>NC_057814.1:568444564-568774399 GCF_018294505.1 Triticum aestivum
TATGCAATGTGTGTGAAATAGAGTCATGGATATAACATATATATAGAGGGGGCGATCCACGAGAAGAGAGTGGAGGTATCATCGGCTTGAGGTGTCCATAGAATCGAAGAGAGGGATGATGTGTGTGTGTGTGTGTGTGCGCGCGATTGATAAAGAGTGCCATCGAATTTGTGTGTGCCCACGTCAAAGATATAGAGTGGCTGGCCTACTGGAACGTGAGATGGGACATGTGCAGTTTGTCTCTGTGGCATGGATACCTGCCTGTAGCGCTCGACTATCGGTGTGTGGTGGGGGAAGAGGGAGGCCCAATTAACTATAGAGGTACAATGGCTGGTATATGTGTGGAGGAGGAGAGAGGCCTACCTCATGTATAAGGAGATCGATCTGCCTCATGTATTAAGGGAGATCGATCGGCATCCATGCATATGTGCAGGAGAGGAATAAGGTTGGGAGAGAGACAGAGCTAGAGTGTTGGAGGGGATGGTAGTGGAGTTGCTTCTAACAAGTGGTGGGATAGGCTTGCTAGACAAACGGAGGGCACGCCCGCAATATCAATAAGAGAGGAGATGGCTGCTTGTTGTCTGTGCACGTGCGTGTGAGAGACGGGTCAGGAGGCATGCACGAATGATGAGGGGGGACGATGTGGTTGTGGTAAGTAGACGTAACTACATAGGAAGATCAATCGCCCTTTGTTAGAGAAAGGAGAGACATAACTTGTGAGGTACGTCGATCGATGGGGGGTAGTTAAAGTCGATCTAGGTATATGTTGGGAGATCGATCGGTATACATGCATGTGTGTGTTAGAAGCAAATGAGGCACGAGGAGAAGGATAGATAGAGAGGGATGCATGTAGGAGGTGGTACGAGAGGAATACTATATCGAGGGGGAGGAGTGTGCGAGTACGAGAACGATGAAAATAGTGGTGGGAGTGAGGCATGGACGGTGACAAGAGAAGAGGGGAAGCTTGTGTTTGTGCGAGGCACACCTGGCTAGAGAGGCCTATCGATCGATGTGTGCCGTAAAGAAGGAGCTGGGGGGCCTACACACACCGTGGGTGAACGACCTAAAGTGAAAAGACGAATTTGCGCGATGGAGCTAGAGAATGCTAAGGGAGGGTGAGAGGGATGCGAGCGTGTGCATGCAGAAGAGAAAGTTAGCGCTAGCTACAAAGATAAGAGGGTTATGTGGGTGTAAAAGACGAATAGAGATCATATATACTTCATTATAAAAAGCGAATTCGGATATTTTGAAGAATTTATCATAGTGTTTCAAACCGACGCATGTGTGAATATATATAACGGTGATACACATGGTGTGGTTATGAACATGTTATACTACGTTTAATATATTTTATCTCTACTCTTATAAAAAATGGAGTTGTTGATGATGGTGTGCCTGCCATCCTGCATTATAGGCCGTCCGATTTATATCTGTCTGATAGCAAGGAAACTATGATGGTTGAAGTTGGCAACAATCATGATTTTAGATTCTTATTGAAACAGAGAAACGAATTCAAATTTAGTTCGAATTGCAGCGGTAGTATAGACATTTGGAATGCACTAAAATGTTGGTATGAGTAGGTTACATGCATTATACAGCAAGCGAAAAAAATTAATTGGACATAACATGGATTCATACTCCCTCCTTCCATCTATATAGGGTGTAATGAGATTTTTAAGACCGCCTTTGACTATTGACAAGATTAATAGTACATGACATGCACAATGTGAAAATTATATCATTGAAAGAACCTTCCACAGACGAATTTAACGGTGTGCTTTGTGTAAGTTGCATGTCATATATCATTGCTCTATTATTTGGTCAAAGTTAGCATCAAAAAACGCATTAGGCCCTATATAGATGGAAGGAGGGAGTAGCTTTGAATAGCATTTGTATAGTAAAACGGGGCAAGACTCTCTCTTTGTGTGGTGTGAATATTTTTATTTTTTTCGTTTTCTTTTTGGTTGAGGGAAGTGCGAATTGATTTGGTACGTACAAGTACAATATTACTACACGTTAGGCTTGTCCCTAAAATTCAACCCGCGTCTTGTTATATCCCGAAATTCAGATATCGTGCTCCCAAAACTGGCGCCTTCACAACCCGCGCCTCGCTATCCCGAAATTACAACGCGCGCGAAAACTCCCTCCAGCTGCCAAATCGCGACACGTGAAATCCCCCTTCTAACCCTGAGCTGAAAGGGCCGCTAGTTCAAATCGGTGGGGGGTACTTTTGTAACACACCCTACATTTTGGACAAGCGCGTCCCTAAGTCATCCTTCACCCCCTCCCATCGCCCCCTTTTCGCCATTCAAAATCCCAGGCCGCCATAACCTCTCCGCTCCAGCCGCGAAACCCCACCCTCCTCCGTCCGCCATGTCATAGCTGCCCAGCCGGAGCCTCTTCCCCGACAACGTCGTCCACCGCAACAGCTCGACGTCCCTCGTCCACCTCCCCGAATGAGGATCCGTCGTCCATCTCGTCGTCCCGCCGGTTCAGCCGCCCAGTCCTCCACCTCCAAGGAGCTGCTCCGACGATCGCCTCGTCTATCGCGGCTGCTCCATCCCCACAGCGCCGCCTTAACCTGCTCCACCGGAACCGCAGCATCCTCACCGACTCCTCGGACGAAGCCGAGGCCTACTCGGCGCCACCAAAGAGGTTGTACACTCATCGCATCGCACCTTCTCCTTAACTCGACCTCCCGGCGCCGACGGTGCTCCATCCCGCACCCCCATGGAACGGCTACCTTGAAGCCGGCGCCGCGGGCGACATCTCTACGGCGGCTCTCCCCCAGTGCGAGGCCCCTTCGGCGGCGGCGTCCATACCAGCCAGATCTGCTGCTGCTGCTGCTCCGGCTCTCGCTCGATCGCTCGCTCGCCCAGCTGCTGCTGCTGCTCTCCCCCTCGCTCGTGCTGCTGCTCTGCTCCGATTAAGCCACACTTCAGTCGACTGAATCGACTTTTGGGTCAGTCGATTTTCAGGGGTTGGGGGGCTCGCCGGAGTTAAGGAAGAACCACTCGCAGCGGGGACGGGGGCCCGCCGGAGAGGTACCCCACTATCTATCTTAGGGTTCAGGGTGGGGGCGGGGGGTCTAGAGGGCTGGCCGGGGCGGCGGTGGCGAGTTGTTTCGGGGCGGCGAGGCGGCACTGGGGCCGGCGGTTCGGCCGGTGGCGGCTGGCGGCTTAGGGGGGTGCAGGTTGAAGATGAACTGCAGGCCCTCCCTAAACTACATGTCAAGTGCCTCTCTGCTACCATTGCGTTCAGTTTCGACAGTAGCATTCAGATTCCACAGTAAATTTCAGTTTCGACAGTTAAGTTCAGAGTCAACAGTTTTTACCTCATCTGTTGTAGTCAGGTGGTTTTTGGTGATGTTAATTTTACATCCATTTTACATCATCTATTAGAGATGCTATTAGAATCCCACTTGAGATTGATGATGTCTGTCTTGTGTTGCTTCAGCCTTGACGTCTTACGGCTCACCAGAGCTGCTCCAAGGACAGAACGATCCATCACAACAGAGCAGTGCCCTGGACGCCGTCTACAGATTCCTCAGATCTTCCTCCACACCTCCGACAGCCACCTCTGCCTCAACTGCTTCAGCGACCAACCCAATGATGCTGAGGTCGACACGGCTACGGCAAAGAGGTTGTACACTTGTTGCATCACTTATTACTATACATTCACGTCGATCCATTAGGGCTATTTTGGTTCAACGGAAAAACGTCGATCCACTGATTGTTACCATCACTCTAAATTTCTGCATGCTCTCCTTACATAATCTCACCATATTTTTTTCGTATGCATGTCAGATATTGTACACACTCATGCTGAACATGTAGAGAAAAAGAGAAGAGTTTTGCGCGGTAATACAATGTCCTGCAGACATCGCTCCATGGTGGGTTCAATGGCAAACCCTCCCCACCCCTCTCCAGATTGTAATCCAGAGGAAGATATCTGTTCTGAGGCGGATTCAGACGCCGCTGACCACTCCTATTTACCCCCCCAAGGTGTTTGCTCTACCTTGGCATGATGATGTTAGTCATATCATGCATATGTTGCCTTGCAGTGCCTACTTTTGACATCATATATGTCATCTTCTTAGTTTAGACATGTTCTATAATGCCACCTGTTTAGTTTCTATATCATATATGGGAATTATGCAGTCTCGTGTCTTTTAGCCAGCCATAATATATGTGCATCCTGTTTAACCAGGCATCATATATTTGAATGATATCTTGCCCATCCTTTTCTTCATTACATTTCCATTTGTCGACAATGTTTGTACATTAAACTACTCTTCCTGTGAATCAGCCATTTGGGTGGGAGATGGAAAAATCTGGAGTGAAAACAAGGCCTTCAGAGCAGACAGTGCTACCTGTCGAAGCAGATCTCTTGTTGGGTCCCGATAGCTCCTCGGAGATGGATTTAGAGACAGATGACCAGTCCTATTCCCCCACTGAGGTGTATGCTCTAACTTGGCACGGTTATACTGCTCATATCATGCATACATTGTCTTGCATTGCATAGTTTAGACATCATATACACAATATTCAACACCATGTTCTTAGTTCAGACATCATATCGAATGCCCTATGTTTAGCATATAAATCACATATGTGAATTAAATGATGCGATCCTGATTACTTAGATAACATGTAGGTGAATTATGTCATGCGATCCTGTTTAGTTATTCATCATATCTTTGAATTATGTTATGCTATGCTATCCAGTTTAGATAGACATCATATATGTGAAATTATGTCATGCTATCCGTTTTAGTTAAACAATATACATGTCAACTATTTCATGTTCTCTTTTTTCCACACTATCTATTGCATCTGTCTCTCATAAAATGTCTGTACATTCAACTATGTTTCCTGTTTATCAGCCATTTGAATTGGAGCGGGTGATGCCAGTATCTAGCGGACTAAAAACACGGTCTTCAAATAAAACAGTGCTACCTCTTGGTGGAGATAGCACCCCGGTTGTACATGCACAAGAACCAGCCCTACCACACATAACCCAAACTCTCGCAGATTGTACCCCTACTACGATGGACAGAGAACCAGCTTCACCCAATCTAACCCAACCCCAGCCGATAATAACCCAGTTCCTGTTGACACAGCACCATCTCCACCACAGAGCTCCCAAACAAGAGCAGTTAGTAAGGCAGCTCCAGTGCCCAAAGGTCCAGTACTATCACGGTGAACCCCAACTCCACCAGTTAGTAGGCCTATTCCTGTGGAGGAAGCACAACCAGCTAGTCGTAGCTTAGCATCTATCGCATTTGATGTTGTTAAATCGTATGTGCGTATCTTCCCATGTTGGAAATATTATACTGAAGATGAAGGAAAATGCTAGTTGCAGGTGTTTGTCCAGGAGTTATGTGTAAGTAATGTTATTCATGGCAATTACTTTGCTTCGTCCCATACATCCTACCTCCATGATGGTTATAATACAGCAAATTTTCCCATTTTTCTCTATAGAGAAGGACCGATTTGGAAACTCAGGATGAGGTAACCTGTGCTAATACCTCTGCTATCTTCAAGAATGCTTGGTGGCAGTATCGGAATTACCTGAAGAAAACGTACTTCACCAGCAAAGAAACTCATCAAATTCCCTTACGTTCTCCTGAGACACATTTACTGGACGATGACTGGGAATGCCTTGTTCTGTACTGGTCCCGAACCAAGAATGTGGTAAGGTCTATGAGCTCATTTTCTATTTTTAAGTATTATATTCTTGCGTCTTACTGTACTCTGTTCATGTAGAACAAGTGCCTAAACCTGAAGAACAACTGTTCTAATTTAAGATTCCATTGCTATCATAGTTCAAAAAATGCTAGGCGTTAATTGTGCGTTTTGCCACCGCCTTGCGCTTTACTGACCAAAGCGCATGCTTATGCGCAGTTATGCACAGATTATGCATAGTTATGCGCAATGCGTTTTGCCAACGCCTAGAGCCTAGGCGCGCTTAAGCGCTCGCTTAGGCGCGCCTTTTTTAACTATGATTGCTTTGCTCTTGTATCACTGTATTTACTCATACAAACTTATTTTTAAGTTGAAGGATCCAATCGAAACTCAAATGGCACAGCAGGTATGTTCACGCATGTTTCTTTAACAGGTTTGCTCTTATCAATAGCTCTGTTGATTTCAATTTCAATTGTGTATACAGTTGACTTTCATATCATGCTTATTACTAGCATCACAACAGAGCCAATACTGTTGTTGTACATGTAGACCCATGGTACCCATCTGAAATCTTGTTGTGTCGTGTAGTTTCCCACGCTTTGTATTCTTTCACTGCTGCTTTGTCTTGAACTGATATGATTTGAACCGTGTCTCTATTTTGATTTGGCAAGACAATGCAGTGACCATAGGACATAGATATATGTTTGTTTGATGCTTTTATTATGTACTAGTACTTGGCAATAGAAGACTTGGTAGTTTAATCCTGTCCACCTTACTAATGAACTGGTTCACCGAAATAAGTTTCATATACTAGTACATGCTAAACTTGTTATGTGTCTGCTTGTTTCTTCTTTTAGAATGCTGACAGAATATTGGGGAAGAGTGCCTTATTAAGCAATGGTAAAGGAAGTAATGCAGATAAGGTTCAGGATAGTGACACATCCTTGTTGGTCTCCAACAAAGCTGATAAAATAGCTAAGGAAGACTATCTTGAAGACAGCGAGACAACCCCAAAGTCCTGTCTTGGTTTAGTGTTCGAGTTACTGGCCACAACCGCTTGCACAAGCTATTCAAACTCACTGTCTGAATCAGTTCGGTTTCTTGAGTCTCTACTTCAAGCTGAAAGACATCGATCAGCTGTGCTGCGACAAGAAGCGGAAGGACTGCGGAAGTCCCTGGAGCATTCAGATGCATACTTTCTGGTGCAACAGCAAGCGTTGGAGGATTTTAGCGCCAAACAGGACAAAGCTAATCAGCTTGCTAACCTTATTGCCAGCATGGTGGATACCCAGGATAACGTTTCTTGAGCTCTTCTGAAGTTGTTTCAGTTATGCTCTTGTTTTGCTGCCGCATTTATTTGCACTGGTGGCCAATTTTGACAGCCAGTGTATGTAATGTGCTGCTTTGTTCCCTATAATTGCACTGGTGGCGAACTTTGATGCCCAGTGGATGTAATATGTGTAATAGCGGTAATAGGCTAGCGTTAGTTGCTTGCTTATTTATTTCCTTATTGTCTTGTTTAGTTGTTTGCTTGTAGTCACTGCAGTTCTTTTTCTGTTTTTTCTAGTGGCCACAATAGCCTATTTTTGGTAACTAGGCCAAAATAATCATGGCAACACATGGACTGTTGTAACCATGGGCCTCCTGCAGGCCGTATGATCCATGGGCCTTCGTCCGACCATAGGATCCATCGGCCTTCTATACGGGCCTTAGGGTCCATGGGCCTTCTACGGGCCGTAGGGTCCATGGGCCTTCTACGAGCCGTACGATCCATGGGCCTTCTACGGGCCATACTATCCATGGGCCTCATACGGGCCGTAGGATCCATGGGCCTTCTACGGGGCGTATCATCATTTCGCCAATCATGGGTCGTACTATTCGTGGACCATAACGGGCCGTTAATAGGCCGTATTTGATAACTCTATGAAAACAGCCCAACGGGTTTTTTTGACATGAAAACGGCCAAACGTATTAATGGTCCGCAAACGGGCCAACTGTAACGACGGGCTGAATTTGGCCCACAAGCAGAAAATGACAGTAACGGGCCGTATGTAACCGAATGCTGCAAATGAGCCCAAGAATCAATGGGCCCTGAGAAGGCCGAAAGATAACTTGGGCTGGAAACGGCCCAATGGAATAACGGGCCGTTAATGGGTATAAAGTGATGCACTGTTCATTACGGGCCAGTTTCACCACGGGCCGTTAATGGGCCAAGAGTTACAAAGGTCCTCATATGGGCCGAAAGAAGTCATGGGCCACACATGGGCCGGAAGTTAAAACGGGCTGAATCATATTGGACGGCCCAGATGACGCTACTGGGCCTAATTCGGATAGGGCATAACGGGCCCTGGGTTAGCGGGCTGTAAATGGGCTATATGCGAACAGGCCGTTAATAGGCTTTCTGTGGGCCGGCCTGCCACCTTTTGACCAAGTCAAATGGGCCGGCCTTTTCACAGGAATGGGCCTCTGTTGGGCCGTACCACGTGTCGTCGTATCATAGGCGCCTTCGGTCCAATGAGCGGATGACATCTGTCCCAACGGTGAGCCGACACGTGTTTCCTCCAGCCAATGATGATTTTACACGTGGAAAATCCCCATTGGTCGGGGCTGTTAACGGGTTATCGGATCCAAAACCCGACCCGATAGCTTAACGGCGTTCCGTTACAGTGGATGCCACGTGTCGGTCACCCTTGACGAAAGCACTTCTGTGACGCGCGATTTATCGTCATGGAAGTGGACACTTCCGTGATGATAATTTTGGCAATGTCATGGAACACTTCAACGACAGCACAGGTATGACTATCTTGATTCTGTCATAAATTTGTCATGGATGTACATGCATGATAGAAAACGCGACCTACTGTGACAAACACATATCATCACGGAAGTGTATTTTTTTGTAGTGGTAGAAAGGGGGCTGACATCTTGCACGGTCACGAAAGCAAGGCATGTCAGAGGGTACCATGTCAGTTATGTCGGCAACAACATCGATACCAAGGGCGAGGGACGAAGAGAACCATTTTCCTGCTCGTTGAATGAGGCGGACCAATAGGCAAAGTTCTCGTCCATCTGTGGTTACCGGGATGCTATCGACAAATGCAACAGGGCCTTATTGACACGGTTGTACACCAAGGTGTTTATATAAGTAGAAGAATATTACTGCTTAGATCATATGGATCACAAGGAAGGTTAAACAAATCAATGGAAAGGAAAATGTGATCATCAGATCAAACAGAACAATGGAAAGGAAAATGTGTTTGACACATATACCAGGGGTAAACCCTTCCCAAGGACAAGCAGAGCATGATACCCATGGCAGGATATAAAGTAGAAAACCCTTTAGGAAAGGGGAGAGAAATTTCATGACATTACCCATACAACGATGTTTGGATAATAGATCAAGAAACATTTAGCATTGTGCTACAAATGTTCTTATTGAAAATTGGATTACCACAGACATGCTTCGAGATAGCATTGACATGGTCTTTAAGCAAAGGTCAGACTTTGGATACAGGAAGGATCCATCAGGAACAACTTGTAGAATAAGTCTTACAATTTCCTCATGGAAGAATCGATAACCTTGCTAATAAGGAAACTATAATAGCAGGTCATCCGGCCAGGTGTGCTGGGCATGCCATCACCTTACCAGGTCATCAAAGACCAGTGTTATAACTCTTGGAAAAATGTTCCAACCATCATATCTGACCGAGATTCAGATCTGATCGGTGTTAGGATACCTCAGACTCAGGATGCCTGAGAAGAAAAGGTGCAAAACAAATTGACGAGACGACATTGTAAGATTCTCGGGAAATTTACTACGGAAGCGAGTTATGAAACAAAAGCTCATCATTAAACCAATGAAGGGATAAGGAGGTAGCTGATGAACTCAGCGACAATTCATCGAGACTTCCAAAAGATGGGTTTCCAAAATTATGTGAACAAGGAGATGACATTAGTCAGATCAAATGATATAATGATGTATGCTCGAGGAAAACATACACAGTTAAACATTGGTTGAAAGGTGCACCCGAAATATGGGTTTAAGTAGCATGATCAATGTTAGAATGGTGGTTCGATAACCAATGGTCTAAGAATGACATATCGACCATTAACTTCAAAGTAATAGGGTTGCTAGAAGTTTTGAAGTCGCACATCATAGTTCGATTGTCAGTTTTCTGGTTAGAGATAACACGGGGACCAAGGAATGAACGGATATGGCAAAAGGTATCACCTGTATCAAGAATTCTTAAGAGGTGGTGAAATTCTCACGACATTCTTGACATAAAAGATGGTAATACTCCAAGGTAAAGACGAACAAATGCTGGATAGCAAGGACCTCAAGGTATAACACAAAACACGAACAAGTTTGTGTTGAACGGAAGGCAATAAACTGGTCGGTGATAATACAAATCATCGAGGGCAAGGATGGTATTTCTCATCAAGAATTTGATTGATATCTTGGAAGACCTCAGAATGTTCATGATGATCAGGACACATTTGTCGAGGGGTTTCCATAAGATTTGTAACCGATCGGCAATGACATCAAGTCAACGGAATGATGAAGCGAAAAGTTATTGAAACCACGGGTACGACACAAACTCGAAATCAAGCTTGTTGTTCAAGGACAAATGATATGACGAGGAAGATCGACGTAAGATTAGCTCACCGTCGAAATTTTTGCTCCGGGAAGAAGGACCAGGTAGCACAGTTAAAATCGGCGCGACAAGGATATAGCCAAGCAGGCTAGGAATGACGTGATTGAGTTCAAACTCGTAAGTAATGAAGGTTACCAAGAGTTGTTTAATCGCGGTGCGGACTCGAGTCAGTTTCGGTGTCTTTGAGTGTTTAATAACTCAGAGCCCGTGGAAAATTGGAATCAGTGATAATGTAGCACTTGATGAAGAACTCATAAGAAGTTATGCAGTTCCATGATAATCTCAAGATACCAGGGGGTAATACTCGACGACAGATCAAAGTAGAGGTTGGACTAGGGTATTGCTCTGCAGGAGACAAGTGCTCAAACTTGCATGAGAAATGGAATCAAGGAGAAACATGGTCGGAACCACGTCCACAGATACAAGATAAACTTATAACAAGGGGATAATTATTTTAAGAGAAGCTTCCATGATAAGGTATACATCGTGTCCATGGGCATGAACACAGGGTTCAAGGTTGACTCCCACTTCTCCAATGCATAATCTTTCGTTCACTTCTCTTTTTCGAAGAAGTTGTAGTGTTGAATTATCTGGTAAAATACCAGAAGAGTATGACTCGTGAAAACTTTCGAGTTCACACATATTAAGGAAGGCATAGGTTCAACCCATCGGGGTATCGTGGAAACATTCACCACAAGCTTAGTAAATATCACCAGCTTAAAAGTGAGCATGGTTGGCCAATCAGAGGATAGGATTTACCAATGGCATTACATCATAGAGAAAGAACTTCCAAAGTGATTGAGTATGAATGACGCTGTCGGATAAAATCCAATGAGGGATCCGGTGGTCCTCAAGGGATCTGATGTGAGCATCGGTACTCAACCAGAGGAAGAATGCAAGGAGATCAGATTATAGAAACAGCTGACTAATTCAAAGCTCAAAGGCAAAGAATTATAATTTCCAAATCAAGGGATCAGAGGCGAACACTTTGATTCAGGATGGATAAGTTGAGTAGGCTTAGGGGTACAATCGAAGGCAATTGGATTGGTTGAGAACCAGCTCATGTTTAAAATGACGTCTGAGCCGGGAGGATAATTTTCAGGTAATAACTGATGATTGCGTGGATTCACACACATGTTGAATCAACAGGATCAGAATGTCCATCACAAGGATTTTAATGGTTATTGCTAGACAAATGGAATTGTGCAGACTGCAAGAAGACAAGTATTTTCAAAGCAATAGTTGGCAGAGGATTACCGGAAGATCGGGTAGTATTTCAATGTATCTAGTGAACCCTATGAACAACTAGTAATGAACAGTTCCTCGATAAGTATGAAGAAACAAATCGTAGAGATATTTTTGCGGCAAGGAATCGCAAGGCAGTGGCAGAAGGGATTCTTGGAACAACGACGACTATTACAGGGTATCTTGTAATAACAAGACCAACTAGGGATGAATGTAAGAATGGCAAGTGCATGTAGTTATCCATAAGGGTTGACGGTGGAAGAGAAATTGCAAACGCGATGAACACAAGTTCTCGGGATAACATCGTAGAGTATCATCGGGGTCTTTGAATCAGACCATCATCTGGAATGAAGGGGCTCTCTGGGAGGAAGTAGTTACGAGATCCTAGTTTTAGAGTTAGCAAAATCATTTAACCCGAATAGAAGAGAGATCAGAGTCCCAGAGTATAGCTGAGGAATAAAAGATCCTAATACCACCCAATGGCGACGTGGGCCCGTAAGCCGCACAGCCATGTTAGTAAAAGTTTTGCAATGACTAGAATCGACTTCGGCCAAGGAGTTGGAAAGGGGGATTCCTACAGGCAGTCGGCTCTGATACCAACTTGTGACGCCCCTGATTCAATCATACACGTAAACGTGTACGATCAAGATCAGGGACTCACGGGAAGATATCACAACACAACTCTAAAAATAAAATAAGTCATACAAGCATCATAATACAAGCCAAGGGCCTCGAAGGCTCGAATACAAGTGCTCGATCATAGACGAGTCAGCGGAAGCAACAATATCTAAGTACAGACATAAGTTAAACAAGTTTGCCTTAAGAAGGCTAGCACAAACTGAGATACAGATCGAAAGAGGCGCAGGCCTCCTGCCTGGGATCCTCCTAAACTACTCCTGGTCGTCGTCAGCGGTCTCCACGTAGTAGTAGGCACCTCCAGTGTAGTAGGAGTCGTCGTCGACGGTGGCGTCTGGCTCCTGGGCTCCAGCATCTGGTTGCGACAACCAGGTAGAATGGAAAGGGGGAAAAGAGGGAGAAAAGCAACCGTGAGTACTCATCCAAAGTACTCGCAAGCAAGGATCTACACTACATGTGCATGGGTATCTGTGTAAAGGGGCAATATCGGTAGACTGAACTGCAGAATGCCAGAATAAGGGGGGATAGCTAGTCCTGTCGAAGACTACGCTTCTGGCAGCCTCCATCTTGCAGCATGTAGAAGAGAGTAGATGGTAAGTTCACCAAGTATCATCGCATAGCATAATCCTACCTGGTGATCCCCTCCTCGTCGCCCTGTCAGAGAGCGATCACCGGGTTATATCTGGCACTTGGAAGGGTGTGTTTTATTAAGTATCCGGTTCTAGTTGTCATAAGGTCAAGGTACAACTCCGAGTCGTCCTTTTACCGAGGGACACGGCTATTCGAATAGATAAACTTCCCTGCAGGGGTGCACCACATAACCCAACACGCTCGATCCCATTTGGCCGGACACACTTTCCTGGGTCATGCCCGACCTCGGAAGATCAACACGTCGCAGCCCCACCTAGGCACAACAGAGAGGTCAGCACGCCGGTCTAAACTCTATGCGCGTAGGGGTCTGGGCCCATCGCCCACTGCACACCTGCATTTGCGTACGGGGTCGGAAAGCAGACCTAGCGACCTCCATTTCAAAGGAAGCTGCGTTACGCAGTCCAACCCGGCGCGCGCCGCTCAGTCGCTGACGGCACGAAGGCTTCGGCTGATACCACGACGTCAAGTGCCCATAACTGTTCCCGCGTAGTTGGTTAGTGCGTATAGGCCAATGGCCAGACTCAGATCAAATACCAAGAACTCGTTAAGCGTGTTATTTTTAAGTAACCGCGAACGCTGACCAAGGCCAGGCCCACCTCTCACCTAGGTAGTCTCAACCTGCCATGTCGCTCCGCCACAAAGATCCACCCAGAGGGCCGTCAGGACAAAGGTCCTTTCAGCCCCCAATCCATGAATCACTCGTGGGTGCTGCACGAGCCGACCCGACTTTAGTCACCACATGTATCATGTATAAGTATATAGTATATACCCATGATCACCTCCCGAGTGATCACAGCCCGATAGTATAGCATGGCAGGCGGACAAGAATGTAAGGCCACTGATGGAATACTAGCATCATATACTAAGCAGGTAGGATTGCAGGTAAAGGTAACAACAGTAGTAGCAAGTACAGGCTATGCATCAGGATAGGATTAACGGAAAACAGTAACATGCTACACTACTCTAATGCAAGCAGTATAGAGAAGAATAGGCGATATCTGGTGATCAAGGGGGGGGGGCTTGCCTGGTTGCTCTGGCAAGGAGGGGTCGTCAACACCGTAGTCGTACTGGGTAGCAGCGGCGTCGGTCTCGGTGTCTAGCGAGAGAAGAGGGGGAAGAAACAATAAACATAACGCAAACATATGCATGACGATGCATGACAAGACAATGAGCAGTGCTAGGTGTGCCCTAACGCGGTAGGAGGTGATACCGGCGAAGGGGGAAAACATCCGGGAAAGTAACCCCGGTGTTTCGCGTTTTCGGACAGATGGACCGAAGGGGGAAAGTTACATGTTCGCTATGCTAGGGATGTGTGGCGGACGAACGGGCTGCCTATCCGGATTCGTCTCGTCATTCTGAGCAACTTTCATGTATAAAGTATTTTGATCCGAGTTACGGATTATTTTATATGATTTTCTGAAGTTTTATTTAATTTCTGAAATTATTATAATTCGAAATTAATAGACAAAATGCTATGGGTACCCAGCCCTATGTACACAGAGTGTACACAGAGGCTGACATGTGGGCCAGGGGAACCCAGTTGACCAGTCTAAGTTTGACCGGTCAACACGGGGTGGGGGCCCCTGTCATACACACAGCAGTTAATTAACATGTTAACTACTGTTAAGTTAATTAAACAAACTTTTAATTAAGTTAATTAATTAATTTTTAGTATTCTTTTAAATCCTTTTTTAACAAAACAAGGGGGCGCGGGCCCCGGCTGCTAGTCGCCCACGAGGCCAACCGGGGCAGGTGCTATTGGGCACCAGCCCGCAGGGGCGCTGCGGGAGCTACTGGGCGTCGGCACGGCACCGGCGCCGGGCGCTGGAGGTGGCCGCGGGCATGGTGGAGCGAAGCAGCAGCGGGGTTGCAGCGGCGGAGCCGCAGTGAGGCAGTGGCCGGAGCGGGGAGGCGCGGTCGGCGGCCGTTATGGCAGGCCACGGTGAAAGCGTCTAGGCGCACGCGGCGACGGCAGCGCCAGCAGCAGCAGAGCGGCTGTGAGCAGCAGGCGGGGTCGGCGAGGCAGCGGTGGGCGCGGTGGTGTGCACGCGCGCGGCGAGGGACACGTCCATGCGCGCGGCAGGTGAAGCGAGGGGGCGTCGCGAGGTCTTGGCGGGCACACGGGCGACGCGGCCACGAGCGGCCAGCCGGCACGCGAAGGCCGGAGTAGAGAGCTCGCGGCCACGGCGGCGGGTGGGGAAAAGGTGCGGGCGGCGGTGAGGGAGATGGTTAGGGGCGGGCATCTAGGACCTGCGAGGGGGCGATGGAGCGCGACCGGGCGCGTGCGGCGCGTGGCCGGGGAGTCGGTGGAGCGCTGCGAGCGCATCTCAGGGGCGTGCGATGCAGGCAGAGCAGGTGGGAAGGAGGGACAGAGAGGGATCTCACGTGCGCCGTGAGAAGAGGGTTCGGCGAGGCGCGGGGAGGCCGTCGGGGAGGGGATGAGGACGGGGCGGCGGGGATGAGGTAGTCCGGCGAGGCAGCACCGGCGATGACGTTGGCATCGCGGCGTCGAGGCGAGGAGGCCGTGGCACGGGTGCGAAGGGGGTCATCGCCGGCGGGGCGGCTCGTCCACCGTAGCAGGGTCGTCGGGCGGGAGGGGCTCGAGCACAGCGCCCTGCGAAACCAGGGCGGCGGCCCGATCCAGATCGTGGGAGGGGGTGAGAGGAGTGGGGATCGAGAGGAGTGGGGGGTTAGGGTTTCTGGTAGTGGGGGGGTTATAGGCGGGGTGGGCCGACCTGGTGGCTCGGTTGGGCCGAACGGCCCAGGGGAAGGGGTCTTTTGTTTATTTTGTTTTCTTTTACTTTTTCATATTTTTCTTTTCTGTTTGTTTAATCTTTCAAATTGTTTTAGTTATGTAAAACATATAGTTAGCACCTAAACTAGTAATAGTAATTATACCACTGCCACAAGTATTCTTGTAGTTATAAAAAGGTTTTCAATAATTTAACCATTTAAGAGACGTTTAGATAATTATTTTAGCTACTGATAGAATTATTTTTCACAATAAGAACATGTTAGTTTTGACTTTTGAAAACTTTAATTGTTTGACTTGTTTTTGAATTTGGATTTTGAATCAGTTTTGAACTAACGCGAGCTTAGCAACAGTAACTGAGGTGACGTGGCATCATTAGCAGGGAATTACTGTAGTCTACTTATCCGGGCGTCACAGGGAGGAAGAAGAAGTGTGTGGGTGCAGGAATAAGTGGAGGGGTGCCACTGTGGGCCCATGAGGCAGGGGGCGCGCCCAGGGGGCGCGCCCAGGGGGCGGGCGCGCCCTGGACCCTCGTGCCCAGGTGCTTGCTCCCCCTGCTATGTTCTCAGTGCCAAATATTCTCAAATATTCTAGAAAAAATCATATTTCAATTTCAGGGCATTTGGAGAACTTTTATTTTCGGGGTATTTTTATATTGCACGGATAATTCAGAAAACAGACAGAAAAATACTATTTTTACTTTATTTCAGCTAAATAACAGAAAGTAGAAAGAGGGTACAGAAGGTTGTGTTTTCTAACTTCATCCATCTCATGCTCATCAAAAGGAATCCACTAACAAGGTTGATCAAGTCTTGTTAACAAACTCATTCCGAATCGCATAAACCGAAGAAATTTCGAATAACATTATGTTACCTCAACGGGGATATGTACATCCCCAATAATAAGAATATCATATCTCTTTTTGACAGTAGGAAGAGGAAATTCAAAACCTCCAAAAATAATCGATGGAATGTTTCCAATAGAATTGATACTGTGGACTTGAGGTTGTTTCCTCGGAACGTGTACCGTATGCTCATTACCATTAACATGAAAAGTGACATTGCCTTTGTTGCAATCAATAACAGCCCCTGCAGTATTCAAAAAGGGTCTTCCAAGAATAATAGACATACTATCATCCTCGAGAATATCAAGAATAACAAAGTCCGTTAAAATAGTAACGTTTGCAACCACAACAGGCACATCCTCACAAATACCGACAGGTATAGCAGTTGATTTATCAGCCATTTGCAAAGATATTTCAGTGGGTGTCAACTTATTCAAATCAAGTCTACGAAATAAAGAGAGAGGCATAACACTAACACCGGCTCCAAGATCACATAAAGCAGTTCTAGCATAATTTCTTTTAATGGAGCATGGTATAGTGGGTACACTACTAGAATTAGCTAATTTGCCGTCAGCCAAGTCTTTGCCGTCCGCTGGCTGACGGCAAAGAAGGTCTTTGCCGTCCGCTTACAGAAAACGGATGGCAATGAACTGTCTGATGGCAAAGAACGGTCTTTTCCATCAGCCTACTCTTTGCCGTCAGCTAGCAGACGGCAAAGAGAGTGGTGGTCCCCACTAATGAGCTGATTAAAAAAACTTAAACGCCCCCCTCTTTGCCGTCAGCTAGCGGACGACAAAGAGAAAAAAAAGCTGACAGCAAAGGTTTGGCGGACGGCAAAGAACTAACCTAACTAACGGCGAGACCCACCCCGCCCTGGATCCATCTCTCTGTTTCTCTCCTCTCTCCTCCCCGAGCCACCACGCCGCCGCCCCCGCCGCCCGCCGCCGCCCCCGCCACCCGCCGCCGACCCCACCCCATGCCGCCGCCCCCGCCACCCGCCGCCACCCCCACCAGCCGCCCCCACCTCGTGTCGTCGCCCCGGCGCCCCACCACCCCGGCGTCGCCGCCGCCCCGCCACCTACCACCGCGGCCCCATCGCCCCGCCTCCCTGCCGGCTCGGGGCCGCCGCTCACCGCCCCTCCCCCCTGATGAGCTCCACCGCCCCTCCCCCATGATGAGCTCCACCGCCCCGGCTGGAGCCCTGCGGCCCCCGTCACCACCACCACCCTTCCGTTGCGAAGCCCCGGCCCCCGTCGGGTCCGGTGAGTTATTTTTCTTTTTTTCTTTCTTTTTGCTGTTTAATTGTTAGTGTTAGGTTTAGTGCTAGATATATATGTGTTAATGTTAGATTTAGTGCATGGGTTTTAGATAATTAGTCATATAATTAAAAGAAGTAGAAAAAAGATGAAAAAAGAAGAAGAAAAGAAGAAAAGAAGAATATGTAGAAGGGAAGAAGAAGAAGAAGAAGAAAGTGTAGGAGAAGAAAGTGTAGGAGAAGAAGAGGAGGGGAGAAGAAGAAGAAGAAGAAGAAGAAGAAGAAGAAGAAGAAGAAGAAGAAGAAGAAGAAGAAGAAGAAGAAGAAGAAGATGAAGAAGAAGAAGAAGAAGAAAGTGTAGGAGAAGAAGAGGAGGGGAGAAGAAGAAGAAGAAGAAGAAGAAGAAGAAGAAGAAGAAGAAGAAGAAGAAGAAGAAGAAGAAGAAGAAGAAGAAGAAGAAGAAGAAGAAGAAGAAGAAGAAGAAGAAGAAGAAGAAGAAGAAAGTGTAGGAGAAGAAGAGGAGGGGAGAAGAAGAAGAAGAAGAAGAAGAAGAAGAAGAAGAAGAAGAAGAAGAAGAAGAAGAAGAAGAAGAAGAAGAAGAAGAAGAAGAAGAAAGTGTAGGAGAAGAAGAGGAGGGGAGAAGAAGAAGAAGAAGAAGAAGAAGAAAGTGTAGGAGAAGAAGAGGAGGGGAGAAGAAGAAGAAGAAGAAGAAGAAGAAGAAGAAGAAAGTGTAGGATAAGAAGAGGAGGGGAGAAGAAGAAGAAGAAGAAGAATAAGAAAGTGTAGGAGAAGAAGAGGAGGGGAGAAGAAGAAGAAGAAGAAGAAGAAGAAGAAGAAGAAGAAGAAGAAGAAGAAGAAGAGAAGAAGAGAAGAAGAATGTGTAGAAGGTGCTCTTTGGCCTTCCAGAGGCCGGCGGGGTCATATATTTGTGAATTATGAGTTAGGTCGTATATTTTTCGATTTTGTTATGCAAAACATCATACATATTTGTGTTTATCGGGTGGATTCAAATGTGCAGTTGTTTCGTCGCTGCGAGGGTGTGGTGTTTGACGACCTCCCAGTGCGTTCGACGAGCTCCGCCCCTGCGTTCGTTGGTGAGCACAAATGACATCTCCTCCTCCCCCCCTTCATTTGCTCTGTTCCGGTCTTCGTGCCGATGAAACTTGCTAGCTATAGGTGTCAATCATCAGTATGCGTAACCACTAGGCGTCTCCCGTTCGAAAGGTTACATCTATAAATATGCATGCATTTGCATATTTATAACCATGATTCTTTCAAATTGTCCAACGCTATCCATGGACAGCCCGAGTATGTGTAGATTGGGTTCGTTATCCCATATGCCTTGCTCCAGATCCGACGCATAAATTTCATCAGTGTCTCCCCTGTTGTTCTCCGGGTACACATCTTCTTTGTTTATTGCAGAGACGTGTATCAGGAGAACAGCGGGGAGGTGCTGCCAAAATTTTGCGTCGGATCCGGAGCATAGCATGGGAAAAGGAACCCAATCTACACATACTCTAGTGGGATTAGGACCTATCATTACCTATTAGAGTGTAGGTTGCATGGACATAATAAAATTGACAAACTAGATCAACTGATGAATATATACATGGTGAATTATATATATATTTGTTGTGTGTCCAGTAGCTCTGAAAGTCAAGATGAGTGATCGTGCGTGGATGTACACCGGTCACACTGGTTAGAACAAATGGAGCACTGAATGGTTCACAAAAACCAAGGCGTTTGTGCAAGCCGCATTTGCAAATGGCCAGAGGAAAACCTGGTGCCCCTGTTCCCGGTGCGACAATTGGGAAAAGAGGACAGAGGCTGAAATGGGCAAACACCTGCAGAAGAGTGGTTTTACGCCCAATTATACGGTGTGGACATTTCAAGGTGAGTCTGCCCAACATGACAGAGCTGAGGTGGTTCGTCGTCGCACCGACGAGCATGGTACCGGGATGGAAAACATGGTGCAAGACTTGGATGATGCTCGGGATTCGGACGAGGAGATGGAGGAATCTGCAAAGGCCTTCAATGAAATGTTGGAGTCTTCAAAACGTCCGCTCCACGAGCACACTGAGCTTTGTCAGTTGGATGCCATCTCACAAGTAATGGCTCTGAAGGCTCAGTTCAACTTGGGCAGAGAATGCTACGACGCAATTATGACAGTATTTGGACGCTTTCTACCCAAAGACCATGTAATGTCTGCAAACCTGTACCAGTCGGACAAAATCCTCCGTGCACTGAAGATGCCCTATGAGAAGATACATGCATGTGAGAAAGGATGTGCCTTATTTAGGCTTGAATATGCGGACTTGAACTATTGTCCCATTTGCAAGTCTTCCAAGTATGTTGTTGTAGACAACGGTATGGGTGAGAAGACGCAGACCAAAATCCCCGTTAGTGTTCTTCGGTATATGCCAATCGTACCAAGACTTCAACGTCTTTTCATGGTTGAAGAGACGGCCAGACAGATGACATGGCACAAAACGGGCAAAAGAACCAAACTAGATGCAGATGGGAATCTGATGATGGTACACACATCGGATGGTGTTGCGTGGAAGAAGTTTGATGAATTACATGATGACAAAGCGGCAGATCTGAGGCATCCTCGAGTCGGCGTCAGCACGGATGGGTTCAGTGTGTTTGGTCTGACAGCAACCCAATACAGTTGTTGGCCCGTATTTTTCTTTCCACTCAATCTCCCCCCCCCCGGGACAGATTATGCAAAGAAATAACATTTTCGTGACGTTGATAATTCCAGGGCCCAACTATCCGGGGAAAAATATGAATGTGTACATGCAGCCGCTTAAGGACGAATTGCAAGAAGCCTGGGATAATGGGTTCAAGACGTACGACGCCTATAGCAAACGGAACTTCATAATGTGTGTCTGGTACATGTACTCGACACATGACTTGCCGGCGTATGCGCTATTCGTTGGCTGGTGTGTGCATGGAAGGTTCCCGTGCCCCACATGCAAGGGAGCTCTTGAGTTTCGTTGGCTTCAGGCCGGTCGCAAGTTTTCTTGCTTCGACATGCATAGACAGTTCCTGGATCCTCGCCATAAGTTCAAGAAAGACAAGAAGAACTTCATCAGAGGTAGAGTTGTCAAAAACTCTGCACCACCTGCGTTGACAGGCCAACAGACCCTAGATCAGTTAAACGCTCTCGACCCAGATCCAGAGCATCCAGGGTACTTCAAGGGGTATAATTCTAAACACGCCTGGACTCACCAGACATGCTTACGGGATATGCCTTACTTCAAGGACCTCCTTTGCCCACACAACATCGACGTGATGCACACTGAGAAGAATATCGTCGAGGCACTTTTTGGTACATTGTTCGGCATAGATGGGAAGTCAAAGGATAATACTAAGGCTAGAGTCGATCTGGAGGCGCTATGTGATAGGCCGTTACAAAACATGAAAGAACCGAAAGGAAAGCAGAACTGGACGAAGCCAAAGGCATGGTTCAATCTTGGAAGGCCAGCTATGAGGGAAATTATCTTGTGGGTGCAACAGTAGTTGATGTTCCCCGTTGGGTATGCAGCGAATCTAAAGAGGGGAGCGAATCTTGATAAATTGAAGATATTTGGTCTCAAGAGTCATGATTGGCACATATGGATTGAGCGGGTAATGCCGGTGACATTGCGTGGCTTCATCCCTGAGGATGAATGGCTAGTACTGGCAGAACTCAGCTATTTCTTCCGTGTTCTTTGTGCGAAAGAACTATCGCCTGGCATGCTAGAAGAAATGGAAGAGTTGGCGCCGGAGTTGATCTGCAAGTTAGAGAAGATCTTTCCACCGGGCTCCTTTAATCCAATGCAGCATTTGATTTTGCATCTCCCGACCGAGGCAAGATTGGGGGGGCCGTGCAAAATCATTGGTGCTACCCAACTAAGAGTATGCAGAAGACGCTTCGACAAAAATGTAAAAATAAACGTAGAATTGAAGCATCGATGGCTGAGGCATTCATCACTAAGGAGGCGGCAAACTTCGTGACAGCACACTACGAAGCCAAAAATCGTCATTTGCATAATCCGAAGCCTCGGTACAATGTTGACGAACCTCAAAAGGGTGGATCCAACATCAGCCTATTCAAAGGGAATCTCACACCAGCCAGTGGTTCGAAACCAGTATCTTTCGATAACGAAGAATGGCGGACCATTACGTTGTATATCTTCAACAACCTGACAGAAGTGCGGCCTTACATCGAGTGAGTTCTCGGTACATTGTTTTGCAACTTCTATTTCCTTTGAACTGCTCTTATTCCTGGATATTTCATACAGTTGATACGTCGCCATATTCTCGTATGGAGCGGTAATCCAAAAGGATTCCGTCGAAGAGTATGAGCTTCTCGCAAAGCAAGGAGGCGGCTATCCCGGTTTCATCTCTTTGGTTCAAACAAACGGTAATTTCTATTAGACCATTTCATTTCATTCACTAATTTGTGCCTAATGCAACAATCCTTTCGTATTAAACTTGTAGTCTAATTCAGAGTCTATGGACGTCGAATTGAGACAAGTCGCTAATGGTTTTGACTATAAGGTCTATTCATTTGACAAATACGACATCAACGGGTATCGCTTTCATACCTATGGCAAAGAGCTATCTATGGCCGACCGAAAGTCTACAAATTGTTGTGTATCTGCTATCGGCGAAGGAGGTACCGAGTATTATGGGAGAGTTGAAGCAATTTATGAACTTCTATTCTATGGTGAAAACCCACCGAATGTCGTACTCTTCAAATGTTATTGGTTTCAGCCGAAGGAGACTAGAAGGACTCATGAACATATAGGGCTAGTTGAAGTCAAACAAAGCACCCATTTAGATGTTCCTGATGTCTATATTACGGCTCAACAGGCGACCCAAGTATTCTATCTACCGTGGGCCTGCCAAACTAATCCAAATCTGAAAGGTTGGGATGTCGTTTATGAAGTGCCGCCACGTGCTAGACTATCTCCCCAAAGGAAGAGGATTATGAACCTCACATTAACCCAGACACATATGAAGGAGAATTCTTCCAAGAGACACGTCTTTCCAAAAAACGTTTCAAGAACCGCTATACTTCACCCCAAAACTTTGAAGTAGACAGCGACAGTGAATCCGGCATCACCCCAGAGGAGGAACAAGAAGAGCCGGAACAAGAAGAGGTTACTGCTGCGGATGACCTATCAATGCTTGACCGGTTACGTCAAGGTGGTCTTCCACATTTTGATGCCGCTGAACCCTATGAGCACGTCATTGATGATAGTGATGATGATGATTATGCATTTATTGATGGTAGTGATCGAGGTTATTAGTAGCCCACTCCTACACCTCCATGATCATGGTAAGTTTCTCTAGTGTTTTGCTTAACAAACGCATAAAGACCTAGACTTAGCTTTATTTCCTCCAAAATGACTTAATAAGCTTACTGACCTCCAAAACCATCCATTTTACCTAAGTTAGCTCTAAAACGATCTATACTTAGATTTGTTTCCTCCAAAATGACATGTACTTAGCTTACTTATGTCAAAAATGGCATAATTAGCTTAGTTAGCTCATAAACGATCCATTTTACCCAAGTTAGCTCTAAAATGACCCATTTTACCTAGGTTAGCTCCAAAATGACCCATCTTACCTAGGTTAGCTCTAAAATAATGCATTTTACCTAAGTTAGCTCATAAACGATCCATTTCACCTAGGTTAGCTCATAAACGATCCATTTCACCTAGGTTAGCTCATAAACGATCCATTTCAACTAAGTTAGCTCATAAATGATCCATTTCACCTTAGTTAGCTCATAAACGATCAATTTCACCTTAGTTAGCTCATAAACGATCCATTTCACCTTAGTTAGCTCATAAACGATCCATTTCACCTAAGTTAGCTCATAAATGATCCATTTCACCTAAGTTAGCTCATAAATGATCCATTTCACCTAAGTTAGCTCATAAATGATCCATTTCACCTAGGTTAGCTCTAAAATGATCCATTTCACCTTAGTTAGCTCATAAACGATCCATTTCACCTAGGTTAGCTCATAAACGATCCATTTCACCTAGGTTAGCTCATAAACGATCTATTTCAACTAAGTTAGCTCATAAATGATCCATTTCACCTTAGTTAGCTCGTAAATGATCCATTTCACCTTAGTTAGCTCATAAACGATCCATTTCACCTAAGTTAGCTCATAAATGATCCATTTCACCTAAGTTAGCTCATAAATGATCCATTTCACCTAAGTTAGCTCATAAATGATCCATTTCACCTAGGTTAGCTCTAAAATGATCCATTTCACCTTAGTTAGCTCATAAACAATCCATTTCACCTTAGTTAGCTCATAAACGATCCATTTCACCTAAGTTAGCTCATAAATGGTCCATTTCACCTAAGTTAGCTCAAATGACATATACTTCTTCTTCTAGTCACCTTTTTTCTAACTTTCTTATTTGCCATTTTGCAGATCTCATTCACTTCACGGGAAGCTAGCTTGCTATGATGGAGTGCTTGTTTTTTCTTTAATTCTCTTCTAGTGTTCTTAGCTTGCTATGATGGAACAATGTGTATGTGCAACTTGCTATGTATGAATGGATGGAACTATATATGTATGTACGATGAAACTTATGTGCTGGATATGTCATATGTTTGCTGTGAAATAACCCTGTGAAATATAT
Source organism: Triticum aestivum (assembly GCF_018294505.1). Classification (NCBI taxonomy): domain Eukaryota; kingdom Viridiplantae; phylum Streptophyta; class Magnoliopsida; order Poales; family Poaceae; genus Triticum; species Triticum aestivum. The sequence goes on from NC_057814.1 coordinate 568,468,949, forward strand.
CTATATATGTCATATATATTTGCTGTGAAAATTGTTGGATTTAAAAAAACAAAAAAAGAGCCAATGCAGGCTCTTTGCCGTCAGCCACCGATGGCAATGGGCTCTCTGTCGTCCGCGACAGACGGCAAAGAAGCCACGTGGCAGCCAACTGTACTTCCTGGGAGCTGACCCATTTGGTCGGTTTGCCTACAGTGGCGGACAGCAAAGACTTGCTGGGCAGTGACGTCCAACTGACGTCATTAGGCGGACGGCAAAGGCCTGATGCTATTTGCCGTCAGCCGCGGACGGCAAATACTGCCGTTAGCCACCCAACGGACTAACGGCGAATTTATTGCCGTCGGCTTTCTTTGCCGTCAGCCGCTGATGGCAAAGGCCCCTTTGCCGTCCGCTTCAGAAAGCATACGGCAAAGAAGCTCTTTACCGATCCTTTCTTTGCCGGTGCCTTTTGCCGTCCGCGGCGGATGGCAAAGGCCGTTGCCGTCCACCGTCCGTGCCTTTGCCGTCCGCCTTGGCTGACGGCAAATTAGCTAATTCCTGTAGTGGTAGTCCTGGATCTCCTAACATCTTTGGCATTCCACCCTTAAAAGTATAATTAGCAAGCATGGTGGAAATTTCAGCTTCCGGTGTCTTTCTTTTATTAGTAACAATTTCTTTCATGTACTTAGCATAGGGATTCATTTTGAGCATATCAGTTAATCGCATACGCAAAAAGATAGATCTAATCATTTCAGCAAAGCGCTCAAAATCCTCATCATCCTTTTTGTTGGATGGTTTGGGAGGAAAGGGCATGGGCTTCTGAACCCATGGTTCTCTTTCTTTACCATGATTCCTAGCAACAAAGTCTCTCTTATCATAACGTTGATTCTTTGATTGTGGGTTATCAAGATCAACAGCAGGTTCAATTTCTACATCATTATCATTACTAGGTTGAGCATCAACATGAACATCATCATTAATATTGTCACTAGGTTCATGTTCATTACCAGATTGTGTTTCAGCATCAGAAATAGAAATATCATTGGGATTATCACGTGGTTGGTAATAGGTTCACTAGAAGCATGCAAAGTCCTATCATTTTTGTTTTTCTTCTTTTTAGAGGGACTAGGTGCATCTATATTATTTCTCTGAGAATCTTGCTCAATTCTCTTAGGATGGCCTTTAGGATACAAAGGTTCCTGAGTCATTTTACCAGTTCTAGTAGCCACTCTAATAGCATAGTCATTATTCTTACTATTCAATTCATTGAGCAAATCATTCTGAGCTTTGAGTACTTGTTCTACTTGAGTGGTGACCATAGAAGCATGTTTGCTAATGAGTTTAAGTTCACCTTTAACATTAGCCATATAATCACTCAAGTGTTCAAGCATATAGGAATTGTGTTTCAGTTGTCTACCAACATAAGCATTGAAATTTTCTTGTTTGGCAATAAAATTATCAAACTCATCTAAGCATTTGCTAGCAGACTTATAACGAGGAATATCACCTTCATCAAATCTACAGAGAGAATTTACCTTTACTACCTGTATCGGGTTATCAAGACCATATGTTTCTTCAATAGGTGACGAATTAAGATCATATATTTCTTCAACAGACGGTAAATTAAGACCATGTATTTCTTCAATAGGAGGTAAATTCTTAACATCTTCAGCTTTAATACCTTTTTCTTCCATAGATTTCTTTGCCTCTTGCATATCTTCAGGACTGAGAAATAGAACACCCCTCTTCCTCGGAGTTGGCTTAGGAATAGGCTCGGGAGTTGGCTCAGGAAGTGTCCAATTATTTTCATTGGTCAACATATTATTCAATAGAATTTCAGCTTCATCCGGTGTTTTTTTCCCTGAAAACAGAACCAGCACAACTATCCAGGTGGTCTGTGGAAGCATCGGTTAGTCCATTATAAAAGATATCAAGTATTTCATTTTTCTTAAGAGGATGATCAGGCAAAGCATTAAGTAATTGGAGAAGCCTCCCCCAAGCTTGTGGGAGACTCTCTTCTTCAATTTGCACAAAATTATATATTTCCCTTAAAGCAGCTTGTTTCTTATGAGCAGGGAAATATTTAGCAAAGAAGTAATAAATCATATCCTGGGGACTACGCACACAACCAGGATCAAGAGAATTAAACCATATCTTAGCGTCACACTTTAATGAGAACGGAAATATTTTAAGGATATAAAAGTAGCGAGTTCTTTCATCATTAGTGAACAGGGTGGCTATATCATTTAATTTAGTAAGATGTGCCACAACAGTTTCAGATTCATAGCCATAGAAAGGATCAGACTCAACCAAAGTAATTATATCAGGATCAATAGAGAATTCATAATCCTTATCTGTAACAAAGATAGGTGAAGTAGCATAAGCAGGATCATATTTCATTCTAGCATTCAGAGTTTTTTGTTTCAGCTTAGCTAATAATTTCTTAAGATCACTTCTATCATTGCAAGCAAGAAAGTCTCTAGCAGTTTCTTCATCCATAACATAGCCCTCAGGCACAACAGGCAATTCATATTTATTGGGAGAGTCTTCATCATCACTTTCATTAATACTATCAGTTTCAATAATTTCATTCTCTCTACCCCTAGCAAGGTGTTCATCAAGAAATTCACCAAGTGGCACAGTAGTATCAAGCATAGAAGTAGTTTCATCATAAGTATCATGCGTAGCAGAAGTGGCATCATCAATAACATGCGACATATCAGAATTAATAGCAGAAGCAGGTTTACGTGTCGCAAGCTTACTCAAAATAGAAGGTGAATCAAGTGCAGAGCTAGATGGCAGTTCCTTACCTCCCCTCGTAGTTGAGGGATAAATTTTTGTTTTCTCGTCTTTCAAGTTCCTCATAGTGACCAGCAGATATAAATCCCAGGTGACTCCAAGAATAGAGCTATGCTCCCCGGCAACGGCGCCAGAAAATAGTTTTGATGGCCCACAAGTATAGGGGATCGCAACATTTTTCGAGGGTAGAGTATTCAACCCAAATTTATTGATTCAACACAAGGGGAGCCAAAGAATATTCTCAAGTATTAGCAGTTGAGTTGTCAATTCAACCACACCTGGATAACTTAGTATCTGCAGCAAAGTATTTAGTAGCAACGTAATATGGAAGTAACGGTAACGATAGCAAAAGTAATATTTTTGGGTTTTGTAGTGATTGTAACAGTAGCAATGGAAAAGTAAATAAGCGAAGAACAATATTTGAAAAGCTCGTGGGCATTGGATCGGTGATGGAGAATTATGTCGGATGCGTTTAATCATGTAACAATTATAACATAGGGTGACACAGAACTAGCTCCAATTCATCAATGTAATGTAGGCATGTATTCCGAATATAGTCATACGTGCTTATGGAAAAGAACTTGCATGACATCTTTTGTCCTACCCTCCTGTGGTAGCGGGGTCCTAACAGAAACTAAAGGATATTAAGGCCTCCTTTTAATAGAGTACCGGACCAAGGCATTAACACATAGTGAATACATGAACTCCTCAAACTACGGTCATCACCGGGAGTGGTCCCGATTATTGTCACTTCGGGGTTGCCGGATCATAACACTGTTGGTGAACGTAGTAATTTCAAAAAAAAATCCTACGCACACGCAAGATCATGGTGATGCATAGCAACGAGAGGGGGAGTGTTGTCCACGTACCCTCGTATTCCGACAGCGGAAGCGTTATCACAACGCGGTTGATGTAGTCGTACGTCTTCACGATCCGACCGATCAAGTACCGAACGTACGGCACCTCCGAGTTCAGCACACGTTCAGCTCAATGACGTCCCTCGAACTCCGATCCAGCCGAGTGTTGAGGGAGAGTTTCGTCAGCACGACGGCGTGGTGACTATGATGATGTTCTACCGACGCAGGGCTTCGCCTAAGCTCCGCAACGGTATTATCGAGGTGTAATATGGTGGAGGGGGCATCGCACACGGCTAAAATATCATATATCAAGTGTGTTTAGAGGTGCCCCCCTGCCCCCGTATATAAAGGAGAAAGGGGGAGGCCGGCTGCCCTAGGCGCGCCAAGGAGAGGGGGGGAGTCCTCCTCCTAGTAGGAGTAGGACTCCCCTTTCCTAGTCCAACTAGGAAGAGAGGGGGGAAGGAAAGAGAGGGAGAGGGAGAGGGAGAGGGAAAGAGGGGCTGCGCCCCCCTCTCCTAGTCCAACTAGGATTCCTCATGGGAGGGGCGCGCCACCTCCTGGCTGTTGCCCTCTCTCTCCCCTCAAGGCCCACTAAGGCCCAATACTTCCCCGGGGGGTTCCGGTAACCCTCCGGCACTCCGGTTTAATCCGAAACTTCTCTGGAACACTTCCGGTGTCCGAATATAGTCGTCCAATATATCAATCTTTATGTCTCGACCAATTCGATACTTCTCGTCATGTCCGTGATCACATCCGGGACTCGGAACAACCTTCGGTACATCAAAACATATAAACTCATAATATAACTGTCATCGTAACGTTAAGCGTGCAGACCCTACGGGTTCGAGAACTATGTAGACATGATCGAGACACCTCTCCGGTCAATAACCAATAGCGGAACCTGGATGCTCATATTGGCTCCCACATATTCTACGAAGATCTTTATCGGTCAAACCGCATAACAACATACGTTGTTCCCTTTGTCATCGGTATGTTACTTGCCCGAGATTCGATCGTCGGTATCTCGATACCTAGTTCAATCTCGTTACCGGCAAGTCTCTTTACTCGTTTCGTAATACATCATCCCGCAACTAACTCATTAGTCACAATGCTTGCAAGGCTTATAGTGATGTGCATTACCGAGTGGGCCCAGAGATACCTCTCCGACAATCGGAGTGACAAATCCTAATCTCGAAATACGCCAACCCAACAAGTACCTTTGGAGACACCTGTAGAGCACCTTTATAATCACCCATTTATGTTGTGACGTTTGGTAGCACACAAAGCGTTCCTCCGGTAAACGGGAGTTGCATAATCTCATAGTCATAGGAACATGTATAAGTCATGAAGAAAGCAATAGCTGAATACTAAACGATCGTGTGCTAAGCTAACGGAATGGGTCAAGTCAATCATGTCATTCTCCTAATGAGGTGATCCCGTTAATCAAATGACAACTCATGTCTATGGTTAGGAAACATAACCATCTTTGATTAACGAGCTAGTCAAGTAGAGGCATACTAGTGACACACTGTTTGTCTATGTATTCACACATGTATTATGTTTCCGGTTAATACAATTCTAGCATGAATAATAAACATTTATCATGATATAAGGAAATAAATAATACTTTATTATTGCCTCTAGGGCATATTTCCTTCAGTCTCCCACTTGCACTAGAGTCAATAATCTAGATTACACAGTAATGATTCTTACACCCATGGAGTCTTTGTGCTGATCATGTTTTGCTCGTGGAAGAGGCTTAGTCAACGGGTCTGCAACATTCAGATCCGTATGTATCTTGCAAATTTCTATGTCTCCCACCTGGACTAAATCCCGGATGGAATTGAAGCGTCTTTTGATGTGCTTGGTTCTCTTGTGAAATCTGGATTCCTTTGCTAAGGCAATTGCACCAGTATTGTCACAAAAGATTTTCATTGGTCCCGATGCACTAGGTATGACACCTAGATCGGATATGAACTCCTTCATCCAGACTCCTTCATTTGCTGCTTCCGAAGCAGCTATGTATTCCGCTTCACACGTAGATCCCGCCACGACACTTTGCTTAGAACTGCACCAACTGACAGCTCCACCGTTCAATGTAAATACGTATCCGGTTTGCGATTTAGAATCGTCCGGATCAGTGTCAAAGCTTGCATCAACGTAACAACTTACGATGAGCTCTTTGTCACCTCCATAAACGAGAAACATATCCTTAGTCCTTTTCATGTATTTCAGGATGTTCTTGACCGCTGTCCAGTGATCCACTCCTGGATTACTTTGGTACCTCCCTGCTAAACTTATAGCAAGGCACACATCAGGTCTGGTACACAGCATTGCATACATGATAGAGCCTATGGCTGAAGCATAGGGAACATCTTTCATTTTCTCTCTATCTTCTGCAGTGGTCGGGCATTGAGTCTTACTCAATCTCACACCTTGTAGTACACGCAAGAACCCTTTCTTTGCTTGATCCATTTTGAACTTCTTCAAAACTTTGTCAAGGTATGTGCTTTGTGAAAGTCTAATTAAGCGTCTTGATCTATCTCTATAGATTTAATGCCTAATATATATGCAGCTTCACCGAGGTCTTTCATTGAAAAACTCTTATTCAAGTATCCCTTTATGTTATCCAGAAATTCTATATCATTTCCAATCAGCAATATGTCATCCACATATAATATTAGAAATGCTACTGAGCTCCCACTCACTTTCTTGTAAATACAGGCTTCTCCAAAAGTCTGTATAAAACCAAATGCTTTGATCACACTATCAAAGCGTTTATTCCAACTCCAAGAAGCTTGCACCAGTCCATAAATGGATCGCTGGAACTTGCACACTTTGTTAGTTCCCTTTGGATCGACAAAACCTTCCGGTTGCATCATATACAACTCTTCTTCCAAAAATCCATTCAGGAATGCAGTTTTGACATCCATTTGCCAAATTTCATAATCATAAAATGCGGCAATTGCTAACATGATTTGGACAGACTTAAGCATCGCTACGGGTGAGAAGGTCTCATCGTAGTCAATCCCTTGAACTTGTCGAAAACCTTTTGCAACAAGTCGAGCTTTATAGACAGTAACATTACCATCAGCGTCAGTCTTCTTCTTGAAGATCCATTTATTTTCAATGGCTTGCCGACCATCGGGCAAGTCAACCAAAGTCCATACTTTGTTCTCATACATGGATCCCGTCTCGGATTTCATGGCTTCAAGCCATTTTGCGGAATCTGGGCTCACCATCGCTTCTTCATAGTTCGTAGGTTCGTCATGGTCTAGTAACATAACCTCCAGAACAGGATTACCGTACCACTCTGGTGCGGATCTTGATCTAGTTGACCTACGAGGTTCAGTAATAACTTGATCTGAAGTTTCATGATCATTATCATTAACTTCCTCACTAATTGGTGTAGGTGTCGCAGAAACTGATTTCTGTGATGATCTACTTTCCAATAAGGGAGCAGGTATAGTTACCTCATCAAGTTCTACTTTCCTCCCACTCACTTCTTTCGAGAGAAACTCCTTCTCTAGAAAGGATCCATTCTTAGCAACGAATATCTTGCCTTCGGATCTGTGATAGAAGGTATACCCAACAGTCTCCTTTGGGTATCCTATGAAGACACATTTCTCCGATTTAGGTTCGAGCTTATCAGGTTGAAGTTTCTTCACATAAGCATCGCAACCCCAAACTTTAAGATACGACAACTTTGGTTTCTTGCCAAACCATAGTTCATAAGGTGTCGTTTCAACGGATTTCGATGGTGCCCTATTTAGAGTGAATGCAGCCGTCTCTAAAGCATAACCCCAAAACGATAGCGGTAAATCAGTAAGAGACATCATAGATCGCACCATATCTAATAAAGTATGATTACGACGTTCGGACACACCATTACGCTGTGGTGTTCCGGGTGGCGTGAGTTGCGAAACTATTCCGCATTGTTTCAAATGTAGGCCAAACTCGTAACTCAAATATTCTCCTCCACGATCAGATCGTAAGAATTTTATTTTCTTGTTACGATGATTTTCAACTTCACTCTGAAATTCTTTGAACTTTTCAAATGTTTCAGACTTATGTTTCATTAAGTAGATATACCCATATCTGCTCAAATCATCTGTGAAGGTGAGAAAATAACGATATCCGCCACGAGCCTCAATATTCATCGGACCACATACATCTGTATGTATGATTTCCAACAAATATGTTGCTCTCTCCATAGTTCCGGAGAACGGTGTTTTTGTCATCTTGCCCATGTGGCACGGTTCGCAAGTACCAAGTGATTCATAATCAAGTGATTCCAAAAGTCCATCAGCATGGAGTTTCTTCATGCGCTTTACACCGATATGACCTAAACGGCAGTGCCACAAATAAGTTGCACTGTCATTATCAACTCTGCATCTTTTGGCTTCGACATTATGAATATGTGTGTCACTACTATCGAGATTCATTAAAAATAGACCACTCTTCAAGGGTGCATGACCATAAAAGATATTATTCATATAAATAGAACAACCATTATTCTCTGATTTAAATGAATAACCGTCTCGCATTAAACAAGATCCAGATATAATGTTCATGCTCAACGCTGGCACCAAATAACAATTATTTAGGTCTAAAACTAATCCCGAAGGTAGATGTAGAGGTAGCGTGCCGACGGCGATCACATCGACTTTGGAACCATTTCCCACGCGCATCGTCACCTCGTCCTTAGCCAATCTTCGCTTAATCCGTAGCCCCTGTTTCGAGTTGCAAATATTAGCAACAGAACCAGTATCAAATACCCAGGTGCTACTGCGAGCATTAGTAAGGTACACATCAATAACATGTATATCACATATACCTTTGTTAACCTTGCCATCCTTCTTATCCGCCAAATACTTGGGGCAGTTCCGCTTCCAGTGACCAGTCTGCTTGCAGTAGAAGCACTCAGTTTCAGGCTTAGGTCCAGACTTGGGTTTCTTCTCCTGAACAGCAACTTGCTTGCTGTTCTTCTTGAAGTTCCCCTTCTTCTTCCCTTTGCCCTTTTTCTTGAAACTAGTGGTTTTACTGACCATCAACACTTAATGCTCCTTTTTGATTTCTACCTCCGCTGCCTTCAGCATTGCGAAGAGCTCGGGAATTGTCTTATTCATCCCTTGCATGTTATAGTTCATCACGAAGCTCTTGTAGCTTGGTGGCAGTGATTGAAGAATTCTGTCAATGACGCTATCATCCGGAAGATTAACTCCCAGTTGAATCAAGTGATTATTATACCCAGACATTTTGAGTATATGCTCACTGACAGAACTATTCTCTTCCATCTTGCAGCTGTAGAACTTATTGGAGACTTCATATCTCTCAATCCGGGCATTTGCTTGAAATATTAACTTCAACTCCTGGAACATCTCATATGCTCCATGACGTTCAAAACGTCGTTGAAGACCCGGTTCTAAGCCGTAAAGCATGGCACGCTGAACTATCGAGTAGTCATCAGCTTTGCTCTACCAGACGTTCATAACTTCTGGTGTTGCTCTTGCAGGAGGCCTGGCACCTAGCGGTGCTTCCAGGACGTAATTCTTCTGTGCAGCAATGAGGATAATCCTCAAGTTACGGACCCAGTCCGTGTAATTGCTACCATCATCTTTCAACTTAGCTTTCTCAAGGAACGCATTAAATTCAACGGAACAACAGCACGGGCCATTTATCTACAATTAACATAGACAAGCAAGATACTATCAGGTACTAAGTTCATGATAAATTTAAGTTCAATTAATCATATTACTTAAGAACTCCCACTTAGATAGATATCCCTCTAATCATCTAAGTGATTACGTGATCCAAATCAACTAAACCATGTCCGATCATCACGTGAGATGGAGTAGTTTCAATGGTGAACATCACTATGTTGATCATATCTACTATATGATTCACGCTCGACCTTTCGGTCTCCGTGTTCCGAGGCCATATCTGCATATGCTAGGCTCGTCAAGTTTAACCTGAGTATTCCGCGTGTGCAACTGTTTTGTACCCGTTGTATTTGAACGTAGAGCTTATCACACCCGATCATCACGTGGTGTCTCAGCACGAAGAACTTTCGCAACGGTCCATACTCAGGGAGAACACTTTTATCTTGAAATTTTAGTGAGAGATCATCTTATAATGCTACCGTCAATCAAAGCAAGATAAGATGCATAAAGGATTAACATCACATGCAATCAATATAAGTGATATGATATGGCCATCATCATCTTGTGCTTGTGATCTCCATCTTCGAAGCACCGTGCTCGTGATCTCCATCTCCGAAGCACCGTCATGATCACAATCGTCACCGGTGCGACACCTTGATCTCCATCGTAGTATCGTTGTCGTCTCGCCAACTTATAGCTTTTACGACTATCGCTACCGCTTAGTGATAAAGTAAAACTATTACATGGCGATTGCAATTCATACAATAAAGCGACAACCATATGGCTCCTGCCAGTTGCCGATAACTCGGTTACAAAACATGATCATCTCATACAACAAATTATATCACATCCTGTCTTGACCATATCACATCACAACATGACCTGCAAAAACAAGTTAGACGTCCTCTACTTTGTTGTTGCAAGTTTTACGTGGCTGCTACGGGCTTAGCAAGAACCGTTCTTACCTACGCATCAAAACCACAACGATAGTTTGTCAAGTTGGTGCTGTTTTAACCTTCGCAAGGACCGGGCGTAGCCACACTCGGTTCAACTAAAGTGAGAGAGACAGACACCCGCCGGTCACCTTTAAGCAACGAGTGCTCGCAACGGTGAAACCAGTCTCGCGTAAGCGTACGCGTAATGTCGGTCCGGGCCGCTTCATCTCACAATACCGCTGAACCAAAGTATGACATGCTGGTAAGCAGTATGACTTATATCGCCCACAACTCACTTGTGTTCTACTCGTGCATAGCATCAACGCATAAAACCTGGCTCGGATGCCACTGTTTGGGAACGTAGTAATTTCAAAAAAATTCCTACGCACACGCAAGATCATGGTGATGCATAGCAACGAGAGGGGGAGTGTTGTCCACGTACCCTCGTAGACCGACAGCGGAAGCGTTATCACAACGCGGTTGATGTAGTCGTACGTCTTCACGATCCGACCGATCAAGTACCGAACGTACGGCACCTCCGAGTTCAGCACACGTTCAGCTCGATGACGTCCCTCGAACTCCGATCCAGCCGAGTGTTGAGGGAGAGTTTCGTCAGCACGACGGCGTGGTGACTATGATGATGTTCTACCGACGCAGGGCTTCGCCTAAGCTCCGCAACGTTATTATCGAGGTGTAATATGGTGGAGGGGGGCATCGCACACGGCTAAAATATCATATATCAAGTGTGTTTAGAGGTGCCCCCCTGCCCCCGTATATAAAGGAGCAAGGGGGAGGCCGGCTGCCCTAGGCGCGCCAAGGAGAGGGGGGAGTCCTCCTCCTAGTAGGAGTAGGACTCCCCTTTCCTAGTCCAACTAGGAAGAGAGGGGGGAAGGAAAGAGAGGGAGAGGGAGAGGGAGAGGGAAAGAGGGGCTGCGCCCCCCCTCCTAGTCCAACTAGGATTCCTCATGGGAGGGGGCGCGCCACCTCCTGGCTGCTGCCCTCTCTCTCCCCTCAAGGCCCACTAAGGCCCAATACTTCCCCGGGGGGTTACGGTAACCCTCCGGCACTCCGGTTTAATCCGAAACTTCTCCGGAACACTTCCGGTGTCCGAATATAGTCGTCCAATATATCAAACTTTATGTCTCGACCATTTCGAGACTCCTCGTCATGTCCGTGATCACATTCGGGACTCCGAACAACCTTCGGTACATCAAAACATATAAACTCATAATATAACTGTCATCGTAACGTTAAGCGTGCGGACCCTACGGGTTCGAGAACTATGTAGACATGACCGAGACACCTCTCCGGTCAATAACCAATAGAGGAACCTGGATGCTCATATTGGCTCCCACATATTCTACGAAGATCTTTATCAGTCAAACCGCATAACAACATACGTTGTTCCCTTTGTCATCGGTATGTTACTTGCCCGAGATTCGATCGTCGGTATCTCGATACCTAGTTCAATCTCGTTACCGGCAAGTCTCTTTACTCGTTCCGTAATACATCATCCCGCAACTAACTCATTAGTCACAATGCTTGCAAGGCTTATAGTGATGTGCATTACCGAGTGGGCCCAGAGATACCTCTCCGCCAATCGGAGTGACAAATCCTAATCTTGAAATACGCCAACCCAACAAGTACCTTTGGAGACACCTGTAGAGCACCTTTATAATCACCCATTTACGTTGTGACGTTTGGTAGCACACAAAGTGTTCCTCCGGTAAACGGGAGTTGCATAATCTCATAGTCATAGGAACATGTATAAGTCATGAAGAAAGCAATAGCAACATACTAAACGATCGGGTACTAAGCTAACGGAATGGGTCTAGTCAATCATGTCATTCTCCTAATGAGGTGATCCCGTTAATCAAATGACAACTCATGTCTATGGTTAGCAAACATAACCATCTTTGATTAACGAGCTAGTCAAGTAGAGGCATACTAGTGACACACTGTTTGTCTATGTATTCACACATGTATTATGTTTCAAGTTAATACAATTCTAGCATGAATAATAAACATTTATCATGATATAAGGAAATAAATAATACTTTATTATTGCCTCTAGGGCATATTTCCTTCAAACACATAGTAGGTGACTATAGACTTGCAAGAAAGGATCAAGAACTCACATATATTCATGAAAACATAATAGGTTCAGATCTGAAATCATGGCACTCGGGCCCTAGTGACAAGCATTAAGCATAGCAAAGTCATAGCAACATCAATCTCAGAACATAGTGGATACTAGGGATCAAACCCTAACAAATCTAACTCGATTACATGATAAATCTCATCCAACCCATCACCGTCCAGCAAGCCTACGATGGAATTACTCACGCACGGTGGTGAGCATCATTAAATTAGTGATGGAGGATGGTTGATGATGACGATGGCGACGGATTCCCCTCTCCGGAGCCCCGAACGGACTCCATATCAGCCCTCCCGAGAGGTTTTAGGGCTTGGCGGCGGCTCCGTATCGTAAAACGCGATGAAACTTTCTCTCTGATTTTTTTCTCCCCGAAAGTGAATATATGGAGTTGGAGTTGAGGTCGGTGGAGCTCCAGGGGGCCCACGAGGCAGGGGCGCGCCCAGGGGGTAGGGCGCGCCCCCCACCCTCGTGCCCAGGGTGTGGGCCCCCTGACGTTGATTATTTCGCCAGTATTTTTTATATTTTCCAAAAATAAGCTCCGTGAAGTTTCAGGTCATTCCAAGAACTTTTGTTTCTGCACATAAATAACACCATGGAAAGTCTGCTGAAAACAGCGTCAGTCCGGGTTAGTTCCATTCAAATCATGCAAGTTAGGGTCCAAAATAAGGGCAAAAGTATTTGGAAAAGTAGATACGACGGAGACGTATCAAGCAACTAGATCCATATTGAACTGCAACTGCTAGTACTAAACTAGGCAACTGCTACACTGCTATTCTGCTGCTTATCAAAAGATAGGAGTGCATATACAAAACAAAATGACATTGCTAATTGAGCATTACATATTTCAAAGATGCCTCCCTTCTTTCAAGTTTTTCATAAAAAAATACCTCGTCTGCGACTTTCTTCGCACGTTTCGGATTTCTCCCTCCTTCATCACGAGGGGCGGAGTCAGTGGCCCGTTTCCCCGCCCGACCACCCCGGGCAGAATTGGTGGCCCGTTTCCCTGCCCGACCACCATGTACAGGATCCTGATTTGTCCGCCCGCGCTTGCGTCCAACATTACTCCTTGATGATTGAGCTGCCACTTCTTCTCCCTCATTTTCACCATCAGTTCTTCCCGCAGGCCTTTTGCTTTTCGGAGCCATTCTGTAAAAGAAACACAACAAAAAACCATGTTCATGAAAAAAGATACAAAGCCCTATAACTCAACTGCTCAATGATACTACTTGCATTTGGAGGTAACTTCGCTCTCATTTGGAGATGAATGATCTCCATTTACTCCTACCCAGAGATAACTCAACTACTGAATGCTAGTGCTTGCAAAGGCAATTTGGTGTTGAAAACTATGCAACTACTCATTATTTTGTGGCAACTAAAACAATTGACATAAAACAAGCACATAAAAAACTCCTCATCACAAAAAAAAGTCACATATTCATCTTCATCACATTAGCTAAAACATCAAAAACACTCATAAAAAGTTGCCGCTTATTCGTGAGAGATATCTCATCTCCTATTCATAGTTGCGATAAAAACCGCAACTCGATGGTGGATATAGGCAACGTCATGTTTCATACAGTAGTTTTAAAGAACACTACAAAAAGGATAACAACTTGGTGCTGCAAATCTAGGCAATAACTAAAAATCAACCAATCACAAAAACCATTTCCCAAAAAAAATAGTGTGCTACTTTAACATTGAACACAAGGCGACTACTGCCCCTAATTAGTGCAACTGTGGATACTATGAACTTCGATCACCCCTCCATCAACTGCCCAAGTCACATACATCCCCTAACCCTCCCCTCGCAAATTTGTAGGAAAAATCTAAGCAACTAGCATCAAATTTATGAACAGCTGCCCAATTCAGATGCATCCCCTAACCCTCCCCTCGCAAATTTGCAGGAAAAATCTAAGCAACTAGAATCAAATTTATGAATAACTGCCCAAGTCAGATGCATCCCCTTACCCTGCCCCTCCATCTCGCAAATTACAGGAAAAATCTAAGCAACTGCCATCAAAATTATGAGCAACTGCCCCAAGTCAGATGCATCCCCTTACCCTGCCCCTCCATCTCGCAAATTACAGGAAAAATCTAAGCAACTGCCATCAAAATTATGAGCAACTGCGTCCTGAGAAGCAAGCAACATCAAAAAAACGAATCCTATGCCCTAGTCACCAGGATTCGGTCGTGTGTATCCCCTCACAGCGACTCAATCCCGCCTACCCCAGCACAACCCCACCCCCACCCCCCTCCCTCCGTCATAGCAACGCCGCGCCCTTCCCAAGCATTGACGACGCGGAGCCCGAGGACGCCATGGACAACCTCATGCCCGCCCCGTCACCGAAACCCTAAACAACATGGACCGCAACCGGGGAGCAAAGCGAGAATAGGGGAGAATAGGTGCCGGGTTTACCTCCGCCTGCAGCCGGCGACTCGCGGCGCTCGTGGACGGCCTCCCGCACCGGCGACTCCGCGCCGGATCCACCACCGCAGCTCCTCGCCTCGTCACGTCGTTGCTAGCGGAGAGGAAGGGAGACGGGGAGGAGTTCGAATGAAATTTCTCAGGGTGCAGGTGGGCGGTTCGAACAAGAGGAGCGGGGGTGCGGGCGGTTTCGCCTGGAATAAAGGTAGGTTGTTTAATTATTAAGTCTTATTAAACAATTAGATACCGACTCAATTATCTCCCTGACTAAAATAACTCCCGTGACAGTAGGGATTTTCGTTACCCATTAATACCTAGCCAGGCCGATTCGGCCGACGTTGGCGCTCACGGCGGATTCGATTACTTGTGATCTCCGATGGATTTAATCCGCAAGATAAAGAAGCGTGCGGCTCATCTTGTGGCCATCGAAGCACATCCTATTGGGAGGTGAGCTGATCACATCCGGCAGCGGCAGCAATGAGCTGATCGTTTCCTTCGCATGCATCTAGAACCTCATGCCGCTAATACCCCTAAGAGTTAAAGTATTTATGTGGGTTGTACACAAACAAGTTATTTTAACTAAGGATGACTTGATTAAACACTACTGGAATGGATCCACTAGATGTAGCTTTTGTGATCGGGATGAAACAATCAAACACCTCTTTCTTGATTGCCCTTTAGCAAAAAAAAATTAGCAAACTGTTCACATAGCCTTCAATATTACTCCTCCGAATAATATTAACACGTTATTTGGGACATGACTGGATGGGATTGAGCCCCAAACAGCGAGACACATTCGTGTAGGAGTATGTGCTTTATTATGGGCTATCTGAAATTGCTGAAATGATTTGGCATTTAACAGAACAACAAATACTCATTTTTGCAGGTTATCTTCCGAGCCACTGCGTTGATCCATATGTGGTCGCTACTCACTCCGATGGAGGCAAGGGGGCGTTTGGTTACTGGATCTATCCGATGGGAGATGATAGCACGGGCTATTTTCAACCGGTTTGGATGGCGGTCATGTAATAGGATAGGCAATTAGTTTTCTTGTCTTTCTTTTGTCGGCCGGTTGTGGCTTTATTTTTGTTCTTTAACTCTTTGTGAGCATCTTTTGTTTAAGACTTTAAGACCTTTGTTGAACCTATTTGCTTACTAATAAAGGTGGCCGTATGCATCGCTCAGATGCAAAGACCGGGGATTACCCTTTTTTTAAGAAAAACTCATGCCGCTAGTTTAATCCTTGATCTTGATGTTCCTAGTTTTCTCCAAGCGATCCAAATTCCAGCTGCCGCCGGCCGATGGATCAGAGATCGAGCACGACACGATCGGACTTGATGTTGATTGGAATCAGAGGTCAACGGTTTGTTCTTGAACTTCTGTGCATGCCGATTCCATGGCTAGATCTGTAGCATCTTCCTATCCATTGATCACAATCCTCTTGCTTTGCTTCCAGATCTGAAGAGCGGCATACGAATACACGAGCCCTTCCAGGAGATGGGCCTCATCGTTTGCCAACGTACGTAAATTCTGGGAACGGAAGAACATTTGTGTGCTCCGTGGTTGTTACTAGAGGCTTGCGGGTGAGGGCGTCTAGAATGGAAGAATCGATTCAGTGGCTTCTGGTGGTCGATGGCGGCAACAGCTAGCGAGCGTGGTGTACCGAAAAAGACTTTCGCATCGCTTTATAAATAAAGCAACCATCAAGCACAGAGTAACAAAGTAACAACGGAACACGACACACACCGACACAATGCCGCCGCATGCAGGGTCCAACACACACAGACACAAACACACACAGACCCAAGTTCAGCTGTGGGTACAGCATAACAAGCCCAGCACAAACGCACTACGAAACTCCCCAAGGCAGCGGTGGCGGAGCGCGGAGACGACGATCTAATCTGGTTCCGGAGGTGGTGGGGGAAGCGGTGGAGCCAACTGGAGAGCCATCGTGCGAAGCTGAGTGATGATGGGGGTGATGGCGTCTCTCTCCCTGGGACGGCTAACGGCCGCCAAAGCTGCAAGTAACCAGACCATTTGAACAAAGCGTCAGTAGCACGACGAAGAGGAATACGCTGAATCACAAGTTTATTCCTAACAGTCCACAGCGTCCAGGCAAGGACCCCAATGGTCAGCCACCTAATGTGGCGTAACACGGGTGGGATCGCCTGGAGTTCGGCAAAGAGAGCGGGGAAGTTGTTGTGGTCCCAGCTTCCACCCACAATCTCGCGGAAACAGCTCCATAGGAACTGCGTGGACACACAGGTGAAGAAGATATGGTTCGAGTCTTCTTCGGTCCCGCAGAGCGGGCAAAGCCCATCTCCAGGGCCATTGCGTTTCAGAATCTCAACGCCAGAGGGGAGGCGGTCGCGAATCCATTGCCACAAGAAGATCCTAATTTTGAGGAGGAGGCGAATCTCCCAAATGGAGGAGAGCGCCTCATGGCCAGGAGAAGGGGCGATGGCCAGGTATAGAGATTTGGTGGAGAATCGTCCGGAAGGCTCAAGCCGCCAACTTGCACGGTCGTCGTCTGTCGTGAGATCAAGCTCGTGGAGTGCAATACAGTCGAGCAGCTCCTGCCAATCCGCGTTCTCATCCGGGCCAAAAGGTCTCCGGAACGTAAGTTGCCCTAAGTCAGCAAGGGCGGTCGCCACAGAAATCCGAGGGGCAACCGCGATGGAGAACAGGTCAGGAAAGCGGGCTGCAAGAGGCGTGTCTCCAGTCCATCTATCGAACCAGAACAACGTGGCGGAGCCGGACCCAATCGCTATCGAAGTCCCGATCCGGAGGACAGTGAGGAGCTGAATGATGAATTGCCAGAAGTGGGAGCCCCCAGATCGCTGGCAAAAGGCGAGAGGCTGCCGCGAAGGTATTTCTGTTGAATGATGTGGAGCCATAGGCCACCATCTCCGTTGGCAATCCACCAAACCACCGAGTCAGGAGGGCAATATTCATGCGTTTGGAGGACATAATCCCGAGTCCGCACTGGTCGCGAGGTTTGCAGATCTCAGACCACCTGACCATGTGGTACTTCTGCTTATCACCCTCGCCGGCCCAGAAAAAGCGCCCCTGAACGGTGGCAATCTCGTGGTGAAGGGTCTCCGGAAGGCTGTAGAAACTCATGATGAATAGCAGTAGGCTAAAGAGGGACGAGTTAATGAGCACCGTACGGGCCGCTTTCGAAAGCCACCGACCCTGCCAGGGCTCGATATGGTGCTGAAGCTTCCCCACGGTGGGGCGCAGCTCTGCCATCATAAATCTAGAGTCGCTAATAGAAATCCCCAAATAAGTCGTGAGGAAGGACCCGAGCTGGCAAATAAGTCGTGGGGAAGAACCCGAGCTGGCAATTAAGCCTAGCACGCGTGGTGTTCTTGTCGATCTCCAACGAACTCTCATGGTCATATGGCCAGCGGCGCCCGGCTAACCGTAAACCTGATTAGCATACGTACTCTACTTCTTAGTTACTTCTTTTAGTGGATAAATGATCAACTGTGTAGTTTTGTCCAAAACTGTTGTTTCGTCTTGGGAAATTGGTATACCCAGCAAAAGGAGCAGTAGCTCCGGTTCCTAAGAGCAACTCTAGCAGATCCGCAAAACGCGTTTGCAATTCGACGCGGATCTTGTTTGCGGGTCGAAAACGTGCGCAGCCGAACAGAAACCGTATATGGAACTGCATAATTTGAAGAAAAAAATTCGCGGCAAAAATTGCAACTGTAGTAGTTCATCACATACTACATATACTACATGATCAAACACTAAATTCATTACAAATACTAGTTCATACTACATACTACATTCACTACTAGTACTAGAGGGGGTGGGGATCTAACGGCGGCGAGCTCGCGGCCAGGGAGGACGCGGTGGAGGAGCTCAATTCTCCTTGCGGAGCTGCCGAGGTCGATGTACTTCGCCTTCTGCTCCTCGCGGATGCGCCGCCACTCGTCGTCCTTCTCCTTGGCGGCAAGGTTCGCCGCGACCGCCTATTGGAACACGAGGTCGTCGAGCTCCTCGTGGTGGCGCCGGCGCTCCGCCTCCTCGCGCAAGCTGCGTTCAGCAATGGCGGCCGTGACCGCGTCGACATCGGCAACAAAGTCCTCGGGCCCGACGACGCCGCGGCGCGCGATCTCCTCGGGCTCCTGCTTGACGGCGATGACCTCGATCTCCTCCGGCTCCTCCGACCACTCCCTCTTCACAGGGAGAAGGCTCGCGCCAGAAGAGGAAGAGCTCGCGGCTGAGGACGAGCCGTCGGCGGAGGAGGGCGAACGCCCGTGCCGACGGTCGTATTCATCCGCCTCGCGGACGCAGAAGCTCGGCGGCGGCGAGAGGCCTCTGTTCGTCCACTTCCTCGCCCCGTGCTCGGAGCTCCACATGCGGCCCCACATGGCGGCTGGAAGCGGAAGGGGCTCACCGGTGGCGAGAAATGTGAGAACGGGAGTGGGGAATTGCGGAGAGACGCGGCGGCAGGGGGATAGGGTTTCGACCCGCAAAAGCACCGCGAACCCGTAGATATACTGCTGGGAAGGGGGCGGTTTTCGGGCCGCGGTAAAAAAAAATTACGGGCCGGACGAGTATACGGGCTCTGTTCTGACCAGAAAATTGGGCCGAGCCCGTATACTCGCCGGAATTTTACGGGTTTGTCGATTTTGTGGGGTATGCTAGAGTTGCTCTAATCTATTGTGTAGAAAACTACTAATTTGACCGAAGCAGTGCACTCTTCGATAACTAAACAGATCCTAGCTGTTTAGTTGTCGAAGAGTGCACTACCTTGCTTCCTTTATGTTAGTACCAGTTTTCTTAAATTGCTGCTTTAATTTTCTATTTGTAAAAGGGTAGCACATGCATTTCCCGGCTTCAACAAGTGCTTCATTTTGCTTCGCAGAAGCCTTGTGTGCTTGGTGTCATATAAAAAAAATTAACACCCCCATTGTTTTCATATGGTTTCTTACTCTTTTATTCATGCTATTGTTTGCTCAGTGCGATACAAATTATACCTGATTTTGCTCAATCTTCTTTTCGAATGGAGTGTACCTTTTTTTTGTTATCTTCATTCTGAATACTCCTTATTTTGTAGTTATTTATATTTCCAAGTGGATTATACTTCATTCTAAGTAAACTATATTGTGAAGTATATTGATATAAAAAAGAGTCGCAAAGTATATTCTGAATAGCATATGTTCATTTACCAAAAAAAGAGTCGCAATATGTGGTATATACCCCCATTGAAAAAAAAAGTATATACTCAACAAAAAGTATATGCTTCCAGACCAACATAGTAGTAATATATACTACTCCATCTGTCCCATAATATAAGAACGTTTTTGACACTAGTGTAGTGTTAAAAACGTTCTTATATTTTAGGACAGAGGGAGTACAATATAAAACATGTACATACTCATACAAAAAGTAGTATATAGCCCTTATAAAAAAAAGTAGTATATATTTGTGGCGCACAAATAGTACATACTTGTATATATGTAGAGCACTCTATAAACTACAATGTAGATAGCAGTATATATTCTCTGTCAAAAAATAAAAAGATTATGTTCTTCCATAAGAAGTGGTATATATATACTCGCATAAAAAAAATATACATCACGGAAATTGCCCCAAATTTGCAAAATATTACCCAACAATGTCACCTATCAGTGATAAAAAACGTTTCACACAGGGGAATCCCCCGCCTGGGCAGACCCATGCAGTAGGGACTAGGGACCTCCTATACCGTGCTTTGCGCGCTGGGAGAAGATGCAGCGCACCCGTTTGGGCCGGCCCATGTCCGGACGGCCTGTTTATTAAATTTCATTTTTTTTCTTTCCGTTTACGTTTTTTCTACTTTAAATAATTTGGGACTACAAAGAAGTTCCAAACATTAAAAAATGAGAATTTTGAAGTAAAATGTATAATGAAACATATAAAAGCGTTAACATAAAAACATAGTTTTAGTTGGAAAATAAAGTCTCAATGCACCATTTATATGTGATTATATGATTCACATAATGATTATAATGTACTCAACTATAAATAACTATTGAATAGATACAGCGTGGTGCGCCGAGGGGGGAGGGGGGCATATGCCCCCCCTACCCATGTTAATTTTGTGTTCTATAAATCATTTTTTTGCAATTTATTTAATTATATATACATTGTGCCCTTATTAAAGACGGGCCCTAGGCCATGGCAAAAGGAGCATTGGGCAAAGAGGAGAGGAGAGCTAGCTTAGCAGTGGCATGCCTGCCGAAAATGGAGATCCTCCTGCTTGCGCGAGAAGGATGTCGGACGGACGCGGCATGCACGGCCCCACAATCCAACCCATGCACACACGTCGTAAAGCTGCCGTCAACTTCACTTAGGTCGTTTGTGCATGCTCAGTCTCTATCACAAGCTCTCTCTCTCTTTCGGTCTTTCCAAACTCACACTCTCTCTCTCTCTCTCTCTCACCGACGAGAAGAAAAGATAAAAGATAGAGTTTGCAACACAGTTTCTCTCTTCAGTTTATCAAACAAATATGTTCTCTCCGAAGAGTCTCTCCCTCACGGTTTCTCTCCCCCGCAAGTTTTCTCTCGCTCAAAACTCCACACTTCTTTCTCTAGCTATAACTCCCTAAATGGTTGTCTTTTTCGGGGGCAGATGCATGCGCTTGACCTAAATATGCTTCCATTCAATCTTAATGACGGCAATACATATGAATAGAAAGTCTTTTGTCATCAGTTCATAATAATTGTCCAAATAGTAAAAAAAAGATGCAACACTATATGGAATTTATATGACCCATTTATGCGTCACAATCTTTTTAAGTACAACTCCTCAAACTAAGGTGCCGAATGACATATCATATACCTTTTTTTATAAAGAAAGCACCCTCATATACCTTTTTTTATAAAGAAAGCACCCTCTCCATGTCCGGGATTCGAAGGCATGGCGGCAATAAAACCCCATATTTCCAACCAAGTCAATTTTTTCGATTTTATTCGTGATGTTTATGGTTTCTCCTTTTTATCTTCACTGCCATCTGCCACAAATTAGAACTTGTGCACTCCCTTTTCATTTAAGTTCTAACGTGTGCATCCCCTTTACATTTATCCAAGTTAGAACTTGTGCACTTTCCCACAAAAATAGCGCAATATGATAGTAAGCACACAAAAAAAGACAAAAATATCATGATATATTCAAAGAATTGCTTCTCATCCAACATTAAACAAACGTGCAAATTTAATACTGAGAGAGTGAAACCACAATAAAATCAACTCATTCAAAAGTAAAATCTCACTGCACACTAGTAGAAAACAGGGGCTTTGGTTCAGCCAGAAAAGAGCATTAATCCCGGTTGCATTACAAACCAGGACTAATGTGAGCATTAGTCCCGGTTCGAGCGGCTAGGGCACCGTACAGGCATTACTCCCGGTTCAAATGGGACCTTTAGTCCCGGTTGGTGCCATGAACTGGGACTAAAGGGTGCGATGCCCATTAGTACCGGTTCGTGGCACGAACCGGTACTAATGGGGTTGAGGCATTAGTACCGGTTCGTGGCACCAATATTCAGCACGAAAATCCGCATCCGATTTTGACAGCCTACGGCCTGTTTGCAAATTTTTAGAATCCTCAAATTCCAAAAGGAAAAAAAAGTTATGCTCAAATTTCAATTTTTTTTAATTTTTGTTAAATCTGGTCAAAGTATGGTCAAACTACTTATTCAAGAAGTATTAGTGTTATTAAATAATTATTCAAGAATATTAGTGTAACTAAATAATTATTTCAGTTTTTTTTTGAATTTTGGTCAAATCTGGTCAAACTATTGTCAAACAATGGTCAAACTACTTATTCAATAAATATTAGTGTTACTAAATAATTATTGTTTTTTAGAACAATAGTTTCAAACTCAAACAGTGAAATGTGTGACTTCATGCTCAAGCTAAACTCCTGAGGGTTAATAGGATTGACATCTTACTATTGTCAGGAAAACAATAAGTGTAGACTTGAAAACGAGGGAGAATAGAACTCAGAAGTTAAGCATGCTCAGGCTAAGGGAGTGGCAGGATGGGTGACCGTCCGGGAAGTTAGATGATTTGGAATGATGAGGGGTGATTAGAGATTAGAGGTCAGAAATTTGAAAATCAGGAAAATATTTCAAAAATAAAAATTCAAAAAATTTAAATAAAATCCTTTAGAACCGGTTGGTGTTACCAACCGGGACTAAAAGTGGACCTCCAGGCAGCAGCCACGTGGAGGGCCTTTAGTCCCGGTTCGTATAAGAACCGGGACTAATGGGGGGACCTCTAGAACCGGGACAAAAGGCCCTCTAGTGGCAACAAAACATTCAATCATGAAGATCTATGGTCATTGATCATATCTCCCATACATGAATCCAGCAAGCTATAACTATGCGCTCCTTGGTAAGTAGATACATTGCACACAAATTTGCTTCCATTTCTCAGCTTTTTCGTTCACATCAAACTAAAGCAGACAATAACCTTTATCTGATTGAGAAGAAAAAGAATTCACATGTATCAACAATCATGGCTAGTGAAAACTGCACGTCAGTGTACTGAGATGCAGGCACCCAATGGCGGGCAGTGTGGTACAGAGTTGGTCGTATGGCAAGGTTAGAAGAAATTCGTACGCCCGTATATCTCTACAAAATATCAAACTTGGCCATGGCCATTCTGCAGGGAATCCTCAGCAAGGTCTAATATATCTATCTGATTTATGCATTTGATCTGAACCCGCTAGCATCCATCATCGTTGTCATGCCCCCGTGCCTTGCTAGTTACTATTTTGCTACATGACCTGCAAATGGAACCAGCCAAATCTAAGATATTGTGGAATGGAGAACCAAACAGTTTTTCAAAGTAGCACAAAATGTCTAATTTTGGATTCAAGGAAGAAAGGTCAAATACATGTCCAGCTCCTCTTCCTTTTTCTTGATTTCATGAGACCAAACTACAGGGTCAACATCCTTGGGCAAGGACTCTTGTAGTTGCGAGCTCTCCCTCAGCCACAGCTCAACTTTAGTGCACTCATTGTCAATCTGAAAGATAAACCGGTCATCAGAAGTGCAAGTAGCAACAGAATTCTATATAGCATGATACTATGCAGTATGCAGACAGAAATACTAAGTTAAACCGAACTACTGTCAACACTTTGTGTGTTCATTATTAAGTAACCTAGGTTTATTTCAATTGCTTCATCCTTTTCTCTTTTGGCATTTGATTACAGTAATTCAAGGAAGTACTATAATTAACACATATTGCAAGGAATATGAACAGTTCCACTTTACAACTTAGATCAACTTACCGGCGTGTTGAGTTAGTACAAACTAGCAGACCACACATAGATATGCAATGATTCAAGTGTTAATAAGGGCACACAAAAAAATGGTTAAATAACTTACAGCATCTCGTTCAGGCGCAGATAATGACTTGGCAGCCATTCTATGGTCAACAATGCGCTTCAGAAGCTCCCTTGTAGCTTCAGCTCTGGCTTCCTCATCTTTACAACGATATTCAATGGGATCTACAAGCTTTAAATATAAAGAGAAACATAAGAAAATAGTCCAACAAAGAGGTGCATGGTCCAAAAATAGGAAGAACGCATTGGAATCATCTGTGCATTAACATGGAATGTGCGATAGGATACGATGGACAACAAAGAACAGGTATAAAAACTATACAATTTGAATGTCAGTTAAGCCCAAAGGTGAAGTGATAAATCATGAAATACTATAATGCCAAGGATAAAATACATTGACAAACATATATCAGAAAATATGTATAAGGTGTATAAGGGGCCACGGATGCAGATAAAAAAACATCAAAAGGTACCATTTGTACCTTTTTTAGCTCCTCGAGTTTACTAGTGTAAACTGCTTCAGTCTCATCATCACCTTCTTCATAAAGCCAATCTTCTGTCTGCTGTAGATTAACTGATATTTCTTCCCTTTCAGAATCAGTAGCAAAGCCCCGATACCTCTCAGAAAGCTAGAAAACAATTTATCAGAGAACAGAACTTTTAGGTTGGGAAAGGAATTGGGAAAACACTCTCAGACTGCCACCTTATTACGCGTGTCGTACACGTAGGATTCCAATGCGTTCTTCCTCTCTTTCGTTCGCTCGACAAGTTTATCCTGATAGGCCAGTTGTTGTTCTTGCTCTTGAGCTTCCAGCAATTCCTGCTTGCTCATTACACCATAAATACACTCAACAATCTGCAAATCCTGCCGGTGCATTGGCCGTTCATTTCTCGACTTGTGATCCTGCACATAATAACAGTTGTCACACCTAGTTAGTTGGGCAATAACTGAAAGATGACAGTTGCATTGGCCGTTCATTTCTCGACTTTTAACATTTTATGCATCTGGCAGGGCGTTCCCTCCCCCATTTCAAATACTCAACATACAAGGTATAAATAATCTTACGGTACCTTCTCCCAACCAGCTAAGGATTAACAAGATTATCACAGAATTTAGCACCTTAAATAGTTAAAGTATCATATATATGCCAGTAGATTTGCATATATTACCCACAAATGGAGTATACTTGCAAGTTAGTGCAGCACTTTTAGTACCAACTTCAACGCCAGCTACTAATTATACTCATACAGCAACTCATGCTACTACAATATTTGCGAAAATCGGCTGAATTTGCATGCCTTTGGTCATCATACTGCAATTTAGTTAGAGGAACACATGTAGCATAGA
The DNA here is from genome assembly GCF_018294505.1 of Triticum aestivum. Classification (NCBI taxonomy): domain Eukaryota; kingdom Viridiplantae; phylum Streptophyta; class Magnoliopsida; order Poales; family Poaceae; genus Triticum; species Triticum aestivum. The sequence goes on from NC_057814.1 coordinate 568,494,455, forward strand.
TCTAGGATCAGGGAGGGCTGGCATAATTCCTTACCATGTTATCATTGGAATCGAGTTCCATAGAGTCAGCAGAATTTGCATCCCTTTGATCTTCGTCAATCAACTGAGGCAGTTTAAAGGTTAGAAAAACAATATCAAACAACTTATAACTAAAATCTGGTAATGACTAGTTGACACTTACAACAGCTGATTCCACTGAAATAAGTCCATGGAGATTTAACCGGATTTTCACTTTCACTTTAGATTTTTCACTATGTGCTTGGAAAGGTCCAATCTGCAATAAGCAAATAACACTAGAATAATTAGAACTAATCATGGAAGACATCAACATTGAACAGTAAGCGTAACTTCGTTCAATGCATGTGCGCATATTTCTTGTGCCACGATTCAACTGGCATACATGTGTCATAGCTTTTGGAAGAGGTTCGACAAACAAATTATGACGTCAGCACGGTAGGTAAATGTGCATGTTACATCCTCCTCCCCCAGCCCCTAAAATCCCCAACCCACCCACCCCAAAAAAACCTTTGTACTGAACCATGACCTAATATGTATGGAGCTACCACCAGTCCATCCGAAGTTAAGGATTCAAACTGTGGATCCCAAAGTTAAAGGGATAAGTGAATAAAATGCGAGAGAGCAAAACACTGATCTTTCAGTGCACGAAGGTCAACTAGAGCTAGGAATACAAAAGTTATCTAAAATGTTTTCAAAATGATGATCACTTGATCAGAAACTAAACAACTTGATACTTTGCAGTAACAATAAAGGCACCACATGAGCTCTTAGGAGACGAAATTTTATGATTTGTTAAGACAGCATGTTAGTGTTTCATGGCCAACTTAAGAGAGCATTGTGAATATGATGACTTCAATGATGACAGGAAAACTGTTGACAACTATTAGAACTGAATATAACAATACTTCTTTGTTGAAAATATGTGTTGCAATCTCTTTAGAGAATGAAGTTGCAAGGTAGTTTCTGAAGAGAATCATTTCGTGATCTATAATATAAATCTTACAGTTCCAATTGTCTTGTTCTTGCACTAATGTTTACAATGGTTCACACTTACTAGGCATACTACATTGAAGATATGCACTTCCAAATAAGAGATACTACAAGTTGACTCCCACCCTTATACTTGTTGGATAATGAGCAACTGGCTTTACTGAGGGCCAAAGGCCAATACATATACATGTGTGGTAAAGTGCAGGAAACCCCTTATACAATGGGAATAAACCGAAAAGAGACTATACACATCTAACACCCCCCCTCAAACTCATGGTGGATCAACAACACTGAGTTTGGAGAGGAAAAAGGCATGCTGCGCTCGAGTCTGTGCCTTCGTGAAGAAGTCAGCCAACTGTAACTCAGAGGGCACATAGTGAAGAGCGAGAGTCTGATCCTGCACAGCAGCACGCACGAAGTGGGCATCCACACCGATGTGCTTAGTGAGCTCATGCTTCACCGGGTCACGCGCAATACTGATAGCACCAGTACTGTCTGACAGTAAGGGAGTCGAGGTAGCAGCAGACACACCAAAATCCTCAAGTAACCACCGTAACCAGATCACCTCAGCCGTCAGCATAGCCATGGCTCGCAACTCAGCCTCTGTACTCGAGCGAGAAACTGCAGTCTGTTTCTTTGTCTTCCAAGCAATAAGAGAGCCACCAAGAAAGACACAATAAGCAGACAGCGAGCGTCAATCAGAGGGATCACTAGCCCAGGTAGCATCAGAGTAAGCCTGGAGCTCAAGAGAACTGGAGCGGGGAAAGAAAAGGCGCTGAGAGATCGTGCCACAAAGATATCGTAGAACACGGAGGAGGTGACTATAGTGGACAGAGGTGGGGGCTGAAACAAACTGACTCAGGATGTGAACAGGATAGGAGATGTCAGGACGCGTAACAGCAAGATAGACAAGGCTACCAACGAGGTGACAATATCGAGTGGGATTAGGAAGAGGGTCACCATCAGAGACACGAAGCTGGATGTTGAGCTCCATAGGAGTCACAACGGTGCGGTCATCACTAAGAGCAGCCCGAGCGAGAAGATCCTGAATATATTTCTCTTGAGAGATGTAGAAGCCATCAGAGGTCGAGGAGATCTCAATCCCAAGAAAATAGCGAAGAGGACCAAGATCAGTCATGAGGAACTGGTCGTGAAGGCGGGCCTTAACAAAGGCAATGTAGTCAGAGTCGTCACCAGTGATGATCATGTCATCAACATAAAGAAGGAGAAGAGTCCGACCACGAGGAGACGTGTGAACAAACAACGCGGGATCATGATCACTGGGCAAGATCAGTCATGAGGAACTGGTCGTGAAGGTCGAGGAGATCTCAATCCCAAGAAAATAGCGAAGAGGACCAAGATCAGTCATGAGGAACTGGTCGTGAAGGCGGGCCTTAACAAAGGCAATTAGTCAGAGTCGTCACCAGTGATGATCATGTCATCAACATAAAGAAGGAGAAGAGTCCGACCACGAGGAGACGTGTGAACAAACAACGCGGGATCATGATCACTGAGCAAGAAACCAGCGGCAGTCACCACAGAGGCGAAGCGCTCAAACCAGGCGCGAGGGGCCTGTTTAAGACCATAGAGGGAGCGGCGAAGTCGACAGACCATACCGTCAGGAGCATAGTACCCCGGTGGTGGCTGCATGTAAACCTCCTCACGCAACTCGCCATTGAGAAAGGCGTTCTAGACATCAAGTTGAGAGATAGACCACTGACGAACAGAAGCCACAGCAAGGAGAGTGCGGACAGTGGTCATATGAGCCACAGGAACGAATGTCTCATCATAATCGCGTCCCTGCTCCTGCTGGAAACCACGAGCCACAAGACGAGCTTTGTAGCGCTCAAGAGAACCATCGGAGTGTGTCTTAATCTTGTAGACCCACTTGCAGGTGATGGGGCACCGGAAGGAAGGGAAACCAGCTCCCATGTACCAGAGCGCTCAAGGGCAGCAAGCTCTTCTGCCATCGCAAGCTGCCATTCAGGTTGAGTCATGGCAGTCTGATAGGAAGTGGGCTCAGCAATAACAGAGAGACCATACCGAGCAGGAGAGTAGCGATCAGGCGGGGGGCGAGGCCGAGCCCGGAGGTTGTGAACCGGGGGAGGCGTGAGGAGAGGTGCACCAGAGGTGGAAGGCGCGTCAGGGGAGACATCCTCAGGACGAGGGCGACGAGTATAGTGGAGAGGGAACGGTGAGAGAGGGCGACGGACTGGAGATGATGGTGGAGAGGTGGAGGAGGAGGAGGATGGAGAAGATGGGATCGGTGGTGAAGGAGAAGAAATGAGAGGTGCCGGAGAAAAAGATGACACAGGAGGCACATAGCAGGGTGTATCGGGAAGGAGAAGGAAAGAGAGATCGTCCACAGAGAAACACGAGGAAGGACGTGGGTAGTAGGAACGAGACTCGTCAAAAGTCACATCACGCGAGATGCGCAAGCGACGACCCACAGGATCCCAACATCGATAGCCCTTGTGCTCATCACTGTAACCAAGGAAAACACACTCAACCGACTGAGCAGTCAGTTTGGTGCGTTCTCGGGGAGCAAGAAGAACATAGCACACACATCCAAACATACGGAGAGCGGAGTAGTCAGGAGAGCGACCAGTGAGACACTCCAGAGGAATACCACCCTGCAAAGCAGTCGATGGCTGAATGTTGATGAGATAGGTGGATGCAGAAACAGCCTCAGCCCAAAAATAGGGTGGAAGGGAAGCAGCAATCATGAGCGCACGAGCCGTCTCAAGCAAATGACGATGCTTACGTTCGGCAACGCCATTCTGAGCATGAGCACCAGGACATGAGAACTGGACAAGAGTACCCTGTTCCGCGAGAAAACCACGCAACAGCTGAGAGATATACTCTCCAGCAGAGTCCGCACGAAAAGTACGAATGGGCGTGGAAAACTGGGTACGAACCATGGCAGCAAATCGTTTGTATATAGAGAGAACCTCGCTACGAGATTTCATGAAGTAGAGCCAAGTGTAGCGAGAGAAATCATCAATAAACAAAACATAGTAGCGATGACCACCTTTCGAATCAAAGGGAGCAGGACCCCAGACATCAGAATGAACTAAGTCAAAAGGACGCTGAGATACAGACTCACTAGTAGGATAAGGTAACTGAGTCTGTTTGCCAAGTCTGCAACCATTACAATGTAGGGAGACATCTCCAGATACAGACCCTAAGAGGCCCTGACGAACTAACGAAGACAAGCGAGAGCCACAGATGTGACCAAGACGATGATGCCACTGCTGGAATGACGCAGACGAAGAGGCAGCAAGAGCATGGGAGTTGGCAGAAGTGGTGGCAGCGGAAGGAACACAAAGCCAGTCAACATCCCAAAGGCCCTCTGACTCACGGCGCCGGGGGCCAGCACCAACCAAAGCCTTGGTGCGACGATCCTGAATGGAGCAAGAGTCGGTATCAAGAATGACATGACAACCAGAATCAGTGAGTTGGGCGGCAGAAAAAAGATTCATGGTAAGGCGAGGAACATGGGAAACACTAGGAACAGAAAAGGATGGAGTGTAAAGAAGACCACGACTAGCAACAGGAAGAGGTGTGCCATCGGCGGTAAGAACATTAACAGGTGAATCAAGAGGTCGGAGAGAAGACAGCACAGAAGAATCGGGAGACATATGAAAGGAGGCTCCAGAATCCAGAACCCACGAGGATGTACCTGACTGTGTAGAGGCCTGCGGTGATATAGAAGGGGATGCAGTCATAGCAGCAGCTGAACCAGTCGACGAGGAGCCAGAGGAGGCAAGTAGACGCTTGAGGCGTACAATGTCAAGGTCAGTGAGTGACTGAGTCGAGGAAGACGCAGGAGGGCCACTGGAAGGGGAGCGTCTCTGGTCTCGCTTCTTCTAGCGACAATCAGACTTTGGGTGACCTGACCGGGAGCAGTAACCACAGAAAGTGTCACGGCGCGACGTACTCTTCTCAGCATAAAGAGGACGGCTCACCCCCCCTGAAGGAGTGGGCAAAAGTGGTGGAGCAGTGAGGCGAGCAGATGACACAGGAGCCCGGATGGCCAACACTGAAGGAACCACAAGTAACCCAGCAGAGCGAAGACGGGTCTCCTCAGCACGAAGCTCAGCAAGTACCTCCGAGATAGGAACACGACCACGAGCAAGTAAGTGAGCCCATCGGGGCTCAAACTCGGAGCGGAGACGAGATAAGAACTCATGAACCCTCTGAAACTTCAAGTCAGACCGCGTAGTCTGACAGCAACGGCAAGTGCCACAAACAACTATCCTCAGTGAGTCAAGCTGACGCCAGATGGCAGAGCACTGTGAATAGAACTCATCAACAGACGAGTCACCCTGCTGAAGAGCATGCTCCTGACGCACCACAGAGAGGTATAGAGCATCGCCAAAGGGCTGATAGCGCTGACAAAGATAGGACCACATTGCTCCAACAGTGCCGAGGCCCATAAACTCCGAAGCAAACTGAGGAAGGACACTCACAGTGAGAACAGCAACAGCCCGAGCATCATCATTGCACCACTGAGTGTAAGCAGACAGATCATCCCGGTAGACAGAAAGAGCATCAGAATATGCGGATACCTGCTGATCATAAGCGTCAACCGCAGCATCATCGAGAGCCTTGGCGGCATCCCGGTCAGCCTGAGAAGCATCAGCAGCAAGGACCGGCGGCACTGGTGGGATTGGGGCCACTGGCGCAACAGGGCATGGCAGACAAGGGACCTCGCCAGAGAGAACACCCCACAAAAGGAGTCCACGCATATGGATGCGCATGAAGCCCACAAACTCAGCATAGTTGGTGCTATCGAAGATCACCGAGCACCGAGGGACGGCAACATAGCCCAAAGAGGACATAAGGAAGTCTCTCTGCTGCAGTTGCTTGCTTCCCTCTCTTTTTTTTTGTTTTTTTTTTTTGAGTCAACGCAAGCAGACCCGAACTGGATCTGGATCGAGCAGGTGCTCACACACGAGCGAGCAGGAAATCGCTTAAGGGCGAGCAGAGGAGCGCTCGGGGAGGAGCGGATCGAATCTGGACGGGCGAAGGGAAAGCAGCAGGCAGCCGGACGAGCGGCTGGGGAGAGCGGGAGGAGCCGCGGCCGAACTGGATCGAGGGGAGCAGCGGGCGGACGGGCCACGGCGGCAGCAGGAGATGCCGGGAGCCGCGACCGGACAGGCCCTGGCGACCCGGTGAGGGACGGGAGCAGAGGTGGCTGGGAGAGGGAGGCGTCCAGACGGTGAGGAGCGGAGAGGAGGCAGCAGCTGGACGTGGAGAGGAAGGGAGCAGGCGGCCGGCGACGGCCGGAGACAGCCGGCGGCGGGCAGGCTAGAGGCAGAGTGCACGGAGTTGCAGCGTGCGGGCGAGACGGACTAGCCTGGCATCTGATACCATGTTGGATAATGAGCAACTGGCTTTACTGAGGGCCAAAGGCCAATACATATACATATGTGGTAAAGTGCAGGAAACCCCTTATACAATGGGAATAAACCGAAAAGAGACTATACACATCTAACAATACTCACGTATTATGATTGACAAGATTGTTTATCCATTCTAGGAGTATTGTTCATTGCCTACTTAAGCACCAATTAAGTGAACACAACAAGGCTTCTAGATGATAAGCCAGCAGAAGACATGAAGAAAGGTATCCTCTGATTGTTGTAACTTGTAAGCAAGGAGTGAAAGCATCAAAAGTTCTACAGAAACAATGGTGCCATGAAATGAAACACTACTGTCTTGGAAGCTATTGTTTTTGCACATGGAGATAACATAGTCTTAGAGCTAAATAAAACAAAAGAGACATCTGGATCAAAGGCTAAAACATGATCACATTTTATCAGTCAAGAGAGTTAAGTGCATACCTCAAAACTACCGATTTGTGTTGAGGTGCCAGGGGGCAGTTCATTCTCATCCACATAAAAAGCATCCAAAGTAAAACCACTGTTCCTATGCAAAGTAATTATCTTAACACTAGGAAGGGGCTGGCCTCTCCGGAACAATGCGTTGCTCGTCAATGCTGATATTGGGCCTTCATTTGTGCAAAATCCTATTGAGGCAGGGATTACATCTTGCACCTGAAATACACCAAATGCAACAATTCTCACTAGACAGCCAGCAATACAGCATGCTTCAAGTACCACACTGAGCTTATATAATCAGAGACTACAAGATAAAAGCAGGCATGCATACCTCATACTCCCGAACACGGAATGTGGGACTAAGCATTGCACACTGCAACGCGCAACCACGAGCCACGCACTCACTGACATTGATTGTGCGACTAGGCTCCCTTCTAAAGAATCCGGCCAGAACTCTAGCGATAGCAGGTACCCGAGACCCTGACCCAACGAGCTCCACAGACTGCAGCTTATCCAATCCAATACCTGAATCTGCCATCGCCCTCTTGCACGGCTCAACAACTCTCTCCAGCAGCTCAGCACAGAGCTTCTCGAAGTCTTCCCTCCGGATCATCCCCCTCACATCCTTCTCCTCCATGAGGCACTCTATGTTGACGACCGCCTCGGCATTCGCGCTCAACACCTTCTTCGCCTTCTCACAGGCGGCCCTCAGCCTCATGCTCGCCTTCACATTACCCACGACATCGATCTTATACCTGTCCCTGAACTCCTCTGCGAAATGCTCGAACAGCACCTCGTCGAAGTCCCGGCCGCCCAGGTCCGCATCGAAGCCGTGCGACAGCACCTTCATCCCGGACGGGTCGAAGGAGACGACCCCGGCCTGGGTGTCGGAGTGGCCGACGTCGACGAAGGCGACGAAGGTGGGGCCCCCGGCGACTCCGAGGTCGGAGCGGTAGAGGCCGTAGCCGAGGGCGGTGGCGGCGAGGTCGTGCATGAGGCGGAGCGGGCGGAGCCCCGCGACGGCCGCGGCGTCGGCGTAGGCGCGGCGCTGCGCCTGCGTGAGGTAGCAGGGCACGGAGATCACGCAGTCGGCGACGGGGGCCCCGAGGTCGTCCTCGGCGAGCTGGCGGAGGTAGGCGAGGAGCATGGCCAGGATGTGGGTCGGGGAGAGCGCGATGCGGCGGCCGAGGTGGTCGACGTGGACGCGGGCCCCGCCGGCGGCGTCGACGGGGAAGGGGAGGCGCGGGAGGTCGCGGGGGACGGGGCGGGAGGCGAGGAGGAGGAGGCGCTTGGGGCTGGAGAAGGGGGCGTGGGAGGAGGCGGCCCCCGACGCGTGGGCGCCCAGCAGGCGCGCGCTGTGGGAGAAGGCGACGGCGGCGGGCGACTCGCGCTTGGACTCGGCGTTGAGCAGCACGTCGATGCCACGCTGCCGCGCCGCCGCCGCCACCAGGGTGTCGTTGCCGACGTCGAGCCCCACCACGCTCATCGCGGCGGCGGCGGCGGCGGCGGCGCTGATGGCGGCTGGCCGGGAATTGGGATTCGGGATTCGATCGACGCGGCGGGGGTGTCGGGACTCGGGAGGGAGTGGGATTTTGGGGGGTGGGTGCGGGGGTGGGGAGTGGGGGTGGTGCGCCGGAGGGGTACGGGCCGCGGGCGCCGGTGTGGGCGACGACTAGTCTGCAGCGCACGCTAGCAGCAGGTGGTGCGGTCGGGTCGGGTCGGGTCTAGTCGGGGCAGTTTTGATGGCCCTGTCACTGATCTGCTGGGACATGACTGGTCCAATGGAGTTGCTAATCAGTAATCGCCATAATCATTTTGGATAATCAAACTAATGTCACGACCGCGGTAGAGACGTGGACTCAGGTTGCGCCATCATGTGAGGATGAGTAATGCTAGATACACACATAGTCACGGGGATTTACAAACCGGTAAGTTTTGATTGGAGATTAAGGGGGAGGAGGGGCCCACCGCCCCGAAAATCAGGGGAAGAGATTAGTTAGAAAGAAAGAATCCTAGTCAGCATGTAGTTGTGTGTACTCTTTATACGTTTGGCATTATTGTGTGAGGATATGTGAGAATTAACGATGGTGCCTTGTGTGTTCGTGTGTGTAAGTTAAGTGTGGGTGTGTGGGATAAGCCATGGTTGTACTCCCTCCATCCCATAATATAACGCTTGTAAAATAATATTATATTGTGGGACGGAGAGAGTAATTCTTAAAAAAGAAATCAAGTCGAACGAAATAGAGAAAAACAATTTGCTCTCTTCTGTCTCTCTCTGTTCACCTGTGTTGGAGTATAATGTCCGGTCATCTCCTACAGATCAGTCTTTTGTTTGCATTGGCTAGAGCATGCACTTCTACATGGTAGCGGAACCAAGAGGTCTCGAGTTCAAGACTCAGCTGGCGCAATTAAATTGTAGCACACTTTCAGTCCATGTTTAGGCCTGAGGGAGCAACACGTGGGGGAGTGTTGACGTATAAATATGTTGCCTAGCCTCTTCCATCATATCAGTCTGATGGGTGAACTGATTAGGTGCATAAACTTACAACAAAGAGGTTCAGGCTTCAAAAAGCCAGTAAACGCAATAAATAATTGCGGCATGCCCCTGCTTCCGCTTCCGACGTTATATGGCTCCAAGGAGCATAGACATGAGAGGGAGTGTTGGAGTATAATGTTCGGCTCTCTCCCACAGATTGGTCTTTTGTTGCATTGGTTAGAGCATGCATAGACGTGACGGTGAGTGTTGGAGTATAATGTCCCGGCCCTCTTCCATAGATCGGTCTTTTGGTTGCATTGGCTAGAGCATGCATAGACATGAAGAGGGGAGGGAGGTTGGAGTATAATGTCCGGCCCTCTCCCACATATCAGTCTTTTAATTGCATTGGCTAGAGCATGCACTTCTACAACCTACTTTTTCCCAGCCTTGGGCTGGATTCTAGTACCTTCCTCACATCGCAGCACATCACCGGCACCCGCAACTAGCATCTCCCTGGTACCTCGCATCAGCCCACCAAAGGATCTTTCCGCTGCCCGCCAAGGGAATATGGGATACAATTGGCGATGAACAGATTCAATCAGAGTCCATGGAGCAAAGTCCAATGTTTAGATGATTTTGGAATTCATGTCCTTCGGAGATTATTCCCCCCTAAGGTTCTTCCTTTGGGAAAGCATAGGAATTTCAAACTGACATCTTACTCCTGGAGATGGGATACGAGGTCCTGCTTGACACTTGCTCTTCTCTGTTTTTCCTTAAGTTTGTTATTATGGCATTCCTTTCTCTTACAACTCTTCTAAAGTTCTTGCATGTTCATACACTAAAAAAAAGACAGATCTGTGACATTATGGCTCGAACGAAAACTTTTTCTGTCATACTTATGACACTTCTATGGCGATAATTGTGACAAAAACACGTATCATCATTGATGTGGTGGATTCTACTTTTATGACAAAAAATCATGATAAAAAATTGGCTTTTGGCCCTGAGCCGGTCGGAGACGCACCGGTGTGGGCGAGGACTATTTTGGAGCGCAGGCAGGTGGTGCGGCCGGGTCAAGTCAGGTCGGGGCAGTTTTGCTGGCCCTGTCACTGTTGGGACATGACTGACTGATCCGATGGAGTTGCTAATCGGTAATCGCCATAATCATCGATTAACGATAAAACAACAATCCATCACATGTTAGTATTGTCAGTGTTCTGATGCCATTCATTCAGATAGATGCCTTTGGTTTTGTTCGGGCTAGTTTTGATCTGTACTTCCAAGTGCAGTCCATTGATCGATCTCTTCATGTCTCTTATCTGTCGGCCTCTCAATATTTTATTTGTTTAGCAGTTGAAGAGTGCAGAATGGGTGGATCAGAAGGTTAATTAAGTTCAGGAAGGGCATCCCAGATTACCCCCTTCACGATTGGAGCCCTTGCCACATAACCTTGTGTTTGAGCTCTGTTTACTGGTATTGATGTAGGTAACATGTCAAAGTTGAAACAGACACATGAGTCCTGAAGAAACAGATTCAAGAAGTACTGTTGTGATTTTTTTTAATAATTCTAGAAGACGAACCCTGTTGCAGTATGTGTGTCTATCTAACCCATAGGTATTACCGTATTAGGCATGGACAAACCTAAAATGAAATTTGTTTTTATTCCAAATGAAACAAATCACCTTAGGTTTGAAAGATAATTGTACTGGATGCTCATAATATTTGTTGTATCATGAGATACTTAGTCATTTGTAGCTACCCTGTATCAACCATGGTCATGGGTCATGCAATCTAGTAGGCCCCAACAGATTCCATTTATTCTTTTCTCATTCATGGTTATCAGTGTAGTTCATAGAGGGCAGGGTGCCCAGAAGTATATGTATAGTTAACTTATGTGTGATCACGTACCAATTTTTTGATAGCTACAAATGGAATCTGTAATATTATATCAATCTGCAGGGAAGCTCTACTCTGCAGTGCTCTTTGCCATTCGTGGCTTCCTATGAAAAATCTGTCACTTAACTGAAAGTATGTCAAGAGAATTACTTATATGATTACTGGTTAGTTGCTTCCATGTGATTGTCGTTTTTAATTACATGGATAATTTGGATCTCGGAGCTTATATATGTAAAAGTTATCATGCTCGATGACAACCCCCCCCCCCCCCTCGGTCTCTCGTGACCGCGTCGCCCCCGCGGGCGACCGGCCGGGCCACCGGCGCCTCCTCCCCGAGCCTTCCCCCCTTTCCTTCCTTCACGCCGCTGTCGCTGGCGTCCGGCGCCGGGCCTGGCCCGGGCGGCGCTGGCCTTTCTCCTCTCGGTGTCGCGCTGACGCGGGGCAGTGCGGCGCTGTGGGGTGCTACTAGGCAGCAGCGGGGCCCTTCGTTGTGGTCGCGGGCGATTTGCTGGGCGGCGGGGTGGCGTAGCGGCGCGATCTGGCGGCGCCTGCTCGACCCAGATTTGGGCCCTTTGGGCCCAATCTGGTCTGGGCGGGCCGGCGGCGGGGAGCGGCGATGGGCGAGTGGGTGCTGGCGGCGCTGACGCCGACCTGCTGCAGCGTGGCCAGTGGGGCTTTATGGGTCCGTTTTGGGCTTGGCCGAGCCAGGGGTGGCTTGGTATGCCCTGCTGCCGCGTCTGGACGGCGACCGGAGGCACGGGCCTCCCTCACGACGGCAGTGGAGGTGGTTCCCTCCCGCGCGGCTGCGGTGCTGCTGCTCCCGATGCCTGGTGCATCTTTCTCCGTCCTCTTGGCCTCGTGGTGGTGATCGCAGTGAGGCAGCGTGGGTGGTGCCAAGACCGCGGTGGCGCATGCTGGTGGGCGTCGAGTTGGCTGGGTGGCTCCGGCCCGGTTGGGCAGTGGGGTTTGGAGTGCAGGAGAAATCCTTGCCAGTTCCTCCGGCTCTGATGCGGTGACACCTGCAGGTTGATAACCCACAAGTATATGGGATCACAACAGTTTTCGAGGGTAGAGTATTCAACCCAAATTTATTGATTCGACACAAGGGGAGCCAAAGAATATTTGCAAGTATTAGCAGTTGAGTTGTCAATTCAACCACGCCTGGAGAACTAAATATCTGCAGCAGAGTGATCAGTAGCATAGTAGTATAGTGATTTGATAGCAGTAGTGACAATAGCGACAGTAAAGGTAACAGTAATAGTAGCAATTTTATAGTGATTATGACAGCAACAACAATAATAGTAACTTAGCAAAGATCAATATGTGAAAAGCTCGTAGGCATTGGATCGGTGATGGGTAATTATGTTGGATGGCATTCATCACGTAACAGTTATAACCTAGGGTGACACATAACTAGCTCCAATTCATCAAGTAATGTAGGCATGTATTCATATATAGTCATACATGCTTATAATAAGAACTTGCATGACATCTCCTACCCTCCCATGACAGCGGGGTCCATATTGAAACTAAGGGATATTAAGGCCTCCTTTCAATAGAGAACCGGAACAAAGCATTAACACATAGTGAATACATGAACTCCTCAAACTACGGTAATCACCGGAAAGAATCCCAAGAATCCCAATTATTGTCACCTTGGAGTATGCGGATCATAATATGTAATAGGTGCGTATAAACACAAATATATTGGTGAAAACATAAAGGGTTCAGATCTGAAATCATGGCACTCGGACCCTAGTGACAAGCATTAAGCATAGCAAAGTCATAGCAACATCAATCTCGGAACATAGTGGATACTAGGGATCAAGCCCTAACAAAACTATCTCGATTACATGATAAATCTCATCCAACTCATCACCATCCAGCAAGCCTACGAAGGAATTACTCACTGCCGGCGATGAGCATCATGAAATTGGTGATGGAGGAAGGTTGATGATGACGATGGTGTCGAATCCCCCTCTCCGGAGCCCAGGACGGACTCCAGATCAACCCTCCCGATGAAGAACAAGAGGTGGGGGCGGCTCCGTATCGTGAAGTGCAATGATTCCTTCTCTCTGATTTTTTTTCTAGACGAATAGGTACTTATGGAGTTGGAGATAGGGTTGCGGGAGTTGCCAAGGGCCCACAAGCCTGCCAAGCGCGCCCTGGGGGGGTGGCACGCTCCCTGGGCTTGTGGCGCCCTGGTGGCCCCCCTTTGGTAATTCTTTCCACCAGTATTTTTTATTATTTCTGAAATAATTCTTCGTAAATTTTCAGCTCCATCCGGAAACTTTTATTTCTGCACAAAAACAACACCATGGCAATTCTGCTAAAAACAATGCCAGACCGAGTTAGTTCCATTCAAATGATGTAAATTAGAGTCCAAAACTAGAGCAAAAGTGTTTGGAAAAGTAGATACGTTTGGGACGTATCACGGATGTCGACATTCCTTCCTAGAGGGTGTCGGTGGTATCCATCCCCCACTCCCTTCTGCGTGCCGGAGGAAACCCTAGGACACATCTGGGCAGCGTCGTCGTCGGAATTGCATTCCTTCTTGGAGGTGCTACTTGGTACGCGGCGGATTAGAGCATTGGTCTGTGGTGGGTCAGATCCGAAGGGCGCAACGGTGACGGGTCATCCGCGCTTTGTCGGGTTGCCGTTGTTGGCATTTGTTTCTTCTCCTCTGTTCTTTCTCTTTTCTTTTGGGCTTGATGTGCTACTCGCCCCAGCAATCGCTATGAGATCGGTGTTGGTTGCTTTGTAATACAAAGCGGGGAACCCTTTTTCGGTAAAGTTATCATGCTCTTTCCAGGCCATCGCTTTGAGACAAAAGGAATTGATATTTGTGTTAGCAGAAAGAAGGGAAGAGAAATTGGTACTCTTTTGTTCAGATAATCTTCATTGGTTTTATTATCGTGATATTGGAGCTTCATCACTCGCTGTCAAGTGTAGCAAGTTACTACAATGACCATGCATGTTCGTTTTTAGTTTTCATGATTTGTTGAGATCTGTCAATAACTATGTAGATATGAAGATTGATTTACCCAAATGAGATACCTTATGACAAATCACCATATTTAGTAGAAAACTTGATCGCATCATTCATTTCATAATTATACTTCAAGTACTGTGTTCATTACAACCTTTTCATCCTAAGATCATATATCTACTGTGTAAACAAAATTACTCAATAAATGTATTAACGCGCGCGTAGGACTAAGTGCTTCCCGCAACGTGTGGGGTATCATCTAGTATATCTAAGTGATCCCATTTAAATGCACATGCAAGCCATCCACACCATCAAGCACATGCAACCAATTAACTTTTCACTTTCCACCACATGCAAACCCTTACACTCTCAGCCACATGCAAACCCTCCACATCATTATTTTTTATATTTTATATTTTTCAACAACAAATAATTGAACTTGAATGTCACAAGGCAATATAAATAAGCATCTATCATCCCTTTACCTTTAGGTTGAATGTGGTGCCATATTATTCTTATATATTCTAATTTTAATTTTGATAATTTCATTTCTATAAATTTCTACATCAACGTGCAGGGAATTATCTAGTTTATCTAACTTGCACCCATGCATTTTTCTGGCACATGAGAGAAATGCACCCCCGCCCCTCTTTCCATCTCCTGGAGTTAGATCTTTTTCCATGTCAAACAAAATTGGCACCCTTGAGGGACCTGGTTCTCCTCACATCTCTGCTTCGTTGTGGTTATCGGAATCGTCTTCCCCGTCTACCAATCTGCACAACATGTTGCATGACAAGGCATCACCGAGGAGCTCCGCTAATCAAGATCCCTTCCATGCAGATGGCTCTCCCATGACAACAGCTCGAACAGCTGGTGATCCACTTTGGATCATTGCCACCCATGATCGTCAATGAGCTTGGTGCCAAGATCTACATGGACCAAGCCTAGGAGCCCACGTAGTTTCAAACTGCGTGGTCCAAGAGGGCCAAAGGTGGCCAGCCACCAAGGCAAAGGAGTGTCATAAGCTACTGCTCAGGGCTTATGCTCTGTTGAAGGAGTCAACAAGGGCGCACATGAAAGAAGAAGTTGGCCTGGATATCTAATGGATCAAGGGGTTCTTAGCATGGGAGGTATGCAGTCAAGTACAAAACATCCCTAAGAGTACCCCCAACGACCATCGCATGAGGTTGCCCAAGGTTCTGCCGTCCAGACAAAACAACGGCAACACAGTTGCACTTGCACACAATCCTTCAGCAAGATGGAAATGACAAGGCGCCGACGCGTGGTGGATGAAGAGGCGCTCGGGCATCACGACGGCACGCCCGAGAGGAAAGTGGAGATGTCAACGTGTGAGAGGATAAGAGAGGATGCTGATGAAGCTATGTACCTAGGGTAGGGTCATAGGCCTGACCTAGATACCCTTCCCAAGGACATCACCCTAAAACCAGAAGCATTCGAAGAGGAGTCACCATCCACTCGACCATGAAGCATTCCACTCGGAAGACTCAAAGTCACTCGACCATGGAGACCGTCACTCGACCGCCAAAAGATCTAAAGCCACTCTGCACTGCAACGGTCGGACATTACACCATAGCTTTAATGGTAATTATGTCTCTTTATTACTAGCGTTACCAGTAACGCCCCTCTCTTGATGTACCTTAAATCCCTTGTAATGTGGGATGGCTGGGGTCCTGGCGCACTCTATATAAGCCACCCCTCTCCACATGCACAAGGGTTCACACCCCTGTAAACACACATACGCATAATCCAGTCGACCGCCTCCGGGCTCCGAGACGTAGGGCTGTTACTTCTTCTGAGAAGGGCCTGATCTCGTAAAACTCGTGTGTACAACTTCGCCATAGCTAGGATCTTGCCTCTCCATACTACCCCCCTATTCTACTGTCAGTCTTAGTACCACGGCAGTTGGCGCCACACCGTGGGGCAGGTGTCTTAGCGACTTATTGGAGAAGTTGCAATTTTTCCGATCCCCATCATCATGGTTTCTGGCGGAGGATTGGCCGAGGGCCGCGAGATCCGTCTCGGCGCGCTCGTGTTGGTCGCCAACGACTCCACTTGGCTCCAAGAGGCTCCACTCGACGTCGAGGTGCTCCCCGTCCGCGGGGCAACGCACTTTCGCGCATGCGTCCGCGTCGTCCTTCTGCGGCAGCCATCGACTCAGTATCGGTCGGCTCCTGTGGCGTCCTCACTCCCTGCTGCTCGCCGGCGCAAGTGTTCCGGTCAGTCGCGGCTCCAGCGGTGGGTGAGGCATGCGGTGGCTCGCCGGTCGGCCACCGCGCAAGTCGCGGCAATCGAGCCCAACAAAACTCTCTACGGCCTGTTCGACTGGCTCCGTCGAGACTGCATCCGAGTGCGACAGCAGCGACCCCGCGGCGGAAGTCCTGATGGTCAACGGACCGCGCAGTCCTCCTGGCTTCCCCCGCGATGACGGTGGCGATGGCGGAGGTGATCCGTCGCACGTCCACGAGGAATACCGCCCCGAGCCCCTCTCTTCGCAGCAGAGGGAGGAACTTCGTCGCCGTAACATGGATGCACTTCACACTCCTATCATTGGAGAAACCCCCGAGGCCCGGGGCTTGGAGGAGGCATGCCTGGCCAACTTGGCTGAGCGCACTCGACTGGAGAATCTCCAGCACGCACTCGACGAGCGTGCTCGGCAGCGGATTCCTGAGTCCATTCGACGACAACTTTTTCCGCCTCCAACTCAGGTATACCGAACCCCGATTCAGAATCTCACAGCTACAGCCCAAATAGCAGAGTTGATTCAGCCCTTCCAGTCAGAAGCTGGCAGAGGTTTGATGCAGATCAGGGCTTTACTCCGGGCAGCGGGAGAACAAAACACAACAGTATCTCAGTCGTGTAATAGGATCCATAGTAGATCCATGGTAGCAGACACAGTCCAGTCGGCTCACAGCCCAAGATCGCCCCCGAGGCGTGAGGGACGTGGAGACCGACGAGATCAGTACAGAAACCGTGAGCAGTACGATCACCGACTCGACCACGATGATCGTCGTCGAGTGCCCACGCCTCCCCCAAGGAGTGGGTCATACGTGCCTCGGCAGCACGATGACAGACGCCCTCACAGTGGTGGGCGAAGGATTCCAGTCGACCCCCGGGAGCCGGGCTTTGATGCGAGATATATTCTCGTTCAAGGTCTGGTTGACAGGAATAGAGCGCACAGAGAAGGCCATGACAGAGATTACCCGACTGGAAGCAGAGTGCATGTTTCAGGTCCCGAGTGTTTCAGCAGAGCCATCAGGGCTGCAGTGATTCCTCCCAACTTCAGGTTGGCGACTGGAGTCGGCAAGTTCACTGGTGAGTCCAAGCCCGACACTTGGCTTGAGGACTACTGAGTGGTTGTTCAGATTGGTGGCGGCAATGATGAAGTGGCCATGAAGCACCTTCCTTTGATGTTGGAAGGCTCGGCCAGAGCATGGTTGAATCAGTTAGCACTGGGCAGCATATATAGTTGGGAGGAACTCGCCCGAGTGTTTGTTAGGACCTTTGAAGGTACATGCAAACGACCAGCAGGGTTAACAGAGTTGCAGTCCTGTGTGCAGAAACCGAATGAAACCTTGAGAGATTATATCCAGAGATGGATCACGTTGCACCACACGGTGGAGAATGTGTCAGATCACCAAGCAGTTTGTGCCTTCAAGGAAGGTGTCAAGTATCGAGAATTGAACCTGAAGTTCGGTCGGACTGGGGATATGTCTCTGAGTCGGATGATGGAAATTGCCACCAAGTATGCTAATGGTGAAGAGGAGGATCGGCTCCGGAGTGGCAAGCACAAAACAGTCGCCCACGAAACCGGAGGAGGGAACTCCAGTCGGAAGCAGAAGCGCAAAGCCGAGCCAGCTGCTCCTGGTGAAGCCTTAGCCGTGACTCAAGGAAAGTTCAAGGGGAAGCCCAAAGGGCCGTGGAATCCCAAGAAAGTGAAAGATCAAGATGGAAATGATGTGTTGGATTTACCCTGTCACATTCATACCAAGAAAGATGAGGAGGGTAACCTGATTTACCCCAAACACACCACTCGACAATGTCGGCTCCTGATTCAACAGTTCCGAGAGAAACAACCCAAGGAGAAGGAAAAGGAGTCGGACAAGGGTGAGGATAAAGAAGAAGATGATGATGGTTTTCCCAACGTCAATTCCACTCTGATGATTTTTGCTGATGTTGAAAGCAAAAGTCGATTGAAAGTTATAAACAGAGAGGTGAATATGGTTGCTCTGGCGACACCCAGTTATCTGAAGTGGTCCCAGACTGCCATCACATTCGACCAGTCTGACCACCCAGCACGTATAGCCACCCCTGGGAGGCAAGCGCTGGTGGTCGACCCAGTTGTTGAAGGCACTCGACTGACTAAAGTGCTGATGGATGGTGGTAGTGGCCTAAATATCCTGTATGCGGAGACCTTGAAGGGAATGGGCATTCCGATGTCCAAGCTCAGTGAAAGCAATATGAGTTTCCATGGCGTCATACCTGGCAAGAAGGCTGAATCACTCGGCCAGATCGCCCTTGACGTGGTTTTCGGTGATTCCAAAAATTACCGCAAGGAAAAGTTGACGTTTGAAGTCGTGGATTTCCAGAGTGCTTATCACGCTATTCTAGGTAGGCCTACTTATGCACGTTTTATGGCTCGACCATGTTACGTGTACCTCAAACTGAAGATGCCTGGTCCCAGAGGAGTGATCACTATCACTGGCAAATGGCAGAAGGCGGAAGAGTGCTTCCAGAAGGGCTCAAAGATCGCCGATGCACAAATGGCAGTAGTAGAATTGCAAGAGTATCAGAAAAATGCAGATCTGAGTGATTTGCTATGAGCCAAGAAGCCTGCCACAGACTCTGCATTTCAGTCGTCTGGTGAAACGAAGCCGATTCATATTCACCCGACCGATCCCAATGCTGCTCCGACTCACATTTCGACAACACTTGACTCCAAATAGGAAGAAGCGCTCATCCAGTTCGTCCATGAGAACTGGGACATCTTTGCATGGAAACCTTCTGACATGCTAGGTGTTCCCAGAGGGCTGGCTGAGCACCGTTTGCGAGTCGACCCAAAAGTGAAACCAGTCAAGGAACATCTTCGACGGTCCGCCGTACAGAAGAGAAAAGCAATTGGTGAAGAAGTGGCTCGGCTCCTGGCAGCTGAGTTTATCCGAGAGATTTACCACTCCGAGTGGCTCGCCAATGTTGTCATGGTCCCCAAGAAGGACGACTCACTTCGCATGTGCATTGACTTCAAGCATATCAATCGGGCCTGCCCGAAAGATCATTTTCCTCTCCCCCGCATCGACCAAATAGTCGACTCGACTGTGGGGTGTGAGCGCTTGTCCTTTTTGGACGCCTATTCTGGGTATCATCAGATCCGACTGTATGGACCCGATGAGATAAAAACGGCTTTCATCACTCCATTCGGGTGCTTCTGTTATGTCACCATGCCATTCGGCCTGAAGAACGCTGGAGCCACATTCATGAGGATGATTCAGAAGTGCTTGCTCACTCAAATCAGTCGGAATGTGGAAGCACACATGGATGACATTGTGGTCAAGTCACATAAGGGTTCTGACCTGCTGGCTGACCTTGCTGAAACTTTTGCCAACCTCAGAAGGTATGATATCAAGCTTAATCCATCAAAATGCACATCCGGAGTTCCTGGCGGAAAAGTACTCGGTTTCCTCGTTTCCGAACGAGGGATCGACGCTAACCCTGAAAAAGTTGGTGCTATACTCCGGATGAAACGCCCTGTGCGTGTGCACGATGTCCAGAAGCTTACTGGTTGTTTGGCCGCCTTAAGTCGATTCATTTCTCGCCTCGGTGAAAAGGCATTGCCTCTTTACCGACTGATGAAGAAGTCTGATAAGTTCGAGTGGACTCCTGAAGCTGATGCAGCGTTTGAAGAGCTCAAAGCCCTGCTTTCCACCCAGCCGGTGCTTGCTGCCCCAATCAGCAAAGAGCCTTTACTGCTTTACATTGCAGCCACTGGACAAGTTGTCAGTACAGTACTTACGGTCGAGCGGGAAGAAGAAGGAAAAGCTTATAAAGTTCAGCGCCCAGTATATTATGTTTCTGAAGTTCTGACTCCATCCAAGCAAAGATATCCACATTATCAGAAGCTTGTCTATGGGATTTATATGACCACGAAGAAGGTTGCACACTATTTCTCTGACCACTCCATTACAGTCGTCAGCGACGCTCCATTATCAGAGATTTTGAACAACAGAGATGCAACTGGTCGAGTGGCAAAGTGGGCGATTGAACTCCTTCCCTTGGATATCAAGTTTGAGGCAAAGAAAGCTATCAAGTCCCAAGCAATAGCAGATTTCCTCGCCGAGTGGATCGAACAGCAGCTGCCGACTCAAGTCCACTCGGAGCACTGGACCATGTTCTTTGATGGCTCCAAGATGCTGAATGGTTCCGGTGCTGGGGTGGTACTGGTATCCCCCCGAGGAGACAAGCTCAGATATGTTCTCCAGATTCACTTTGATTCCTCCAATAACGAAGCTGAATATGAAGCACTCTTATATGGGTTACGTATGGCCATTTCACTCGGCGTTCGTCGCCTCATGGTCTACGGCGACTCAGATTTGGTAGTCAATCAAGTGATGAAGGAGTGGGACGTCAGAAGCCCAGCTATGACTGGTTACTGTAATGCAGTGAGGAAGTTGGAAAAGAAGTTTGAGGGGTTAGAGCTCCATCATATACCCCGACTGAAAAATCAAGCAGCCGATGATTTGGCAAAGATAGGTTCCAAGAGGGAAGCCATTCCCAGCAATGTGTTTTTGGAACACATTCATACACCTTCAGTTCAAGAAGAGCCTTTCACTGAAGAGCCCCCGCAGCCTAAAAGTGCCACAGATCCGACTGAAGTCGAAGTCCCAGCCGTGGTCGACTTGATCATGGAGGTTTTGGTCATAACTCCCGACTGGACAGTGCCATACATTGCGTATATCCTTAGGAAGGAACTCCCAGAGGATGAAGAGGAGGCCCGACAGATCGTCCGTCGATCCAAAGCCTTTACTGTAATAAGAGGACAGCTGTTCAGAGAAAGCGTGACTGGAGTCAGCCAGAAATGCATAACACCAGAAGACGGTCGAGTGATCCTCAACGACATCCACTCGGGCACCTGTGGCCACCATGCGTCCTCTCGGACCATTGTGGCCAAAGCATACCAAGCTAGATTTTATTGGCCACGAGCAAATGAAATGGCGAAAGATATAGTCGACAAATGTGAAGGCTGCCAGTTTTACTCCAACATGTCCCACAAGCCTGCATCAGCCCTGAAGACCATTCCACTCGTCTGGCCTTTTGCTGTTTGGGGGTTAGATATGATTGGGCCCCTGAGGACTGGTAGGAGCGGCTTCACTCATGTGCTTGTAGCAGTCGACAAGTTTACCAAACGGATTGAAGCCAAGCCTATCAAGAATCTTGAAGCCAGTAATGCCGTCAGCTTCATCAGAGAGTTGACATTCAGATATGGGGTTCCGCACAGCATCATCACTGACAACGGATCGAACTTCGATTCTGATGAGTTCAGAGCCTTTTGTGCTTCCCAAGGCACTCGAGTCGACTATGCTTCAGTCGCCCACCCCCAGTCGAATGGACAAGCAGAAAGAGCAAATGGCTTGATTCTCAAAGGACTGAAACCCCGATTGATGCGTGATCTCAAGCACGCAGCAGGCGCCTGGGTCGATGAACTTCCATCAGTTCTTTGGGGATTGAGGACAACTCCCAATCGGTCGACTGGCCGAACTCCATTCTTCTTGGTCTATGGAGCTGAAGCTGTTCTACCGAGTGACTTGCTTCACAACGCACCCCGAGTCGAGCTTTTCTCTGAAGATGAAGCAGAACAGGCCCGGCAAGACGCAGTTGATCTCCTAGAAGAGGAAAGAGAGATGGCTTTAATCCGGTCGACCATTTATCAGCAAGACTTGCGCCGATTCCATGCCAGAAACGTGAGAGGTCGAGCGTTTCAAGAGGGAGACTTGGTTCTTCGAGTGGATCAGCAGAAACCACACAAGCTCGCCCCTGCTTGGGAAGGTCCCTTCATCGTCACCAGAGTGCTTCACAATGGGGCGTATCATCTTTACAATGTCGAACATCAGAAAGACGAGCCACGGGCTTGGAATGCGGAGCTGCTCCGCCCCTTTTATACGTAAGCACTCATTCTGTTGAGTTGTAATAAGAAATACCTTTGTAGTTTGTTTATTAGAGACAAGAGTTTTACAGTCTTCTAAGAATGATTGTCGCTGCTTATACTTGTGTCTGAAATCCCCCAGTGGGTAACTTAGCCGTGAATCCGTTTTGCCTAAGTTTATAAAATCCTACCGAGTGGTGAGCAAGCCTCTCACTCGGGGGCTTAGTTGCGAATCCGTTTCGCCTAAGTTTATAAAATCTTACCGAGTGGTGAGCAAGCCTCTCACTCGGGGGCTTAGCTGCAGTCCAGTACTCGCCTAAGTTTAAACAATCCTACCGAGTGGAGAGCAACCCTCCCACTCGGGGGCTTAGCTGTAGTCCAGTACTCGCCTAAGTTTAAAAAATTCTACCGAGTGGTGAGCAAGCCTCACACTCGGGGGCTTAGCTGCAGTCTAGTACTCGCCTAAGTTTAAAAAATCCCTACCGAGTGGAGAGCAACCCTCCCACTCGGGGGCTTAGCTGCAGTCCAGCACTCGCCTAAGCTTAAAAAACCCTACCGAGTGGAGAGCAACCCTCCCACTCGGGGGCTTAGCTGCAATCTAGTACTCGCCTAAGTTTAAAAAATCCCTACCGAGTGGTGAGCAAGCCTCACACTCGGGGGCTTAGCTGCAGTCCAGTACTCGCCTAAGTTTAAAAAATCCCTATTGAGTGGAGAGAAACCCTCCCACTCGGGGGCTTAGCTGCAGTCCAGTACTCGCCTAAGTTTAAAAAACCTTACCGAGTGGAGAGCAACCCTCCCACTCAGGGGCTTAGCTGCAGTCCAGTACTCGCCTAAGTTTAAAAAATCCTACCGAGTGGAGAGCAACCCTCCCACTCGGGGGCTTAGCTACAGTCCAGTACTCGCCTAAGTTTAAAAAATCCTACCGAGTGGAGAGCAACCCTCCCACTCGGGGGCTTAGCTACAGTCCAGTACTCGCCTAAGTTTAAAAAATCCTACCGAGTGGAGAGCAACCCTCCCACTCGGGGGCTTAGCTGCAGTCCAGTACTCGCCTAAGTTTAAAAAATCCTACCGAAGTGGAGAGCAACCCTCCCACTCGGGGGCTTAGCTGCAGTCCAGTACTCGCCTAAGTTTGTAACACGCCCATATCCGCAAGGACGACGAGGTGTAGGTCGGCTGCAACCTTCTCCTTCGGAGCGGTGCCACAAGTACAACGTGCGCTCCATCTCGATCCGCAAGGACGACGAGGTGCAGGTCGACTGTAACCTTCTCCTTCGGAGCTGCGCCACAAGTACAACGTGCACGCCATCTCGATCTGCAAGGATGACGAGGTGCAGGTCGACTATAACCTTCTCCTTCGGAGCTGCGCCACAAGTACAACGTGCGCTCCATCTCGATCCGCAAGGACGACGAGGTGCAGGTCGACTGTAACCTTCTCCTTCGGAGCTGCGCCACAAGTACAACGTGCGCTCCATCCCGATCCGCAGGGACGACGAGGTGCAGGTCGACTGCAACCTTCTCCTTCGGGGCTGCGCCACGAGTACAACGTGCGCTCCGTCCCGATCTGCAAGGACGACGAGGTGCAGGTCGACTGGAACCTCCTCCTCAGAGCTGCATCTCAAGTACAAAGATGTTCCGAGTGAAGAATAAATTCCACTCGAAGGCAAGCACAAGCATATTCGGAGATAAACCAAATCCAGATGAATCCTAAGGTTCTGACCGCGGATTAAAGTACTCGGGCATCAAGCCCGAAGGAGTTTAGCGGTTACAAAAATCACTTGGCATCCCGAGGCAAATTTAAGGTGGAGCATAAAAGTTTGTTCACTCCGCAGGAGGAGGGCTGGCAAGCTCGATGAATTCGTCCAGGTCAATTCCATTGGCAATTCGAGTGGCGGCGCAGTGAAGGTCTCCATGAAGGATTGGAAGTCATGCTTCTTGGTGTTGGCAACCTTGATCGCTGCCAGCTTCTCTTCTCGCGCTTCCTTGCAGTGGACACGAACCAGAGACAGGGCCACATCAGCGCCGCACCGGGCAGAAGACTTCTTCCATTCTTGCACTCGACCGGGAATCTCATTAAGTCGAGTCATCAGAGACTCGAGGTCATTCTGGAGTGTTGCCCCTGGCCAGAGTGCTGTGTCGATCCGCGACATCGCGACCTTCAGTCGAGCAAGATAGTCAACAACACCAGCAACATGAGATTCCAACCGCAGTACATTCATGTCAGCCTCGTCCTTCACCGGAGAATGGATGGAGTCCAAGCTTGTCTCATCTCGCCCAGTCTCTTCCTCGAAGTTCCGGCAAAATTCTACATGTACGATTCAAAGATGAGTCAGCGGTTGTATATCGAGTCGACAATGACAAGACAGTCGGTTCAAAGAAAATACCTTCAAGCATGACGAACAACTTCTTGGCAAGACCTCCCAGATAATTCTCCAGATCGTCCCTCTTGCGAGCAATGCCTTCCATTTTATCGTTCAGATTGTTCTTATCCTTCTTCAGACGGGTTGCTTCCTTATTGGCTTCATCAAGGGCAGTTTTCAGCTTGGCGTTTTCTTCCTCCAGTTTGCCGATTGAAGCTAGCTTCTGTTCGGCGAGTGCAGTTTTCTCGTCAGCTGCTTTCTGGGCGGCCGCAAGATCTTGGTCCTTTTTCGCCAAAGCTTGATTCATTTTCTCTGAAGGAAACATCGCTCGGTTCAGAAAAAGTAAAATAGAACCTGGTACAAAGACAAACCAGTCGGCAAGCTTTCTCTTACCAGCAGCTTCATCCTTGGCCTTCTGCAGATTTGTCTTGGCCAGTTCCAGATCGAGGTTGAGCTGAATCTGTTTTTTCTCCAATTTAGCAAAACAAACTCCGAGTTCACAAGATTTCAGTAATCAAGGGACAGTCAATCGACAGATGGAAAGATCAGTTACTTCAGAACAATAGTTCGATAAATTCAAGTTGTTTTCAGACCGTAGTCGACTGCCCGCAGTCAACCACGGTCTCGGGGACTACACCCAGTGGGTGCACTTAGCGTGCCCCCCACTGATTCAGTTCCCACTCGACATGGAATATCCAGGCCGAAAAAAAGAGAACCCGTCTGAAGAATATCTAAGACCATAGTTTACTGCCCGCAGCCGACCACGGTCTCGGGCACTACACCCAGTGGGTGCACTTAGCGTGCCCCCACTGATCCAGGTTCCACTCGACGTGGAATGTCCAGGCCGAGTGGAAAAATCCGATTCTCAGACCACAGTCGACTGCCCGCAGTCAACTATGGTCTCGGGGACTACACCCAGTGGGTGCACTCAGCGTGCCCCCACTGGTTCAAAGATTCAATCGACAACAACATAGTCAGCTCAAAGTGAGAGTTTGCTCAGTGGCAAATCAGAAGACCCAGTGGGTGTACAGATGCGAAGCACTGACAGATGAAAAGATTCTTTGAAAGAAAGTTTTCAGGTACCATATCCTAACAGAACAAGCCAAAAGAGTCAGTCGACAATCTGCTAACCTGGACGTTGCTCTGGAGAGCGGAGCTGGCATCATAAGCAGCTTGGCTGGCTTCCCGCACCATCTTCATTTTCTCCATCATAATGCCCGCCTGGCGTATAGCCTCTTTTGCAGCACCCACCTGGTCCTCTAGGACGTAATGTGCAGCAAAAAGTGATGGTGGATCGGCGGGAGTGTGTGCAGCTGACGCTGAAGGCTGAGCACTCGACAACGGTATGGCGAAGGAGACGGAAGTCCGATTGGCATCGCCGGCGTCCTGAATTACCGGTTCTGCCACCGGTGTTGACTGAGGCGTCTTGCCAGCGGACGTTTTCCTGTTTCTTCTCCCCAAGGGCCTCTGTGGCTCGTCCTCGTCCTCGTCGGGGAGGTCAATGACGTTGAGAGGAGCTGTAGAAAGATCAGTCGCCAAAATTTCATCCCCGATTGGTTATATCGCAGTTCAATCGACAAAGCTAAGACAAGATCACAAAGATTATACCTGGGTTGGAGGTGACCGCATCTTCCATGTCCTCATCCTCGTTTTTATAAGCAGAGGTCCCAGAGGTAGCGGCACTGCTAGTTTCAAGATTCATTCGGCCAAATCAAGGAAAAATGGACAGCACAAAACTTCAGGTAAAATGAAGACAGGACACTCACGCAGAGGCAATAGGGATGTCAATTTTGATTCTGGGCAGCGCTTTCCGAGTCTTCGGCACTACAACCTTGGACTGCTTCGGGGCCTTTTCAGTCGGCGCCGGAGACGACGTCCGAGGACGCTTTGACGACTGCCTGGTCTGAACGGTCACCTTGTCGCGGGCGCTTGCCGGATCGTGGGTGAGCTTGGACCGCCTTTCCCTGCGGGGAGGTGAGTCGACCTCTTCTTCATCACTCGGGTTGTCGCTCTCCTCGCCCCCTTCACCGTCAGAATGCCACTCGCCGCTTTCACCTCCGCTTGCCTCCCCTTCCGGGTCCTGCTCCTGCTCTCCGTTGGGCATCGAATACATCTCAGTAAGGGCCTAGAAGAAAACAAGCAAGACAAAATCAGTCAGTGGGCTATAAACAATTGCATGATAAATCAAGATAACACTCGGTAATTCAGAGTTGGACCTTGTCTGGTTCATAGGATTGGTCGATTGGAGGGATTCTCCTGGCCCCTCTGGGTTATCTTTGTTGCCAGTGATACCCCTCAACCACTTCTCCACCGTGTCCTCGTCGACTTCTTCTGGATGCACCCGAGTGGAATCTTCAATGCCCGAATACATCCACATCGGATGGTCACGGGCCTGAAGTGGCTGAATACGTCGTCTGAGGAAGACTTCCAGCAGATCCATACCGGTCACGCCCTCACGGATGAGGTAGACCACTCGCTCAACCAGCACCTTCACCTCCGCTTTGTCCCCCGGGGTCTGTCGTGGAATTGTCACGGCAGATGTCCTCGTGCAAGGACTTAGTCGTGGAGCCATCGCCGCTAGGAAGCTTAAAGGGGTTAAACGGGACAAGGAACACGAGGGTTATACTGGTTCAGCCCCTTACGGTGAAGGTAAAAGCCTACGTCCAGTTGAGGTGGTATTACTTAGGGTTTCGATGACTAGGGAGCTTAATCACTATGCCCGGCTCTCGATCTGTTGTCTCTCGTCTTGAACCGCCGCCGGGTCACCCCTTTATATAGAGAGGTTGACGCCCCGCGGCTCTCAGAGTCCCGGCCGGCTTATAACAGTATCCGGCTCGGACTCTTAACTACTCTTGCCTTACATTACAAGTCTTGCCATAACGGCGGGTTATCACTACGGGCCTTAAGCCGCCTCCGGGTCTTAAGCCCATTATTGATCCGCCATCCTCAAGCTTGGTATTGGGCTTCACGTGATGATCATTATGACGTAACCCAGCCCCTCCTGGGCGGGTGACTCTAATGGTTATATCCTCAACATTAGGCCCCAGATTGATTTGAACCGATTCATGTCAATCTTCAATCCCTTTGAAAGAAAATCTTCCGGCTTCTGCTTGTGCGAGAGTTATAACCCGCCGTGACGTCATCTTCTGGATTCTTGGTAACCCACCGTGACGTCATCTTTCATTAAATTCGTTTTTTATTCTGTCATATCCCAACGGATCTTATCTTTAATGACCATCCCGAAAATCGAGGCATTTCTGTGGCGAGATAATCACGTCTTGGCCTCCTCGTTTCTCGCGCCCATTTATCAGTCACCCTTATAAATAGGCCCGGCCCATAAGCCTTCATTCACTCCTCTCTTCCATCGTCTTCCTCCTCTGACGCCCGAGAGCTCGAGCTCCGCCGCCGCCGCCGCGCCCCTTGTCTTCCTCAACCTTGGCCGCTGCATCACCCTGAACTGGTCCAGAGAAACGGCGGCGATCTCCGCATCTCATCAGCGCCAGTAAGTCCTTGCACCTCCCTACAGTAGATCCGCATTAGGGTTCTGTCGTTCTTCCCCTGTTCTTCGCTGTTCATCTCAAGTTCTTCACAGTTCCGCCACCGAGGTTCCCTGATCTAAAAACGGTATAGACTCCCTGCGGTAGTAGTTTCTCACCCACTTTTATGCTAGTAGATACCCTTTGGCGCAAAAAAGACCTCGTTCTGAGCTTATGAACTTCTCTGCATCAGCTTTCTAGGTCTAGAAATTTTTCCTTTCTAGGCGATCGTTTGATCCAAAATAATTACTGCGATCTGTGAAACTTGTTTGTGCCACACTTAGTCAAAAATTGCATCTGTTAGCTATGGCGGCTCATATCTCCGGCTTAAAAGAGGCCATGCGCTGTGAAATTTCCGGCTCATTTATGATAGAGTTTTAAACAACTTGAATTACTCATGATGCCCACAGCGGCTTAGATAACCCGACACAATTAGCCATATATCATTAGGCCCCTTCATAAGCCGCCATCTTGAATACTGAACTGTAATCTTCCTCCGGCTTATATTTGAACCGGACATTTCCTTTTGTCATAGGCTTTCGTCTTTCACAATGCCGCCCAAGGCTCCCAAGGCACCCATTACGTGCAACTGGATGAGATCCAATGTTACTGATGATACTTTAGATGATTTCGTGAAGACGGGTTACCTGCCTAAAAAGGAGGTCATGTCCTATCGTGCCCCTGACCCGTCCGAAGAAAGACCTCAACCAAGAGACGGAGAGGTTGTGATATTTGCTGATCACATGAGCCGGGGCTTTGCTCCTCCCGGCTCAAAATTCTTCAGAGACGTTCTGAACTTTTTCGATCTGCGACCTCAAGACATTGGACCCAATTCCGTGTAGAACATTTGTAACTTTCAAGTGTTTTGTGAGGTATACCTTGGATAGGAACCCAGCCTGCTACTCTTTAGGGAGTTATTTTACTTGAACCGCCAGAATGAATGCGCCAACGGGCCTAGCTTGGAACTTGGCGGAATCTCCATTCAACGACGGAGAGATTGCCTCTTTCCTTATGCTGAGCCGCCAAGCCACCCAAAGGACTGGAACCAGACATGGTTCTACTGCCAAGATACTTCTCCGGCTGATGAGAACCCTCTGCCCGGCTTTCGTGCCCTGCGTCTGGAGCCAAATCACCCTGCCAGACAAACTATCTCAAGCTGAGCGTCAACTACTGATCCCCACCATCAACAAGATTAAGGCTCTTCTGGGAAATGGCCTTAATGGGGTTGATCTGGTCCGGGTCTGGATTGCTTGGCGGGTGATTCCCTTGAGCCGCCGCCCCGGCTTAATGTGTGATTACACGGGCCGGAAGGATGATCCTCTGCGGCACAGCCCCAACGACCTACCTGAGGACGCCGTTGATGACATGACCAAGTCCCTCTTGAACGAGAGCTTAGCAGACTGCGGGAGGACCGGCTTAAGCCCCTTCTGCCAAGCTAACCCGGCTCCGACGGTAAGCTACCGATCTAAGCACTTTACTTTCCATTTTAACAATTTTCGTTTTATCTTCAAGGAAACCTTTGTTGCATTTTTTCAGGCTAATGACAAGTTCTGGAAGGTCAGGTACGACCATGAGGCTGCTAAAAAAGCCGCTAGGAGAGCCACTCCCCGCAAGAAGGCGAGTAAGCCTAGCGCCTCAGAGCTGCTTCAGTTGGATGATAGCTCCGAGTCAGAGGTAGCCCTTGATTCTTTAGGCTCTTCTTTTGTTTTTCGTCTGTTTTTAACCACCTTATTGACACTGATTATCAGCAGGATGATACCGGAGCGATTAACCCTGTGATTGAAGAGGTAACTATACTTTCCTCCGACCCGGAGCCCTTGCCAAGGCTGAAAGTCCGAAGAGTAACCCGGAAAGTAAGATTTTCACATCCTTTAGCTTATCAAGATCCTCAATTTCTTTTGAAGCGACAGATTCATGAGAGCCGGAGACACACCCGGACCAACAAGGATGCAGACCTCTCCTCCGGCTTACCTGAAGCATCAAGGAAGCGTCGGACTAAGGTTATCTCCAACTTATACCATTTTCATCCTTTAGCGGGCGTCACTCGTCAACCACTCAATTCGTCTGATTCAAACTATCAGGAAACTCCCCCTTCCTCCGGTGACTCCATGCAATCTAACCTGCCGGCTTTCAAGACCGCACCCGGGTAATGATAATCATCTCATTTTGTGCTTATCTTATTTATGTTTTTTGTACTAACCTTTTGACTTTCAGTGCCCAAGCCAAGCTCAGCAAGAGGGCAAAGAAAAATAAACCGGTCGAAGAGCTGGACTTAACTGAACCCAACGCCTCTGCCTCTGAGCCGCCATCTGTACCAGCTCCGGAAACCGCCGCTTCAAATGAAGAACAAACCATGGCGGGTTCTGACAACCCGGAGATTCCCGGCTCAGCTCAACCGGCCGATGACCCGGATGTGGTGATTACTCGGACCGAATATGTTGAGCCGGGAAGACCCACTGTGCTGGCCAGATGCTCTGCCATAGAAGAACTGCTGGAGCGCCGCAGGGCCAGACTGGAGATCACTGACTATGCTAACTTGAGCATTGGAGACATTGTTTCTGGTTACATTGGTCAAGTGCACAACAGCCGGGACTTGGAGATTGACATGGTGAAGCAGATACAGCAAAAATCTGAGGTACAACTCTCTTGCTTGCTCCATAGTCATCCTTACCATGCTAGCCCCCAAGTCTATTACTTATGATAGAATATGTTGTAGACTTAACTTCCGGCTTACCTTCATAAACCGGCAATTATAAATAGAATCTTTCAGCATACATTAGCCCCCAAGTGCCAAGTGTCTTTGCTTGCAAAGTGCTTGGGACTTTAATGTTGCATGATAATTACTCAAACTGTAACCCGGAATTTGTACAGGTTGTCTGCAAGAAATTTGAATCTAAAATTTCTGAGCTGAAGAACCGCCTGAAGACTCAGGAAACTGAGACCCGGAAGGCCAATGCCAAATTTGAGTTCAGTGTTGCTGCACAAGAAAAACTGAAGAAGAAATTTGAAACAGAAAGAAAGACTTGGGCTGAGGAGAAAACTGCCTTGCTCAGCCGGGCCGAACAAGCGGAGGCTGCTCTGACTGAGAGAACCGCCGAACTCTCCGGCTTAAAACGCCATGTGTCACAGATGGTCTCCGCAATCTTCGGTAGGCCATTCTGCAAGCGTTTAACAAGTTTACATTCTTTATGTCTTATAAGTCTCACCATTGCCATCAGCTCACCTTTGTTATACAGGTCCCAGAAGCTCCAACCTTAATCAGAATGTTCTGACCAACCTGAAGGCTGTTTACACCTTGGTGGAGCAACTCTACACCGGGTCACAACGTGCTTTAGCCATTGTGGCTCTGTCCAATGAGGTTTCGGCTCACCTGGCGGACGTACTCGGGCGGCTTGCCGTTCTTCCTCAGCGCTTCCAAGAGCTAAGACGGGCCTCTGCAAGAGTCGGAGCTATAGCTGCTCTGAGCCGGGCCAAGGCTTTTCTCCCGGAGCTAGACCCGGCCAACATCGCTCTTGGATACCCCAGCCTGAAGGAAGACGGGACCCCCTTCGACCAGAAAGACTTCGCCGCCTGTGTGAAAAGCATGCGCCCGGTAGCTACCATGATTGGGAATGACACAGATCTTACCAAGTATCAGCCGGGCTATGACGCGGAGAATCAGAGGATCCCAACTCCACGCTATGAAGAAGTCAGCCTGATCCCGCCGACTCGTAAGCACACCTTCGCCCCAGAAGTTGACCCGGCCGGGTTAATTGATGATGAGGCTCAATTTGAAGCTTTGAGCGGCATTGACTGGAAATCATCAACCTTCCAGGTCATGGGAACAGCCGGAGGAGCGTAGAGGGATGAGCCGGAAGCTTCGACCCAACAAGCACCTTGATTTTTTAGGCGGCTCATGGTTACACCTTAAAACAATGCCTCACCTTTTGGACTCGGGGAGTCTTGTAATAGAGTAGGACAAACACTTAATTTTGTCATGCCATCGTGCATGTGTTGAATGCTTAACTCCATTGAAGCTGCTTCTTTATATTCTCCGGGTTATGTTCGACCATCTACTTTCCTTAAGTTAAAGAGCTATCTTTAATCGTCCTGCATAGAAAACAAATCACAAGTCTCTGGGCGGCTTACCGCACTGAGAGTCATATACTTTATATATAACCCGGAATATGAACCAAAGTCACCAAAGACTGGCCCTCA
Source organism: Triticum aestivum (assembly GCF_018294505.1). Classification (NCBI taxonomy): domain Eukaryota; kingdom Viridiplantae; phylum Streptophyta; class Magnoliopsida; order Poales; family Poaceae; genus Triticum; species Triticum aestivum. The sequence continues at coordinate 568,526,915 of NC_057814.1, forward strand.
ATTATATCCTCGACGTAACCATAATAACATACTTACAAGCCTTCAAGTATACTTCTGGTTTATGTAACCCAAATAATGAGGTTGAGAACTCAGCTCCGGTTCACCAGTATCGATAATGCTTATTGTGTGCTATCAACATTGTTAATCAAAGCTAAGCCGGCGGTGAAGGAAATATGCCCTAGAGGCAACAATAAAGTATTATATATTTCCTTATATCATGATAAATGTTTATTATTCATGCTAGAATTGTATTAACCGGAAACATAATACATGTGTGAATACATAGACAAACAGAGTGTCACTAGTATGCCTCTACTTGACTAGCTCGTTAATCAAAGATGGTTATGTTTCCTAGCCATAGACATGAGTTGTCATTTGATTAATGGGATCACCTCATTAGGAGAATGACGTGATTGACTTGACCCATTCCGTTAGCTTAGCACCCGATCGTTTAGTATGTTGCTATTGCTTTCTTCATGACTTATACATGTTCCTATGACTATGAGATTATGCAACTCCTGTTTACCGGAGGAACACTTTGTGTGCTACCAAACGTCACAACGTAAATGGGTGATTATAAAGGTGCTCTACAGGTGTCCCCAAAGGTACTTGTTGGGTTGGCGTATTTCGAGATTAGGATTTGTCACTCCGATTGTCGGAGAGGTATCTCTGGGCCCACTCGGTAATGCACATCACTATAAGCCTTGCAAGCATTGTGACTAAATGAGTTAGTTGCAGGATGATGTGTTACGGAACGAGTAAAGAGACTTGCCGGTAACGAGATTGAACTAGGTATCGAGATACCGACGATCAAATCTCGGGCAAGTAACATACCGGTGACAAAGGGAACAACGTATGTTGTTATGCGGTCTGACCGATAAAGATCTTCGTAGAATATGTGGGAGCCAATATGGGCATCCAGGTCCCGCTATTGGTTATTGACCGGAGACGTGTCTCGGTCATGTCTACATAGTTCTCGAACCCGTAGGGTCCGCACGCTTAAAGTTACGATGACAGTTTTATTATGAGTTTATGTATGTTGATGTACCAAAGGAGTTCGGAGTCCCGGATGAGATCGGGGACATGACGAGGAGTCTCGAAATGGTTGAGACGTGAAGATCGATATATTGGACGACTATATTCGGACTTCGGAAAGGTTCCGAGTGATTCGGGTATTTTTCGGAGTACCGGAGAGTTACGGGAATACGTATTGGGCCTTATTGGGCCATACGGGAAAGAAGGAAAAGGGCCTCAAGGGTGGCCGCACCCCTCCCCTTGGTCTGGTCCGAATTGGACTAGGGAAGGGGGGCGCCCCCTTCCTTCCTTCTCTCTTTCCCTTCCTCTTTTCCTATTCCATATGGGAGGTGGAATCCTACTAGGACTAGGGAGTCCTAGTAGGACTCCACACTTGGTGAGCCCCCTCCTAGGGCCGGCCTCCTCCTCCCTTGCTCCTTTATATACGGGGGCAGGGGGCACCCCATGGACACAACAATTGATCCTTGAGATCTCTTAGCCGTGTGCGGTGCCCCCCTCCACCATATTACACCTCGATAATACCGTTGCGGAGCTTAGGCGAAGCCCTGCGTCGGTGGAACATCATCATCGTCACCACGCCGTCGTGCTGACGAAACTCCCCCTCAACACTCGGCTGGATCGGAGTTCGAGGGACGTCATCGAGCTGAACGTGTGTAGAACTCGGAGGTGCCGTACGTTCGGTACTTGATCGGTCGGATCGTGAAGACGTACGACTACATCAACCGCGTTGTGATAACGCTTCCGCTTTCGGTCTACGAGGGTACGTGGACAACACTCTCCCCTCTCATTGCTATGCATCACCATGATCTTGCGTGTGCGTAGGAATGTTTTTTTTGAAATTACTACGTTCCCCAACAGGCGGATCAAGAACCGCCCTTGCACACTGTTGATATGATCAAAACAACTTGTTGCAAACCAAAAGATCAAAACTTAAGGGCTTCTGATTCGAATACGACCAGAGAACCATCCCAAAGGGGTTAAGCTAAGATTCGAATGCGATCATATAGCCCCCAGTGGCGTTGGCGTTGCCGATCAAGAGGGTACCGACAGCTATGTTCTCTTTGGTTCGAATCCGACCTATGTGTGAACAGGAAGCCCCAAAATGACCTTGAGAGTTGTTTAACGACGCTGATTCGAATACGATCCACGTCGGTTCCCAAAGGGGGTTGAGCTATGATTCAAATATGATCAAGAAAAACTCCGCAATGAGCTCGGCGATTTGCCAATCAATTGGGTATCGACAGCTATGTTCTCTTTGGTTCGAATATGACCTATGTTTGAACAGGAAGCCCCCAGGTGATCATATTGGTAACGGCCATATTCGTATACGATCGTAAGCCGGACCCACCTCCAAGTGACCATGTAATGTTGTAATGGAAATAACACATTTACCTTTGGAAGAGAAAAGGACAGAGGTCATGTTTTATTATTTATCATAATATATACATGGCTATAGAAATATGTACATTATGAGAGCCGGTGGCTCAAGTGTAATAAGGCCGAAGCTGAGCTATGTTCCACGGCCGACGGGTCTCCTCCTCCGACTTACGTGAATCTTCTTGCTCCCGAACATCGATAAGGTAGTATGACCCGTTGTGCAAGTTCTTGCTGACCACAAAGGGCCCTTCCCAAGGCGGGGATAACTTGTGTGCATCTGTTTGATCTTGGATGAGCCGGAGGACCAGATCACCTTCCTGGAAGACCCGGGACTTAACCCGGCGGCTGTGATAACGGCGCAGGTCTTGTTGGTAAATCGCCGAGCGAGCTGCTGCCACATCACGCTGTTCGTCCAACAAGTCAAGAGCATCTTGGCGCGCCCGCTCATTATCCGCCTCAACATAAGCCGCCACTCGAGGCGAATCATGAAGGATGTCGCTAGGGAGGACTGCTTCCGCTCCATAAACCATGAAGAAAGGCGTGTAACACGTAGATCTGTTAGGAGTAGTATTGATGCTCCATAACACGGAGGGTAACTCCTCCACCCAACAACCCAAGCCAAGAGCCGGGCCACCTCCTCACCAATGGCTTTCCGCCTCTCCTCATTAAACCGCCGAAGGAATTGCCTGACCGGCTTAAATTTCGGATCAATATTGAGAGTGTGCTCAGCGAGTTCTCTAGGTACAACTGGCATGTCAGAAGGTTTCCATGCAAAAATGTCCCTGTTCTCATGGATGAACTCGATGAGCGCGCCTTCCTATTTCGGATCCAGATTGGCACTGATGCTAAACTGCTGGACGAGTCACCTGGAACGAAGTCAACAAGTTTAGTCTCATCAGCTGACTTAAATTTCATTGCCGGCTCATGCTCCGTGGTCGGCTTTTTCAAAGACGTCATATCTGCCGGGTCAACATTGTCCTTATAAAACTTCAACTCCTCTGTTGCACAAACAGATTCTGCATAAGCTGCGTCACCTTCCTCACACTCCAAGGCTATCTTTCTGCTGCCATGAACCGTAATGGTCCCATTGTGACCCGGCATCTTGAGCTGCAAATACACGTAACACGGCCGTGCCATGAACTTGGCGTAAGCCGGCCGCCCAAATAAAGCATGATACGGACTTCTTATCTTAACCACCTCAAAGGTTAATTTTTCCGCCCTGTAGTTGTACTCATCTCCAAAAGCCACTTCCAGCTTGATCTTACCAACTGGATATGCCGACTTACCAGGCACCACACCATGGAAAACAGTATTGGACTGGCTGAGGTTCTTATCAATCAACCCCATACGACGGAAGGTCTCATAATAGAGGATGTTGATGCTGCTGCCTCCGTCCATGAGCACTTTAGTGAATTTATATCCCCCCACCTGAGGAGCCACCACCAGAGCCAGGTGACCCGGATTATCAACCCGGGGAGGGTGATCTTCCCTACTCCACACAATAGGCTGCTCAGACCATCTTAAATAGCGTGGAACCGCCGGCTCAACAGCATTCACAGTCCTTTTGTGAAGCTTCTGATATCGCTTGCACAGACTGGTGGTAAACACATGATACTGTCCACCATTGAGCTGCTTTGGATTGGTCTCGTATCCCCCCTGCTGCTGCTGCTGATGACCCTGGCCGGACTGCTGATTAAAGCCCCCTTGAACATTCTGAGAATTGGAATTTGAACCGCCACCCGGGCCATGAAAGCCGCCAGCGCCTGAGCCGCCGCCCGGGCGACCGTTGCCATTGAAAGCATTGGAATTTTTAAAGGCCTTCATGATTGCGCAGTCCTTCCACAGATGAGTGGCCGGCTTTTCCCTAGAGCCATGCCTTGGACAAGGCTCATTCAACAACTGCTCAAGCGTCGGGCCTGACCCGCCGACGCGGGGAGGTGGTCTCCCCTTGCGCCGGTGGTTGTTACCCTGTGAACTGGCGTTGGCCACAAACTCCATACTGCCATCAGCCTTACGCTTGTTACCTCCCTAGTTCGCCGGGTTATGCTGGGGGCCCTTGCCATTGCCATTCCGTTTTCCCTTCCCTGTCCTTTCATCATCCGACGCGGGATCCTTGGTACTATCAGAGTCGGCGTACTTAACCAGAGCCGCCATCAGCGTACCCATATCGTTGCAATCGCGCTTGAGCCGCCCGAGCTTCATCTTCAGGGGCGCAAAGCGACAATTCTGCTCTAACATTAAGACTGCAGATTCGGCATCCATCTTATCAGATGAATGTATTATCTCTTTGACCCGGCGAACCCAATGGGTTGTAGATTCACCCTCCTGCTGCTTACAGTTAGTCAAATCCACAATTGACATAGACTGCCTACAGGTATCTTTGAAGTTTTGGATGAACCGGGCTTTTCAGCCCAAGACCCGATAGAGTTTGGTGGCAGTCCCTTCAACCAAGTGCGGGCAGTCCCATCTAACATCATGGTGAAGTACTTGGCCATTGCCGCTTCACTGACCTCCAGCAACTCCATGGCCATCTCGTAACTCTCGATCCAGGCTCCGGGTTGTAAATCAGCCGTATAATTAGGCACCTTCCTAGGCCCTTTGAAATCCTTGGGCAGATGTTCATTGCGGAGAGCCGGCACCAGACAAGGGACACCTCCAGTCCTCGTAGGTATACCCGCATCAATAGAATCCGTCGGATAAGCCGGGGGTGGCTGATAAGCCGGGGGTGGCTGATAAGCCGTCAACTGAGGCGCCTGCTTCGCCTCTTGTCGTGCTCTGTCTTGGTCTACCGCGTGAAAGGCTCCGTTATGAGCCGGGCCGTGGCCAGGAGGCAAGTCATGGCGTCGGACGTTGCTTGAGCCGGTCGCTGAGACCATGTGTCTGCTATAACTCGGGCTCCGGCCTGGACGAGGGGTTGAATGAATCCTGTCCCGGCTATAAGAATATGCCTCCTGCTGCGTCAGAGCCGTCTAAAGGAGTTCTCTGACCCGGCGGGTTTCAACCGCCGTTGGAGAGTCACCATCGATTGGGAGAGCCGCCAGTCGCGCTGCCGCGGCGACCATGTTTTCCAACGGGTTGGCATAATGACCCGGTGGTATTGGCACATACTGAGGCGGGGCAGCGTTCACCCGGGGAGGCCCCATCACTTGGGGCTGAATTGATGTCCCAGCCCCGGGCGTCGTGACCTCTGGTGGGTTACTGGGCCCTGCACCAGGCATGTTGAAGAGGTTTCGAGGATCGTAAACCGGAGGGAGTCGAGATTGGGCCTTTTGATGCCTCCTTCTCATGACCTCATTGGACGCGTTCTGATCCATCGTGAGCCGGAAAGACTGTGCCTGAATCAGCTGAGTCTGGGCGTCGAGAGCCGCCCTCTCCGCAGCCATCCTGATCCCTTCCGCCGCCAGATCCTCCTTGGCTTTTGCTAGATCCAGCTTTAACTGTGCCACCTCCGCGTCATGCTGAGCTTGATCCGCTGGGACGACCGTAGCGGTTAACAGGGCCGTCATCTTGTCTGTGAGATCCATCAGCACCTGAGCCGGCGAGGGCACAGGGCTTCCTGCCCCGGCGGTGGGGTTTTGAACAGGTTGTGCGCCAGCCATGAAGATTCCAACCCGGCTCGGTGGCTCAAAGGGGTCCGGAATACTGTCACCATCGGAACAACCCCTGAGCCTGCCATCTTGAAGTTGGTATAACGAATCGGTCTCCTTTGTGGATGACTCGCCGTCAGAACGAGTGGCCGTCTCATCACCAGATCCAGACCCTTCAGAGAGCTCTCCATGGACGCATCCCACGAAAGCACGCTTCAAGGCAGGCAAAGTCCGGGCGGGTCGTGCACGTTGAGCCCTCTCGATGAGATCGGCGCAGAGGTCCGGCTCAGGGCCTGGCTCACCAATCTTGCCAATAAAGACATGGATTCCGCCGAAGGGGACCCGGTACCCGTACTCAATTGAGCCGGCGTCGGGGCCCCAATTTGCATCGTCGATGTAGAGCTTGCCGCGACGACTCTTGGTCATCCGGCCCACAGCGTATCCCTTGAGCCCTTCGAAGCTGCCCTTCAAGAACTCAAATCCACCGTGCGCTGGCCCCACGGTGGGCGCCAACTATCATGGAATTGTCACGGCAGATGTCCTCGTACAAGGACTTAGTCGTGGAGCCATCGCCGCTAGGAAGCTTAAAGGGGTTAAACGGGACAAGGAACACGAGGGTTATACTGGTTTGGCCCCTTACGGTGAAGGTAAAAGCCTACGTCCAGTTGAGGTGGTATTACTTAGGGTTTCAATGACCAGGGAGCTTAATCGCTATGCCCGGCTCTCGATCTGTTGTCTCTCGTCTTGAACCGCCGCCGGGTCGCCCCTTTATATAGAGAGGTTGACGCCCCGCGGCTCTCAGAGTCCCGGCCGGCTTATAACAGTATCCGGCTCGGACTCTTAACTACTCTTGCCTACATTACAAGTCTTGCCATAACGGCGGGTTATCACTACGGGCCTTAAGCCGCCTCCGGGTCTTAAGCCCATTATTGATCCGCCATCCTCAAGCTTGGTATTGGGCTTCACGTGATGATCATTATGACGTAACCCGGCCCCTCCTGGGCGGGTGACTCTAATGGTTATATCCTCAACAGGGTCACTTTCAGGGCGGAGGGCTTCTCCATGCGAGCCATGGAAAAGGGAGGAAGTCCAGTCGACTGTCCTGGAGTCGGCTGGTCTTTGCAGTAAAACTAGGTCGACTGCCATCCTCGGACTGACTTGGGAAGGATTATGGCTGGGAAAGAGCTCTTACCCCTCATTTGAATTCCAAGACCCCCACACATCTGAATTACTTTTGTCTTCTCGTCACTCGGATTGGCCTTTTTGACCGACTGGGAGCGACACGTGAAAATGTGCTTGAAGAGGCCCCAGTGTGGTCGACAACCCAAGAAATTTTCGCATAGAGACACGAAAGCAGCAAGATACACAATGGTGTTGGGGGAAAAGTGGTGAAGTTGTGCCCCAAAGAAGTTCAAGAAAGCTCGAAAAAAGGGTGCGGAGGCAAAGAAAACCCGCGGTCGATGTGGGTGGCGAGGAGGACACACTCACCCTCCTGCGGTCGAGGCTCGGTCTCATTCCCCGGGAGCCGCGCAAATCCGTGGGGAATCAGTCCCTCCTCTGCCAGATCGTCGATGTCGTCCTAGCGGATCGTCGACCGGATCCAGTTGCCCTGGATCCAGCCGCGCGGCAGACCGGACCTCGACGAGGATCCGCCCCGGCTGGACTTCTTCCCCTTCGCCTTCGCCGTCGTCTTCTTCGCGCGCTCCAGGGCCTCCGTCTTCTCTTTCCCCATCGCAGCGGACAGAGCTCGAACAGAGCGGCGGCGCTGGAGCAGGAACAGACGCAGTGGGGAAAACTGAGAGGAAGGAAGAAGAATGAGGGCGCACTGTTCAAAAAACCCCAGTCCGGCGCCTTATATGAGGTTGCTTCCGAGTGACTGACCTGTAGGCCCGGACGATCTTATCAAATCCCGCAACAGTCGCACGTGTGATACGTGGCGAAAAAGATGGCGCGGAAATTGAGGCGACCCTGCCTTATCCAGCCCGATTACTGCGGCTTCCTCCGCCCCGCGCGCTTCCCAAAATTTGAATCCCGCGAGATCCGCGAATAGCAGAACAACTTGTCAGACGGAAGATCTTCTCCATACAAACACTCAAAGCTCTTTCAGCAAAAGTTCACTCGACAAAACCAGGAATGGACCAAGGCGACTGAAAAAGAAGTTGGTGTCATCATGCTGGTCTGTCGATCCGAACAAGACACATCCGAAGCGCGAAAAGTGAGTCGGAAGTATTTCCAACTCCTTCTCCACTCAAACCCTGATCCATTCGGGGGCTAATGATGAAGCTATGTACCTAGGGTAGGGTCATAGGCCTGACCTAGATACCCTTCCCAAGGACATCACCCTAAAACCAGAAGCATTCGAAGAGGAGTTACCATCCACTCAACCATGAAGCATTCCACTCAGAAGACTCGAAGTCACTCGACCATGGAGACCGTCACTCGACCGCCAGAAGATCTAAAGCCACTCTGCACTGCAACGGTCGGACATTACACCATATCTTTAATGGTCATTATGTCTCTTTATTACTAGCGTTACCAGTAACGCCCCTCTCTTGATGTACCTTAAATCCCTTGTAACGTGGGCTGGCTGGGGTCCTGGCGCACTCTATATAAGCCACCCCTCTCCACATGCACAAGGGTTCGCACCCCTGTAAACACACATATGCATAATCCTGTCGACCGCCTCTGGGCTCCGAGACGTAGGGCTGTTACTTCTTCTGAGAAGGGCCTGAACTCGTGTGTACAACTTCGCCATAGCTAGGATCTTGCCTTTCCATACTACACCCCCCTGTCGGAGTAAATGGCCACGTGTAGCCTAACTGACTCCCCCCGTCTCTCTGAAAAATTATCAGGCCGATCGAGCTTTCAAGCATCCAAAGCGCAGGACCGCCTTCCCCTGGCCGGCTATCTCCCGAGCCGACTCCTGGAAGGCGACCCGGCCTCAAAAACCTTCCCGAAGAGAACCACAAGATGGCCGACTCCAGGAAGCCGGCCCCAAGAGGACCGACTCCCAGAAGCCGTCCACGAAGAAGACCGACTCACAGAAGCCGGCCAAGACTGCACCCTCAAGGGCTGCACCCACATAACGGTGATGAGACGGGACATGGCTACAGTACAACCTGCCACCACCAAATCCCGGAGCACGCGTGGCCACAGTGCGCCGTACGGGTCGGCCATCCCCCGTCCGGCGCGGCACTGTTGCCATGTTGACCATGGCACCACCCACGACAGGCGCCAGTACGGCCTGCGGGCGGCGGGCCCCTTCAGCCAGAGAGACGTTCGAAGGCGGCCAAGCCTCCCCCAGTCGGCCTGGGGCATAGCCGGCTACCTACCTCCCTCGAAGTATGTGCATCATTAAGGAGACAAGACGAGGTAAGGCTACAGTGAGAGTCCGCAAGGCGGCGGCACTGTGGCCATGCTTACCTCGACAAAGCCCTCGTCATCAGAGGCGAGGCTACAGTAACCAGCCACCGACAAGACCCCCAAGCGGTGGGGCCGGTTTGTCGGCCAAGAGGCCAGCAGCCGGCGGGACCCACCAGTCGGCGGGCCCCAGCGGTCGGCAGAGAAGCCGGCGAACACAGACACTGACGGCTGGGGCCCGCGCCCAGTCGGATTACCATTGTATCCCTGGGGGGTAGGCCTATATAACCCCCCAGGGCACCCATGCAAAGGGTTGATCTATTAGAGTTTTAGACACCACGTAGAGAGAAAAGGAGACCTAGCCTTGCCCTTCTTCTTCCTCTATCCAAACAGCTCAAGGAGCCTCTTGTAGCTACTTGTATTGATCTAGTGATCATGCGGAGACCCCGCAGAGCAGGATTAGGGGTGTTATCTCCATGGAGAGCCCCGAACCTGGGTAAGATTCGCTGGCGTGCATGTCTTCGCCTTATCCCGTTTCCAGGCACCGGCGATGTCTTACTGGCTCCCACAATGATAAGCCTGTTGGGGATCGTAGCAGAATTTTAAAATTTTCCTACGCTCACCAAGATCCATCTATGGAGTATACTAGCAACGAGGGGAAAGGAGTGCATCTACATACCCTTGTAGATCGCGAGCGGAAGCGTTCCAATGAACGTGGTTGATGGAGTCGTACTCGCCGTGATCCAAATCACCGATGACCGAGTGCCGAACGGACGGCACCTCCGCGTTCAACACACGTACGATGCAGCGACGTCTCCTCCTTCTTGATCCAGCAAGGGGGAAGGAGAGGTTGATGGAGATCCAGCAGCACGACGGCGTGGTGGTGGATGTAGCGGGATGTCGGCAGGGCTTCGCCGAGCTTCTGCGAGAGAGAGAGGTGTTGCAGGGGAGGAGGGAGGCGCCCAAGGCTCTAGTATTGCTGCCCTCCCTCCCCCCTTTATATAGGCCCCCTGGGAGGGGGGGCGCGGGCCAAGACCCATCTGGATGGGGGGCGGCGGCCAGGGGGGAGACTTGCCCCCCAAGGCAAGTGGGGCGCCCCCCCACCCTAGGGTTTCCAACCCTAGGCGCAGGGGGGAGGCCCATGGGGGGCGCCCCAGCCCACTAGGGGCTGGTTCCCTTCCCACTTCAGCCCATGGGGCCCTCCGGGATAGGTGGCCCCACCCGGTGGACCCCCGGGACCCTTCCGGTGGTCCCGGTACAATACCGGTGACCCCCGAAACTTTCCCGGTGGCCGAAACTTGACTTCCTATATATAATTCTTCACCTCCGGACCATTCCGGAACTCCTCGTGACGTCCGGGATCTCATCCGGGACTCCGAACAACTTTCGAGTTTCCGCATACTCATATCTCTACAACCCTAGCGTCACCGAACCTTAAGTGTGTAGACCCTACGGGTTCGGGAGACATGCAGACATGACCGAGACGCCTCTCCGGTCAATAACCAACAGCGGGATCTAGATACCCATGTTGGCTCCCACATGTTCCACGATGATCTCATCGGATGAACCACGATGTCGAGGATTCAATCAATCCCGTATAGAATTCCCTTTGTCAATCAGTATGTTACTTGCCCGAGATTCGATCGTCGGTATCCCAATACCTTGTTCAATCTCGTTACCGGCAAGTCTCTCTACTCGTACTGCAATGCATGATCCCGTGACTAACGCCTTAGTCACATTGAGCTCATTATGATGATGCATTACCGAGTGGGCCCAGAGATACCTCTCCGTCATACGGAGCGACAAATCCCAGTCTCGATCCGTGCCAACCCAACAGACACTTTCGGAGATACCCGTAGTGCACCTTTATAGTCACCCAGTTACGTTGTGACGTTTGGCACACCCAAAGCACTCCTACGGTATCCGGGAGTTGCACGATCTCATGGTCTAAGGAAAAGATACTTGACATTGGAAAAGCTCTAGCAAACGAAACTACACGATCTTTTATGCTATGCTTAGGATTGGGTCTTGTCCATCACATCATTCTCCTAATGATGTGATCCCGTTATCAATGACATCCAATGTCCATAGTCAGGAAACCATGACTATCTGTTGATCAACGAGCTAGTCAACTAGAGGCTTACCAGGGACACGTTGTGGTCTATGTAGTCACACATGTATTACGATTTCCGGATAATACAATTATAGCATGAACAATAGACAATTACCATGAACAAAGAAATATAATAATAACCATTTATTATTGCCTCTAGGGCATATTTCCAACAGTCTCCCACTTGCACTAGAGTCAATAATCTAGTTACATAGTGATGAATCGAACACCCATTGCGTCCTGGTGTTGATCATGTTTTGCTCTAGGGAGAGGTTTAGTCAACGGATCTGCTACATTCAGGTCCGTATGTACTTTACAAATATCTATGTCTCCATTTTGAACACTTTCACGAATGGAGTTGAAGCGACGCTTGATATGCCTGGTCTTCCTGTGAAATCTGGGCTCCTTCGCAAGGGCAATAGCTCCTGTGTTGTCACAGAAGAGAGTCATCGGGCCCGACGCATTGGGAATCACCCCTAGGTCGGTAATGAACTCCTTCATCCAGATTGCTTCCTGTGCTGCCTCCGAGGCTGCCGTGTACTCCGCTTCACATGTAGATCCCGCCACGATGCTTTGCTTGCAACTGCACCAGCTTACTGCTCCTCCATTCAAAATATACACGTATCCGGTTTGTGACTTCGAGTCATCCAGATCTGTGTCGACGTAACCCTTTACGACGAGCTCTTCGTCACCTCCATAAACGAGAAACATATCCTTAGTCCTCTTCAGGTACTTCAGGATATTCTTGACCGCTGTCCAGTGTTCCATGCTGGGATTACTTTGGTACCTTCCTACCAAACTCACGGCAAGGTTTACATCAGGTCTGGTACACAGCATGGCATACATAATAGACCCTATGGCCGAGACATAGGGGATGACACTCATCTTTTCTCTATCTTCTGCCGTGGTCGGGCATTGAGCCATGCTCAATTGCACACCTTGCAATACAGGCAAGAACCCCTTCTTGGACTGATCCATATTGAACTTCTTCAATATCTTGTCAAGGTATGTACTCTGTGAAAGACCAATGAGGCGTCTTGATCTATCTCTATAGATCTTGATGCCTAATATATAAGCAGCTTCTCCAAGGTCCTTCATTGAAAAACACTTATTCAAATAGGCCTTTATACTTTCCAAGAATTCTATATCATTTCCCATCAATAGTATGTCATCCACATATAATATGAGAAATGCTACAGAGCTCCCACTCACTTTCTTGTAAACACAGGCTTCTCCATAAGTCTGTGTAAACCCAAACGCTTTGATCATCTCATCAAAGCGAATGTTCCAACTCCGAGATGCTTGCACCAGCCCATAGATTGAGCGCTGGAGCTTGCATACTTTGTTAGCATTCTTAGGATCGACAAAACCTTCCGGCTGCATCATATACAACTCTTCCTTAAGGAAGCCGTTAAGGAATGCCGTTTTGACGTCCATCTGCCATATCTCATAATCATAGTATGCGGCAATTGCTAACATGATTCGGACGGACTTCAGCTTCACTACGGGTGAGAAAGTCTCATCGTAGTCAACCCCTTGAACTTGTCGATAACCCTTAGCGACAAGTCGAGCTTTGTAGATGGTCACATTACCATCCGCGTCCGTCTTCTTCTTAAAGATCCATTTGTTTTCTATGGCTCGCCGATCATCGGGCAAGTCAGCCAAAGTCCATACTTCGTTTTCATACATGGATCCTATCTCGGATTTCAGGGCTTCTAGCCATTTGTCGGAATCCGGGCCCGCCATCGCTTCTTCATAGTTCGAAGGTTCACCGTTGTCTAACAACATGATTTCCAGGACAGGGTTGCCGTACCACTCTGGTGCGGAACGTGTCCTTGTGGACCTACGAAGTTCAGTAGTAAATTGATCCGAAGCTTCATGATCATCATCATTAACTTCCTCCCCAGTCGGTGTAGGCACCACAGGAACATCTTCCCGCGCTGCGGTACTTTCCGGTTCGGAAGGGGTGACTATCACCTCATCAAGTTCCACTTTCCTCCCACTCAATTCTTTCGAGAGAAACTCCTTCTCCAGAAAGGACCCGTTCTTGGCAACGAAGATCTTGCCTTCGGATCTAAGGTAGAAGGTATACCCAATAGTTTCCTTAGGGTATCCTATGAAGACGCATTTTTCCGACTTGGGTTCGAGCTTTTCAGGTTGAAGTTTCTTGACATAAGCATCGCATCCCCAAACTTTTAGAAACGACAGCTTAGGTTTCTTCCCAAACCATAATTCATACGGTGTCGTCTCAACGGATTTCGACGGAGCCCTATTTAAAGTGAATGCGGCAGTCTCTAAAGCATAGCCCCAAAATGAGAGCGGTAAATCGGTAAGAGACATCATAGATCGCACCATATCCAATAGAGTGCGATTACGACGTTCGGACACACCGTTTCGCTGAGGTGTTCCAGGCGGCGTGAGTTGTGAAACGATTCCACATTTCCTTAAGTGCGCACCAAATTCGTGACTTAAATATTCTCCACCACGATCTGATCATAAGAATTTTATTCTTCTGTCACGTTGATTCTCAACCTCCCTCTGAAATTCCTTGAATTTTTCAAAGGTTTCAGACTTGTGTTTCATTAGGTAGACATACCCATATCTACTTAAGTCATCAGTGAGAGTGAGAACATAACGATATCCTCCGCGAGCCTCAATACTCATTGGATCGCACACATCGGCATGTATGATTTCCAATAAGTTGGTTGCTCGCTCCATTGTTCCGGAGAACGGAGTCTTGGTCATCTTACCCATGAGGCATGGTTCGCACGTGTCAAATGATTCGTAATCAAGAGACTCCAAAAGTCCATCTGCATGGAGCTTCTTCATGCGCTTGACACCAATGTGACCAAGGCGGCAGTGCCACAAGTATGTGGGACTATCGTTATCAACTTTACATCTTTTGGTATTCACACTATGAATATGTGTAACATCACGTTCGAGATCATCAAGAATAAACCATTGACCAGCGGGGCATGACCATAAAACATATCTCTCAAATAAATAGAACAACCATTATTCTCAGATTTAAATGAGTAGCCATCTCGAATTAAACGAGATCCAGATACAATGTTCATGCTCAAAGCTGGCACTAAATAACAATTATTGAGGTTTAAAACTAATCCCGTAGGTAGATGCAGAGGTAGCGTGCCGACGGCGATCACATCGACCTTGGAACCATTCCCGACGCGCATCGTCACCTCGTCCTTCGCCAGTCTCCGTTTATTCCGTAGTTCCTGTTTTGAGTTACAAATATGAGCAACCGCACCGGTATCAAATACCCAGGAGCTACTATGAGTACTGGTAAGGTACACATCAATTACATGTATATCACATATACCTTTGGCGTTGCCGGCCTTCTTGTCCGCTAAGTATTTGGGGCAGTTCCGCTTCCAGTGACCACTTCCCTTGCAATAAAAGCACTCAGTCTCAGGCTTGGGTCCATTCTTTGACTTCTTCCCGGCAACTGGCTTACCGGGCGCGGCAACTCCTTTGCCGTCCTTCTTGAAGTTCTTCTTACCCTTGCCCTTCTTGACCTTAGTGGTTTTATTCACCATCAACACTTGATGTTCTTTTCTGATCTCCACCTCCGCTGATTTCAGCATTGAATATACCTCGGGAATGGTCTTTTCCATCCCCTGCATATTGAAGTTCATCACAAAGCTCTTGTAGCTTGGTGGAAGCGACTGAAGGATTCTGTCAATGACCGCGTCATCCAGGAGATTAACTCCCAGATGGGATAAGCGGTTGTGTAACCCAGACATTCTGAGTATGTGCTCACTAACAGAACTATTCTCCTCCATTTTACAACTGAAGAACTTGTCGGAGACTTCATATCTCTCGACCCGGGCATGAGCTTGGAAAACCATTTTCAGCTCCTCGAACATCTCATATGGTCCATGTTTCTCAAAACGCTTTTGGAGACCCGGTTCTAAGCTGTAAAGCATGCCGCACTGAACAAGGGAGTAATCATCAGCACGCTGCTGCCAAGCGTTCATAACGTGTTGGTTCTCTGGAATTGGTGCTTCACCTAGCGGTGCTTCTAAGACATAATCTTTCTTGGCTGCTATGAGGATGATCCTCAGGTTCCGGACCCAGTCCGTATAATTGCTGCCATCATCTTTCAGCTTGGTTTTCTCTAGGAACGCGTTGAAATTGAGGACAACGTGGGCCATTTGATCTACAAGACATAGTGTAAAGATTTTAGACTAAGTTCATGATAATTAAGTTCATCTAATCAAATTACTCAATGAACTCCCACTCAGATAGACATCCCTCTAGTCATCTAAGTGAAACATGATCCGAGTTAACTAGGCCGTGTGCGATCATCACGTGAGACGGACTAGTCAAGATCGGTGAACATCTCCATGTTGATCGTATCTTCTATACGACTCATGCTCGACCTTTCGGTCCTCCGTGTTCCGAGGCCATGTCTGTACATGCTAGGCTCGTCAAGTCAACCTAAGTGTATTGCGTGTGTTCCGAGGCCATGTCTGTACATGCTAGGCTCGTCAACACCCGTTGTATGCGAACGTTAGAATCTATCACACCCGATCATCACGTGGTGCTTCGAAATAACGAACCTTCGCAACGGTGCACAGTTAGGGGGAACACTTTCTTGAAATTATCATAAGGGATCATCTTACTTACTACCGTCGTACTAAGCAAATAAGATGCAAAAACATGATAAACATCACATGCAATCAAATAGTGACATGATATGGCCAATATCATTATGCTCCTTTGATCTCCATCTTCGGGGCACCATGATCATCTTCGTCACCGGCATGACACCATGATCTCCATCATTGTGTCTTCATGAAGTCGTCACGCCAACGATTACTTCTACTTCTATGGCTAACGCGTTTAGCAACAAAGTAATTTACATGGCGTTATTCAATGACACGCAGGTCATACAAAATAATAAAGACAACTCCTATGGCTCCTGCCGGTTGTCATACTCATCGACATGCAAGTCGTGATTCCTATTACAAGAATATGATCAATCTCATACATCACATATATCATTCATCACATCTTCTGGCCATATCACATCACATAGCACTTGCTGCAAAAACAAGTTAGACGTCCTCTAATTGTTGTTGCAAGTTTTTACGTGGCTTGTAAAGGTTTCTAGCAAGAACGTTTCTTACCTACGTAAAACCACAACGTGATTTGCCAATTTCTATTTACCCTTCATAAGGACCCTTTTCATCGAGTCCGTTCCGACTAAAGTAGGAGAGACAGACACCCGCTAGCCACCTTATGCAACTAGTGCATGTCAGTCGGTGGAACCTGTCTCACGTAAGCGTACGTGTAAGGTCGGTCCGGGCCGCTTCATCCCACAATACCGCCGAAACAAGACAAGACTAGTAGCGGCAAGAAGAATTGGCAACATCAACGCCCACAACTGCTTTGTGTTCTACTCGTGCATAGTAACTACGCATGGCTCATGATGCCACTGTTGGGGATCGTAGCAGAATTTTAAAATTTTCCTACGCTCACCAAGATCCATCTATGGAGTATACTAGCAACGAGGGGAAAGGAGTGCATCTACATACCCTTGTAGCTCGCGAGCGGAAGCGTTCCAATGAACGTGGTTGATGGAGTCGTACTCGCCGTGATCCAAATCACCGATGACCGAGTGCCGAACGGACGGCACCTCCGCGTTCAACACACGTACGGTGCAGCGACGTCTCCTCCTTCTTGATCCAGCAAGGGGGAAGGAGAGGTTGATGGAGATCCAGCAGCACGACGGCGTGGTGGTGGATGTAGCGGGATGTCGGCAGGGCTTCGCCGAGCTTCTGCGAGAGAGAGAGGTGTTGCAGGGGAGGAGGGAGGCGCCCAAGGCTCTAGTATTGCTGCCCTCCCCCCTTTATATAGGCCCCCTGGGAGGGGGGCGCCGGCCAAGACCCATCTGGATGGGGGGGCGGTGGCCAGGGGGGAGACTTGCCCCCCAAGGCAAGTGGGGCGCCCCCCCACCCTAGGGTTTCCAACCCTAGGCGCAGGGGGGAGGCCCATGCGGGGCGCCCCAGCCCACTAGGGGCTGGTTCCCTTCCCACTTCAGCCCATGGGGCCCTCCGGGATAGGTGGCCCCACCCGGTGGACCCCCGGGACCCTTCCGGTGGTCCCGGTACAATACCGGTGACCCCCGAAACTTTCCCGGTGGCCGAAACTTGACTTCCTATATATAATTCTTCACCTCCGGACCATTCCGGAACTCCTTGTGACGTCCGGGATCTCATCCGGGACTCCGAACAACTTTCGGGTTTCCGCATACTCATATCTCTACAACCCTAGCGTCACCGAACCTTAAGTGTGTAGACCCTACGGGTTCGGGAGACATGCAGACATGACCGAGACGCCTCTCCGGTCAATAACCAACAGCGGGATCTGGATACCCATGTTGGCTCCCACATGTTCCACGATGATCTCATCGGATGAACCACGATGTCGAGGATTCAATCAATCCCGTATACAATTCCCTTTGTCAATCGGTATGTTACTTGCCCGAGATTCGATCATCGGTATCCCAATACCTTGTTCAATCTCGTTACCGGCAAGTCTATTTACTCGTACCGCAATGCATGATCCCGTGACTAACGCCTTAGTCACATTGAGCTCATTATGATGATGCATTACCGAGTGGGCCCAGAGATACCTCTCCGTCATACGGAGCGATAAATCCCAGTCTCGATCCGTGCCAACCCAACAGACATTTTCGGAGATACCCGTAGTGCACCTTTATAGTCACCCAGTTACGTTGTGACGTTTGGCACACCCAAAGCACTCCTACGGTATCCGGGAGTTCCACGATCTCATGGTCTAAGGAAAAGATACTTGACATTGGAAAAGCTCTAGCAAACGAAACTACACGATCTTTTATGCTATGCTTAGGATTGGGTCTTGTCCATCACATCATTCTCCTAATGATGTGATCCCGTTATCAATGACATCCAATGTCCATAGTCAGGAAACCATGACTATCTGTTGATCAACGAGCTAGTCAACTAGAGGCTTACCAGGGACACGTTGTGGTCTATGTATTCACACATGTATTACGATTTCCGGATAATACAATTATAGCATGAACAATAGACAATTACCATGAACAAAGAAATATAATAATAACCATTTATTATTGCCTCTAGGGCATATTTCCAACAAAGCCACCCGTTGGCATATGTCGCACCTACCACCCGACATTTGGCGCCCACCGTCGGGCCAGGTGCACCGTCGTCCGGAGACCTGTTCTGGACGGGAACCCTTTTCCTCCCGCGCGAGCGTAGCCATCCCGCCACGCCTGATGGCGCTTGCCCCAACGCGCTGCAAGGCGTCGACGACGCCTGCGCGGTGAGCTGCCTCGCCGATCTTCTTGGCGAGGCTCGCATCTCCGACGAGCCTGTGTCCGATGCGGGCATAGACTGCCCCGAGAGCCGCCTCGTCAGCCTCCTCGACTAGCTCCATGTCTCCAGCGAGCTTGCTGCGGACTTGGAGTCGGTCGGCTCCACCGACCCAATGCTGGTCGACTCTGACACGACATCGCTTGACGCCTTCCCCACCAACGTGGTGATCATCGACGACCCTCTCCCTCGAGCCGACAGTGGAAGCAGTGCTGTCACTGAGGTGCTGGTCATCAGCCACGGCGCCGTCTCAGGCGAGAACACCCACGACGCCCTACAAGCGGCGCTGCACGACTTATCCGTCCCCATCCCGGCCGACGCCGACGCCGAGACCCTGGAGGCACGCCGCCTCGCCCTCGTCGCGGAAGGCCAGAAGATAGCATCCATGAGACGCCTCACTGAGGCTCACCAGCGCGAAGTCGACCGTGCCGCCTTTGGTACGCCGCCTCCTGGCGGGCCGAGCCGAGCCGGCTTCGTCAAGAAGCGCGGCGCAGTCATCGCCAGCATGCTGGGAGCAGACCGCCCAGTCTACGCCACGCCGCTCGAGAACCTGCGTGCCGCTCAGGCAGCCGCAGATGAGCTGAACGAGCTGGGGGCTGACGAGCTCCCCTACGTGACTAGACGCATCCAGGAGCTGATCGACGCTGCCGCAGGGCAGCATGAAGCCAGCGCCCGCGCTGAAAGTCCCCACCCACGCCGAGAGCACGACGCGACATCCCGGACACCGACTGCAGACGGCGCCCGTGCAAGAAAAGACAAGGAGCCGGCTGCTAGCCCCAGCCGGACTCGGCTCACCATCGAGCGCGACGCAGAAGGCCGCCCCCGAGCTGTGGAACGACGAGGCGATCCGCCTCCTCCCCCGCCTCGTGGGGAGAGATATCCCACCCCGCCGCCTGTCACACATCTGACTCTCGGCGGCCGACTAGTCCACCGCGAGGGAGTCGGCGAGAATGATGCCCGCCACCGGATCGACCGCCTAGCGCGATCCCTGGCGCTAGAAGAAGAAGACGATGTCGGCCCGCCTTGCTTTGGCCTCCGCATCCGCGACGAGCCCTACCCCAAAGGGTTCTCACTCCCAAGAGACACGCCAAAGTACAACGGCTCCGTGAAGCCGGAAGACTGGTTGATCGACTACTCCACCGCAGTCCGCATAGCAAATGGCAACAGGCGCATTGCCGTGAAGTACGTCCCGCTCATGCTTCAAGGCACGGCATGCACTTGGCTGAACAGCCTCAAGCCCTACAGCATCAACAGCTGGCTAGACTTCATGGAAATCTTCGTCCGCAACTTCACCAGCACGTACAAGCGGCCTCCCAAGCCCCGCCAGCTCTCCTTGTGCGTCCAAGGGCCCAGCGAATCGACTCGCGACTACCTCACGCGTTGGGCCGAGCTCCGCAACTCCTGCGAGGGGGTGCACGAGGTTCAAGCCATAGAGTACTTCACCACCGGGTGCCGAGAGGGCACCCTCCTCAAGCACCGACTCCTCTGCGACGAGCCGACTACCCTCGACGAGCTGTTGATCATAGCAGACAAGTACGCCACTGCCGACTCCTCGATGAAGACCGAGCTTCGAGTGGATGCCTCTGGGAAGGTACTCGCTCCGGCTCCCAAGACGCCGGCTGGCGACTCCAACCGACGCCCTTGCCAGAACGACAACAAGCGCAAGGCCCCCATGCCGCCTTCCACCAGTCGGCAAGTAGCCACAGTCGAAGACGAACAAGCCGAAGAGCGGCCCGCTCCCAAGAAGCAGAAGGGCGGCAGGCCGGCTTGGCAGCCGGCTTTCTCCTACGAGCAAACCCTTGATGCTCCCTGCAAGTTTCACAGCGGCGCGAAGCCGTCCAACCACACGACACGGAAGTGCCATTGGCTCACACGGATCTCCAAAGGCGAGGGGCTGGTGCCGCCTCCACCTGCTGGCCTCCGGCCCCTCAGCAGCCGGCTGTTCGACCAGCAGTCGGAGCAATTCAAGATGAGTTCCCAGATGAGCACGCCGCCTACGTCGTCTTCACAAGCCAAATTGAAGACAGGCGCAGTCGGCGCCGTCAGCACCAAGAAGTCAACGCGGTCGCCTCCAACAACCCCGAGTTTATGCATTGATCTGAGAAGCCTATCAGCTGGAGCCAGGCCGATCACCCAGAGGTGATGCCGTCTCCCGGCTCGTATGCATTGGTGTTGGACGCCACCCTCGCGACAGAAAGGCGAGCCGCCCGTTTCTCCCGTGTGCTGATTGACGGCGGGAGCAGTATCAACATACTGTACCGTGACACCATGGAGAAGCTGAACCTCAAGACGAGGCAACTCATGCCAAGCCGGACTGTGTTCCATGGCATCGTACCCGGCCTGTCCTGTTCCCCAATCGGCAAGATCAAGATGGATGTTCTCTTCGGATACAAGGATCACTTCTGTCGAGAGGCGATCTGGTTTGAAGTGGTGGATCTAGAGAGCCCTTACCACGCGTTGCTTGGCTGACCTGCCCTGGCCAAGTTCATGGCTGTGCCCCACTACGCCTACCTCAAGATGAAGATGCCGAGTTTGAAGGGGATCATCACCATAGCCGGAGACTACAAGAAATCTTCCGAGTGTGCTGCAGCCAGCAGCCGGCTGGGCGAGTCCCTCGTAATTGCTGAAGAGAAGAAGATGCTGGACTGAGTCGTGGCCATGGCCGGCAAGCAGCCGGCCCTGTCCCCTGACCCCAAGGAATATGATGCTCAAGGCTCCTTCCAGCCGGCCAAGGAAACAAAGAAGATACCGTTGGACCCGGAGAACCCAAAGAGGTTTGCTGTCATTGGGGCAAACCTAGACAGTAAATAGGAAGGCGAGCTCGTCGACTTCCTCCGTGAGAATCGGGACATCTTTGCATGGTCCCCAAAGGACATGCTAGGTGTTCCGAAGGATTTCGCCGAGCACAAGCTACACGTTCGAGCAGACGCAAAGCCAGTCAAGCAACCTCTCCGCCGACTGTCGAAGGAGAAGGGAAGGATAGTGGGTGAAGAGATAGCCCGGCTCTTGGCAGCCGGCTTCATTATGGAGGTGTTTTTTCCAGAATGGCTTGCCAACCCGGTCCTGGTATTGAAGAAAAACAACAAATGGCGCATGTGTATAGATTACACTAGCCTCAACAAAGCCTGCCCCAAAGATCCATTTGCCTTACCCCGAATTGATCAAGTAATAGACTCCATAGCTGGATGCGAGCTGTTGAGTTTCTTGGATGCCTACTCAGGCTACCACCAGATCAAGTTGGATCCAGCCGACCGCCTGAAGACCGCCTTCATCACACCATTCGGAGCTTTCTGCTACCTGACTATGACATTCGGCTTGAGAAATGCCTCCTCAAGAAACTCGGCAGAAATGCCCACGTCTATGTAGACGATAGTGTGGTGAAGACGGAGAAGCGCGGCACCCTGCTGGAAGACCTCAGAGAAACATTTGCCAGCTTGCGCCGGTTCCAGATCAAGCTCAACCCTAAGAAATGCGTGTTCGGAGTACCAGCCGGCCAGCTTCTAGGCTTCTTGGTCTCCGAACGCGGCATTGAGTGCAACCCAGTGAAGATCAAGGCCATTGAGAGAATGGAGATTCCTACCAAGCTGCGAGACGTCCAGAAGTTTACCGGGTGTCTGGCCTCCCTAAACCGCTTCATCAGCCGGCTAGGAGAGAAGGCTCTCCTCCTGTACCGACTCATGAAGAAGTCCACCCACTTCGAGTGGAACGACCAAGCAGACCAAGCTTTCCACGAGTTGAAGAAGATGCTGACCACGCCGCCTGTCCTGGCAGCGCCGACTGAGAAAGAGCCCATGCTCCTTTACATTGCCGCGACTAGCCGAGTGGTCAGCATAGTGATTGTGGTCCAACGCCCAGAAGAAGGCCGAGCTCAGTTAGTCCAGAGGCCGGTGTATTATTTGAGCGAAGTACTGTCCACCTCGAAGCAAAGCTACCCGCACTACCAGAAGATGTGCTATGGAGTATACTTTGCTGCCCAGAAGCTGAAGCCCTACTTTCATGAGCATCCCATCACGGTCGTATGCACTGCCCCGCTTGCCGAGATCATAGGCAGCCGGGATGCATCCGGCCGGGTGGCTAAGTGGGCCATTGCGCTGGCTCCTTACACGATCTTCTACCAGCCCCGCACCGCCATCAAGTCCAAAGCATTGGCCGTCTTCCTTGTCGACTGGGCCGAGACCCAGTACCTACCGCCGGCTCCCGACTCCACTCATTGGCGGATGCACTTCGATGGATCCAAGATGCGCACCGGCTTGGGAGCCGGCATCGTCCTCACCTCTCCCAAGGGCGACAAACTCAGATACACATTGCAAATTCATTTTGCCGCCTCCAACAATGTGGCCGAGTACGAGGCGCTCATACACGGGCTCCGGCTAGCCAAAGAGCTTGGCATACGCCGGATCCTGTGCTATGGCGACTCGGATCTGGTAGTCCAACAATCATCCGGCGACTGGGACGCCAAGGACGCAAACATGGCGAGCTACCGATTCCTCGTCCAGCAAATCAGTGGATACTTTGAAGGGTGCGAGTTCCTCCACGTGCCACGGGCCGACAACGAGCAAGCAGATGCCCTGGCACGGATCGGCTCCACCCGACAAGCTATACCGGCCGGCGTCTCTCTTCATCGCCTCCTCAAACCGTCTCTCAAGCCGTCTCCAGAATCAGACTCCATCTTCGTACCGTCTGCCCCTGATGCAGTCAGATCCGATTTGGGGAACCCAGCAGGCAGCTCGGGGACTTCGACAGGCGGCCCGGGGACTGCCGTAGTCGCACCCGGCTCGGGGACTTCAGAACCCGGCCCGGGGACTGCAACGACACAACAGGCGGTGGCCGACTCCAACTCTTCAGCACCCAACCCACCCTCCCTGGTCGCAGTAGCCGTATTGGCGATAGAAGAAGTCGCAGCTCCATCATGGGCCCAACCCATCCTCAACTTCCTAGTAAACAGAGAGCTGCCGACTGATGAGATCTCGGCAAGACAAGTTCAACGCCGAGCCGGAGCATACACAATAATCAACAGAGAACTCGTTAAGCGTAGCGTCACTAGAGTCTTCCAGCGCTGCGTCGAGCCAGAGAAGGGCATAGCAATCCTCAAGGACATCCACCAAGGCGAATGCGGCCACCACGCGGCCTCAAGATCACTTGTCGCCAAAGCTTTCCGCCATGGTTTCTTCTGGCCGACTGCTTTGGAAGACGCCAAGGAATTAGTCAAATACTGCAAAGGGTGCCAAGTCTTCAGCTCCAAGCAACACCTGCCGGCTTCTGCACTCAAGACCATCCCCCTCACATGGCCCTTTGCCGTCTGGGGGCTGGACATGGTGGGCCCATTCAAGACGGCGCGCGGCGGCATGACACATCTGCTTGTCGCCATAGACAAATTCACCAAGTGGATTGAAGCGAAGCCAATCAAGAAGCTGAATGGGCCGACTGCCGTGACATTCATCGCAGACATCACCACCCAGTATGGTATACCACACAGCATCATCACCGACAACGACACGAATTTTGCCAAGGGAGCACTGGCACGTTTTTGCGCGACACAGGGCATCCAACTGGACTTAGCGTCCATTGCCCACCCGCAGTCAAACGGCCAAGTCGAGCGAGCAAACGGCCTCATCCTCTCCGGCATCAAGCCCCGACTGGTCGTACCACTGGAGCGTTCGGCCGGCTGCTGGCTCGACGAGCTGCCGGCTGTCCTCTGGAGTCTGCGTACTACCCCGAACAAGTCAACCGGCTTCACCCCTTTCTTCCTTGTATATGGTGCCGAGGCAGTCATCCCAACTGACATCGAGTTCGACTCGCCTCGAGTCACCATGTACACGGAGGCGGAGGCCAAGGAAGCGCGAGAAGACGGCGTCGACCTGCTGGAAGAAGGCCGGCTGTTAGCACTCAGCCGGTCCGCCATCTACCAGCAGGGTTTGCGCCATTACCACAACCGGAAGGTGAAGCCAAGATCCTTCCAAGAAGGTGATCTTGTGCTCCGGCTGATCCAGCGAACAGCCGGCCAACACAAGCTCTCGGCCCCTTGGGAAGGCCCCTTCGTCATCAGCAAGGCCCTAGGCAACGACTCCTACTACCTGATCGATGCACAGAAGCCGAAGGCACGCAAGAGAGATGATTCCGGCAAGGAGTCGGAACGACCATGGAACGCCAATCTCCTCAGAAGATTTTACAGTTGAAAGCAGTATGTACCACGCTACCTTTTGTATTAAGTACAAGACAATGGGCCCCCCAAGGTGTACTTGGGGACTACCCTCTTTTATCTATGTATGACGAGTGTCATACCTATGAATGTATTGTTACATTTGATTTTCTGTCCGGCGCCGGGTTCGACTAGTCGGCCCGGGGACTTGCCACCTTGAGTTATATTAAAGTTCTACCTGCAGTCAGACAAGTAGTGTGCCAGCACCCGAGCCCTCTCTTGTTGAAAGTCGCAGCTCGAAGAACCGACTGACCGACTGGCAAGAGCCAAAGGCAGGAAAGGATGCCCACACAAAAAACGGCTAAGGACTAATGAACCTATATAACACAAGCCGGCCTCCCACCACGCCTACCGGCTGTCAGAACAGCCGGCTGGCCGGCTACCCATTCACTTTGCTACAATCCAAGAAAGCTAGAGTACTTGCCCTCCCAACCGGCCAAGCACTTCTCCAGCCACAGACTACAGAACAGCTGTCCGGCTGGGAAGGCGGCGACCAAGGGAGGGCGGCAAAGGAAACAACCAAAAGATGAAAAGCAAGAACAATGGGAAGCCAAACACATGCATGATTATATTTACACAAAAGGCCTTCAAAAGGCCGACATTCAACATAGTTTGAATACACCCCCAGTGGGTGGAACTGCGCAAATTTAACAAAATATTGTTCAAAGAGTAATAAAACAGGAAAGTAAAGGCGGCAGATTAGGCTAAGGGCGCAACAGGCGAGCCGGTCTGGTTGGTGGAGACGGCAGTGCCGGCTGGAGGAGTGGCCGGCTGGTGAGTCTCGGCTTGATCATCGCCGGCTGCAGGCGGTGCGCTCGCACGCGCCTCGTTGCTGGAGGCACGATCAAGCTGAGGCTGGCCGGCTGCTCCACCATCTGGCACGGCGTCTTCACCATCCTCCTCCTCCTCCTCCTCGCCCTCGCCGCTGGAGTCAATCTCCTCCGCCGAGTCCTCGCCATCTGCTGGGTTCAGCCCAAACCACTCCTCCGGCTGAGCAACGCCGTTATGATCCACCTCAGGAGCAAAGGCGCTGGTGTCGGTGTAGTCAGCGATCGCCGAGGCACGCTGGATGATAGCCGGCCGCGCCGGCTCCAGCTCCGTGTCGGCCTCCTGCCGCCAGGTGGCCAGCTGGTCCAAGCTCAGCTCAGGATACTAGGCTTTGACGAACTCCAGCGCCCGCCTGGCGCCTGACCGAGCTGCAGAAGCCTTACAGGCCTCGAAGCGGCCAACCGCTACCTCAAGGCAGTCGGCAGTCCGACTGGGGGTACGGGGAATCACCTCGCCGGGCCAGAGAGCGGCCAACACTTGCGCCCCAACACGCTGAAGCCGGCGGAGCATGCGGTGAGCCGGCTGGAGGCGGGCTTGGATCGCCAGGAGCTGTTCCTCAAGCGACCGGCGAGCGTTCGGCGCGATCTCAGCGCCAGCCTGCCTTTGCGCCTCGCGGTGGGCCTCGATGACCTGGTTGGCGGCAGTAGAGTAACCAGGGAAGTACTCTGCACAAGCAAGAAAGGAAGAGAAAAATACAAAGTTAGAGAATGAACCAAATGGCAAGCGGCAAGCAAGGAACGAAGAAGAAGGCGGCCTACCATCAACCAAGTCTTCGATCTAGCCATAGCCGTTGATCAACGACTGCCTCGCCTCAGCCCAGCTCGCCGCCTCGGTCTCGTACTCGGCTTGCAGGGCGGGCTCGCTGTCCTGCACCGCCTTCAGGGCCGCCTTGTGGCTCTCCTCCTGGTCGGCTAGCTTCTTGACCAGGCGGTCACGCTCCTGAGCCAAGGCGTCGAACTTGGCTTCCTTAGCGCGAAGGGCGGCCTGGGTCCCACCCAGCTGCTCCCTCAGTTTGGCGTTGGCCGCTGTAGATACGGCAAAGAAGAAAAAAGCAATAAGATAGAAGTCGCCAGGAAAGATCCGGCCCGACTGCTCAGCAGTCGGCCCGAATCTCGGGGACTACACCCAGTGGGTGCGCTGACGCGCCCCCACATGAGATAAAAAAGGAAGCACTTACCCCGGCTCTCCGTTAGATCAGCGGTTTTCTGGGTCAGCTCCCGAGCCTGGGAGTTGAAGGCAGCCGCACGGAGGTTGTGGTAGTCCTGCAAGTCGGACAGAGAAGCGAATAAGAACAAGATAGCAAACAAAGTCTACCAAGAAGTTCCAAGCCGCCTGCTCAGCAGCCGACTCGGAACTCGGGGACTACACCCAGTGGGTACGCTACGCGCCCCCACGGAAGAAATCAAGATCAAGAAACAAAAAACAGGAAGACTCACCCGAATGGCCACCCGTGTCGTGAGGAACTCTTCATTGTACTGCCTCAGCACGGCGGCCTGGGACTGAAGCCGGGTCCGGACTTCCTGTGCCGCCACGTTCACCACGGCCGTCCCACCACCCGGCGTCCACCCCGAGCTGGCGCTGGCCGTCTCCAGATCCTGGGCCGACGAGCTGGAGCCCGCGGCCTTCTGCGGGTCCAGCGCTGAAGTTGCCTTCCCCGCGCGCTGGCGCGATGGCGACCGGACCGCCAGGTCCGTCCGCGCAGCCGGCTCGCCTCCAGCCGGTTGCGCGGGCGGCGCGTTAGGCCGGCTGCCTTGGGCCGCCCCAGTCGGCGATGGCGGCACCGCCTCCCTCTCCTGGACGATGACGTCGTCCTCCTCCCTTCCCATCCCCGGCAGGTCGCCACCAGCTTCCTTCGGCGGGGGCTCCGGGACCTCGGGCGCCACGGCGCGCAGGGGGGTGACAAGCAAGGCCCCCACCGCTGCCTCTGCGGTTGCAGCCTCCGCCTGAGCCTTGGCTGCTGCGTCGGCTTGTGCCTTCGCCGACTCCTCCGCCACCTCCTGCGCCGCCTTGGAGGCGGCCGCCTTTAGCTCCTTCGCCTCCCGCTCCTCCCGCGCCTCCCGCGCGTTCCTCTCCATCGCCGCTTGAAGCTCGGCACGGGGGTCCACGCGGCGGGTGCTCCCGGATCCTCCCGCCGATCCAACCACGGAGGCGGCAGCGATCCGCTCAAGAGAGAGCGGAACCCTGTTTGATAAGTCAAGAAAAGAAGAAGGAATACGCGAGAGAATCGAAACTTACGCTGAAACCTTTTGCGGCTGCTTCACTACCTTGCGGAAGCGGGCCGCCTTCGCGGCCGCCTCTTCCCGCCTGTTCGCCGCCGCCCCGCTCTTGGGCTTCTTTGGCCGACTGCCGAATAGGCCCGACGTGGCCCGGCGCTTCTGCGCTCCGCCTCGGGCAGCCGACGCGGCAGATGAGCCCGCGCCTTGATCGGACGCCGGCTGGCGGCGCGGGACGATTTCCGCCTCGTCGTCATCCGGCCAGTCGTCGAAGCTGGCTCAAAGCCCGGAGCCGCCTGCTTCGCCGCTCCCGCCTCGGTGTTGTCGTCCATGGCGGCCGCCCCCAAGTCGGGGTCCTTCAAGTCGTGCGCCACCCGGTCGGGGAGAAATTGGCGATCCGCCCCCGCTGACCCGGCCGCTGGTCGAAGGAGAGGGTTCTGCCAAGACGAGCCGACTGGTCAGAGTCGGCCAAAACTTGATGACTAAAGTACTAAAGAAGAGAAGATTTAGAAAGCATACCATAGGCGGAGGATTGGCATGGGAGTATGGCTCCTTGCCAAACTGCCACTCCTCGGAGAGCTTGCAGTTAGCGAGATAATTCACCATGTGAGCTACCTCGTCATGAGGCATCTCCTTGGTGCACATCCGACTCGGGTCGAGTTGGCCGCTCATTTGACAGATCAAATGAGGGCGGCTTTGAAGCGGGAGCACCCGTGCACCACGAAGGCGGCCAGCAGGTCGGACCCAGTCAGGCCCTCCAACTGGATCATTACCCGGAGTCGGGCGACGGCGGCGGCTCCAGCCTGCGTCAGCGTCCTGGCCCGATAGGACTACTGGGGCCGCCTCCCAGCCGGCGGGCCGGCTACGTAAGCCGGCAAGTTGACATAGTCGCCTTGCGGGGCGATGTTCTTCACGTAGAAGTACGATTTCTACCAGAGCTTCACCGACTGGATCAGCGTGATGACAGGGAATTGTCGGCTGCCGACCTCCGCATCACGATTAAGGCGCCGCTCTGAGCCGGCACGCCCTGCATCCGGTGTCGAGCTTGGATTGGAAGAATTCCCCCCAGAGCTCGAGGGTGGGAAGAACGCCAAGAAAGCCCTCGCACAAAGTGACGAAGGCAGACAGCAGCACCACCGTGTTTGGAGTGAGGTGGTGCGGCTGGAGCTGGTAGAATTCAAGGAAGGAGCGGAAGAAGGCGCTAGCTGGCAGGCCAAGGCCGCGCAAGAAATGCGAGCGGAAGAGTACCCGCTCGCCTTCCTCCGGCGCCTGCGTGATCTCCTTCTTCGGCGCGAGACGGACCTGCACCTGGTCCTCGCCGGGCAACCGCCGCGTCTTGCGGAGGAAGTCGATGTGGTCCACGTGGACGTTGGAGCCGTCCCAGTCTCCGCTGTGCTGCATGACGGCAAAAAGCTGACGAGAAAGGGTGCGGCGGCGGTGAAACCACGGCCCCGCGGCGGCGAAGCTGCGGGGTAGTGCGAAGATTAGTGGGACGGCACGGCGGCGAGAGGCTGCTGCGATGGAGAGAAGGAAGAAGAAGATGGCGGAGCGAGGGTGAGCGTGCGAGCGTCTGCCACTCCCCCTCTTCCCCATACTTATAGCCTCGTGCGGCGAAGCCGAGGAGGCGAGGCGTGGGGGGAACGTGGGATTAACTGCGCCCACTCCCCCACGTCCCGTGATTATAGCGCCCTAATGACGTGCAGAAACTGCCGTCGGAAGGCGAGCGGCCCGCTTTGGGCCACAGAAAATCCGCGCCTGGGCCTAGGCATGGGAGTGGTGGGCCCCGGCCTGCGGCGGCGTCCCGTCGCGCGCGTGGGCTGGCAGGCTTTTTTCAGCCGGAGGGTGCCACGTGGCGCGCGGGCGGCCGCAACCCGGCGTGCGCACCAGCTGGCTCCCGTCTTTAGACTTCAAAAACCTCGCCGAGACGGCGCACCCAACCGAAGCCGGCTCCTAGCTGCTGGCTCTTCAAGATAGGAAGCTGACCGAGCTTCTCGTCCTCCTCTCAGCCTCGAAGCCCAACCAGCTTCGGGGACTACTGTCGGAGTAAATGGCCACGGGTAGCCTAACCGACTCCCCCGGGCTCTCTGAAAAATTATCAGGCCGATCGAGCTTTCAAGCATCCAAAGCGCAGGACCGCCTTCCCCTGGCCGGCTATCTCCCGAGCGGACTCCTGGAAGGCGATCCGGCCTCAAAAACCTTCCTGAAGAGAACCACAAGATGGCCGACTCCAGGAAGCCGGCCCCAAGAGGACCGACTCCCAGAAGCCGGCCACGAAGAAGACCGACTCGCAGAAGCCAGCCAAGACTGCACCCTCAAGGGTTGCACCCACATAACGGTGATGAGACGGGACGTGGCTACAGTACAACCTGCCACCACCAAATCCCGGAGCACGCGTGGCCACAGTGCGCCGTACGGGTCGGCCATCCCCCGTCCGGCGCGGCACTGTTGCCATGTTGACCATGACACCACCCACGACAGGCGCCAGTACGGCCCGCGGACGGCGGGCCCCTTCAGCCAGAGAGACGTTCGAAGGCGGCCAAGCCTCCCCCAGTCGGCCTGGGGCGTAGCCGGCTCCTAATAGCCGGCTACCTCCCTCCCTCGAAGTATGTGCATCATTAAGGAGACAAGACGAGGTAAGGCTACAGTGAGAGCCCGCAAGGTGGCGGCACTGTGGCCATGCTTACCTCGACAAAGCCCTCGTCATCAGCGGCGAGGCTACAATAACCAGCCACCGACAAGACCCCCAAGCGGTGGGGCCGGTTTGTCGGCCAAGAGGCCAGCAGCCGGCGGTACCCACCAGTCGGCGGGCCCCAGCGGTCGGCAGAGAAGCCGGCGAACACAGACACTGACGGCTGGGACCCGCGCCCAGCCGGATTACCATTGTATCCCTGGGGGGTAGGCCTATATAACCCCCCAGGGCACCCATGCAAAGGGTTGATCTCTTAGAGTTTTAGACACCACGTAGAGAGAAAAGGAGAGCTAGCCTTGCCCTTCTTCTTCCTCTATCCAAACAGCTCAAGGAGCCTCTTGTAGCTACTTGTATTGATCTAGTGATCATGCGGAGACCCGCAGAGCAGGATTAGGGGTGTTATCTTCATGGAGAGCCCCGAACCTGGGTAAGATTCGCCGACGTGCATGTCTTCGCCTTATCCCGTTTCCAGGCACCGGCGATGTCTTACTGGCTCCCACAATGATAAGCCACCCGTTGGCATATGTCGCACCTACCAACCGACACCCCCCTGTTCTACTGTCAGTCTTAGTACCACGACAGATGCCAACCACACTGTGAGAGAAGGGACGAGACAAACAGAAAATATCTTCTATGCCATAAAAAAACATGAGGCGATAATCATCAGGGAGTTCCTATAATTAAAGAGGTGGAAATGTTTTGATTAAATAAAAAACTTTTTTATGGTAAAATTTTGAGTCAAATCTTATTTAGAATTCCATAAGCAAATTCGAATATCATATAGCAGCACTAATTGTTTGACTTTTTTTTAGGCAAACTAATTGTTTGAATGGAATACATTCTTTGCATCCTAAGTACAAAACTCAGTTTTTTTTAGAAAACCTTTTTTTTAATACCCTGAGCGATGGGCCTTCAAGCCCAGCCAACGTGCAACGTGGTAACCCTAGCTCGCTCGCTCGCCCGCCCTAGGCAGGCCCAGGCCGCGCGCACAGAAAGACGACGAGCCGCCGCCGCCGCCGCAAACTCTGTCTTCGGCCGGAGGAGGAGCGACGGCGGCATCAACTCCGTGAACCAGGTATGCCCGCCCCATCAGCTCATCGACCCCAACCCTGAAGCTCGGAGTGACAGATCTCCGATCGACCCGCAGGTCCGTCATGTCGTCGTTCGCCGGCGTATCCGTCCTGGCCGACGGCGGGCTGTGCCCGGCCACCGAGTCGTTCGTCGACGCCGGCACGGACTGCGGGTACCACCTGCTGGTGGTCCAGGACTACCGGCGCACCAAGCAGGAGGCGCCCACCGGCGACAGCATCACCTCCCGCCCTTTCACCGTCGGCGGCCACGACTGGTACCTCCACTACTACCCCAACGGCGAGAACCAGAGCTGCGCCGACTACGTTTCCCTCACCGTCTCCCGTCTCCACGACAACGAGGGGGCCGACGAGGTCGTGGATGCCAAGTGCGGGTTCAGTTTCGTCGACCAGGTCGAGAAGCAGAATCCGGTGTACATCCGTGAAACCGAAACGTGCAGCTTCCCCTTCCCCCGTTCTTCGTGGAGCTGCGACAAGTTCGTCAGGAGAGACGCCCTCGAACGATCGGCGAACCTAAGGGGTGACTGCTTCACCATCCGGTGCGACATCATGGTTGTCCGCGACACCAAGGGCGGCGACAGCGAGGTGCTCCTGCCTGACATGCACCAGCATTTCAGCGATCTCTTTCAAACCATTTGGGTGCTGATGTGACATTCGAGGTCGGTGGCGAGACGATCGCCGCACACAGATGCGTGCTTGCTGCCCGATCTAAAGTCTTCAGGGCACAACTCTTTGGCCCCATGAAGGAGGGCAGTACTGCTACTACATCCAGTGTCATACAGATCAAAGACATGGAAGCAAGCATATTCAGAGCCCTTCTTAGCTTTGTCTACACAGACTCATTCCCTGCGATGCACGAGGACAGCATGGAGGAGGATGAAACGTCACACCTTGTGGAACATGGACAAGGAGAGGAAACTGCAGAAGACAAAATGCCAGAAGCTGCGGAACAAGGACAAGGAGAGGAGGCAGTAGAGGATGAAACGCGCGTGCAATGGCTGCAGGACTTGTTTGTAGCGGCAGACAGATATGATCTCCAACGGCTCAAGTTCATCTGTGAAAAACAGCTATCTGACCTCATAGGTGTCAGCTCGGTGGCGTCCACCCTTGCCCTAGCTGAGCGGCACCACTGCCGCGGATTGAACGAGGCGTGCATTGAGTTTATCCAAGCCCAGTCTCCCTCATGTTTGCAAACAATAATGGCGACTGATGGCTGGGAGCATATAATCGCGACCTATCCCTCTATTTTGAACGAGCTCATTGCCAAGGTGATTGCTTTGAACCAGCAGACTCTATCACTCTTTAGTTAGATCTCAAGTGACTCTGCTATGCATATGTGGGATCCTCTAGACTAGAGAGATCGTAGTCCATGTCTCTTGCTTTTTTTTTTATCTTGTCATCTATATAATTTGCCTGTATGCTGAATCAGAAAAATCTCAACATATAGGCAAATTGTCCCTTCATGGAATGGATGGTCTGTAAATTCAAATGTTGAGTGCAAATTGATTTGGCATTGCGGCAGTGTATAACTTTCGTAGCTAGTTGTTTTATCCTCGTATATATTTATCTTCATTATTGTGTTGTATATTGTTGCTTGGTGCCTTCTCTATCATGAAAACCTTTTTGTAGCAGTTGTCAAGAAGAACAATGTTGATGTTTCCGGATAGGCATTTTATGAAGCTAGATTTAGGTGAAAGAATTTGGAAGATAAGATAGGTCACCAAGAATACCGGTTATGTGACAGCGATAGTGTGAAATCTGTTCCAGTGCCTAGTAACCTTCTCCTGGGTGCTTAGTGTTCTCCTCGGGCGGCCCATTCCCATTTGAGAGGAAGGTCGGTGCTTGGAATGTTGCACAGTCAAATGTTGTAGCCGTGCCCTGTACCCAAAAGGATGACTCCATCTGGTATTTTGAAACACTAGAGATGATTGCTCTCAACTTCGGCAACGAAAAGATGGGTAAGCTTTGAGTGCATGGACATGGGCTATATTTTCTTTTCTGTATATACTCATAACAAACATCTTTTGTTCAAATTACTTGAATCTTTGCTTGTGTTAACACAGGTACGCAATTAATTCCAAGGTAATGAGCATGTTGGTGTCTGTCAGTTTACAGGAAACCAGAGGATGTGAATCATCACCCTATCTGCTTGCATGTTCGTGAAGACTCAGTATAACTGCTCTTAATCCTTTATCCCTTCCTGCCCTATTTTCACATCTCAAATCAGACACATAGGCATAAACTTCACCAGAGGAACGAGGATATGATGGAGCACATGACCGATCATCGACACCCACCATGATCCGGCCAAGAAATTACCAACTTATGCCAAACAAAACCAAGCGCTGCACTACACTCTACAGCTCTCAGAACACAATGCTGGTGCGACCACCATTTCGAACATGCCTAAGATTGTTCCGCAAAGTCAGAATGAAGCAGCAAAGATAATATGCAACAGCCGACACATGTCGGCTCAATTTATGTTTGATACGCTTCACCATACGTACAGGATATCCGTACACTGGGAGCATAATCAATGACTAGGCTACATTTTATGAACTAACAGGCTCCTTACCAAACAAGGAGGCATCAGCGAAGATTTACAAAAAAAAAATGGAAGACGCGACAAATAGCATTTGCACCAGCACACAAAAAAGGTAGGCATGGTGACGAATCCCTGGCAAGGACCCTGCTTGAGCTTGTATCGCCTGTCAAGAATCAAAGTTCGTGTGGCCGGCCTTCTCTAGATGACTTGATCGACCCCCCTCATGGCATATGGCTTTGACCTTTCTTATCTTTCGGCAATGAACCAACCTCAACTGTGCCTTGCTCGCTTTCGGATGCATGAGGATCTGTTCCTTGTTCGATGGGGAGTGTCCTCTTGGAGCCATCAAGTGCTACACCCAGAACGATGTTATCTTCCAGGCCAGGTCTAGATTCTTTCTTAGGATTAGGAAGAGAAACTGACCCATCTCCTTGTCGCTCCGTGGCCTCGGATCCTCGAGGCTCCCCTTTACCAGCCAGAGATGCTTGTGTTGACATCCCATGATCATTCTTGCTATTCTTCATTGGACCATCTTCTGACACCATCTTTTTCTGTTCCTTCTTGTCAGAGTTGCTTACACTAGCACTATCTGGTGAACCTACCCTGGTCTCAGCCGATGCGCTTGTCTTCACTCTCTGATCTTCACGTGAGGTTGATCTAGATTTAGGCTTGCCTTCACTGACCTTTGCAGAGGTGTCAATCAGAAGTGGACGGCCACGTACACGAGTGTACATCTCCTCTCCAAAAGGAATGTTATCTATGTCTGCATTGCCATATGATTTCTGGACCGTTCGAGTTTGGGTGGCAAGCCTTGCCCTGTGATGGCCAATTATTCTAAGAAAATCCAACAAAACTTCCTCCTGTTGTGTATTGGAACATCAAACACATTCTATCAGTGTTTCGAGTGATATCTAAATGCTGATAAAATAAACACAAATGGTGCAAAAATGGCTTCTATGCTTCTCCTGTCAAACTTCATCTACAAACAAAATGGAAGAACTCCTATGTAGTCCTCCCTATTAATATCAGAGAGGAAATGATAAATGAAGTAGTACCACATAGTGAACAGATCAGGGGTTCAGGACTCATTTGGAGTAATCACTGATGCTATGGATAGATTCATGCAAATATCATGTGGATGTTTCAAATTTAAGGCTCAGGGTTGAAGTCTTCACAAAGCAGGATGACAGGTAGACAACTGCAACGTCCCCATAGCAACCAAACTTTACAGGGAGGACCGGAACCAAACAGAATGAGCAAGGTTTGGCGATTGGCTCGCAATATTATGTGCAATAATCATGCTGCATGTCTCCATGATTTTTATCCCATTTTTACCAAGTTTGCGCACATATCCAGTTCAAAAATAATAATTACGCACCATATCACTTCTATGTGATATTTGTTTAGATTTTCTAGTAGCACGCGGCTCACGACACTAGTTGATGCTATGAATTTTAGTGTACATCGGAAAAAGTAGAGCCAGCTGCAGTTTTTATACTCCGCTCATTATCAACTTGTCATCCTGATTGGTGTTTCAAGGCAGTTATATGTATTTTTGTTTCATGATTAGGAAAAATGATTCCATGTGGTTTATCACTGGTTTCCATAAGTAACTGGTCAAAATCCAGTTCTCGCCAACTGGTGAGAATCAGACTCAATGGATCAGAATGTTTTGTACAGCTGATTCTATCTTTACGAACACTACCGAGCTAGAAAATAATGTTCTTGACAGAACTTGTACATTTTAGCACAAAACATGCATATGTCAAACAAAATATGTGCCCGTTATCTATTGAAGAGCAGAATATATAGCATCCTATACAGATATGTTACCTGGACATTCAGATACTCCTCAAGATGTGAAGTCTTCACAAAGCAGGATACGTAAATCTACAGGACAACACAACAAAATGATACCAACCTTAGATATTTAGGAGTTCAGGACTAATGTAAAATTGGAAGTAATAGAATAGAAGAATGTGTAATATTTTAAAGAATTTAAACAAATAGATGCATGAGCATGAAATGAAGAATCTTGACACCAGTTAAACGCAAAGGCAAGAAAGTAGATGTGAAAATAGAAAGGAAAAGAAACAACCACCCACTAACATACATTTTTTTACTACCTATACCTACATCCATCTTCCATAAAACTGGACAACTTACATGTTAGGAGTTTAAGGATTTTCACGCTGAAGTGTTGCCGGTGTAAAATTGATCGGTCTGTTTTAGATTTTGCACTAAAACTATAGCTGCAAATTTTGAGGAGAGCTGAATGAAATTGAATAATAGCCTATTATCACAGGGTTTCGATCAGTTCCTAGCTTAGTAATACTACCTCTGTACCAAAATATAAGACATTTTTGTAGGTTAAACTAGCCTACAAGAACGTCTTATATTTTGATACAGAGGTAGTAGGGAGACACCTATTGAGCATATTTTAAACAAGGTAAACAACAAGAACGCTCTGGCCAGTGGCCAACCAAGGTGTCCCACACTCATGATACAATGCTTCAAAACGGGTGATCATGCACTAGCATTTACATTTAAAAAACTGAATTACTTATAATAAATAAAGTACCATGAGAGCTTGGGTCGTTTCGTCAATTTTCTCAAAAAATACTCTTCTATGTAGCCTCTGTTGTTCTATATTCTGATTTTTAGCCAAGACTTTCCTCATGTCCGCAACAATTATCTGCCAAAGGAAAACAGAGAGACCGGTTAAAGTTAGGTTACCATATAATGAAAGAAGTAGAAGAGAGAGGTGTAATGTGCGAGACTGATTCAAAGCTGTTACACTAATTTTTCCAGCATCCATGTGGCTTATCGCAAGATAGCTCTTAATACGCCAGTGGCTCCTTCGACTGTTATTTCTCACTATGGACACTGTGAACTTATGGTTAGGAATGTATATAGCTTCTTTGTCGTCACCTCTAAGAACTGTTGGTGACCACATACCAACACGCTGAAAATCAAATTAGTTTAAGTTAGTGTGATGACAAGATGAAGCATCAACAAAATTTGGTATGAGCGTGCAACTAGTATCAGACTATCAGTACATAAAAACAAAACCATGTATCGTGGAAGAAATAACTACATACTCAGATGACTATTGTTTAAATACGCACATAAAATGAAACAAACAGAACAGCATATCCACAGTAAATGAGAAATAGTTCAAGAAGACATCGACCTCAACAACACCAGTGATCTCAACACCATCTATGTTTGCAGTGATCCATTCATTCACAATAAATGGGCGTGAGGCGTTGATCATAACACTCGAGATGAAGTTAGTCAAAATCTGCAACGAATTGGGATTAGCCCTATTTTAGCGCTATCGCACAAGATTATACTATCAATACAAAAGTTCTGTAGTACCTCACGACCAGCAAGCGTAAGCAATACTGTCCCAAAACCTCCAGCAGTTATCCACTTCTTGGTATTGACACCCAGCAACTCCATGAAGAGAGAAAGAGCAGCAATCCAAATGCCAGTATAGATAGCTTTCACGGTAAAATCCAAACCCATCTGCAAGAAACAAAGTTCAATAAGTGCTACTACAACACGAAGAAAATTAAGGAGGAAAACAAAGTTATAAGAAGCAAAATAAAAATAGAGGATATCTTGATTGTACAACTGAGAAGTTTAAAATGCAATCACAATAACAGAGTTCAATTCAAGCTAACAAGTACATGCTTTTGCCATCAGATTTGTTTCATAAGAAATATATGCCTGGAATAAAGAGACCATGGAAAACCTTGAAATAATAAATTCTACACTATTTCACGATCATAACACCCCTCCCCCCCAACCCCCCCCAACCCACCCAAAAAAAAGCCGCTAAGAATAACTAAAGGAAATAATGGAAAAAACTTCTTTGAGCAAACTACCACATAATCTCCGGCCCACCTGTTTAGTATGTCTTCCATCATTTATGTATGGTATACGTATGAGACGTGAAAACTGAGAGAAGGGATGCATACATGCATATAAGATGCATGTGTGCTGCATATACAGACATCGGGATGATGCTTGTGTATGCATAATTCTAGTGTACGGAGTACCTAATCAAGTTGCATACCTGCGCTCAGGTCATGCATGCTTGCTTACATGCACCAAGCTGACCGAACATCAGCGGATTCCCTAAAGGCTAAAGGTTGTCCGTTTGCACCCCCTAGGTGGGGTACCTATTGCTTGTTCATGAAAAATAAAATGTATTTCCTACATGTTCCTTAAAAAATGGCTTATATCAGTAAGATCGAAATCAAGTTGATAGAACTATAGCAGATTTGAATAATGTAAAGAGGTTCTAGCTATATTATAAGAAAAATGATCTTACTTTTTTTGTGTCATTGGGGTTACGTACATCCACTAGGAATTTATGTACCTGCTGAATCAAGCTAAAAGAAGATAAACCATGTTAGTACCTCCCAGGCTTTTTCATTTGACTCTAGTGAAATGCTGATTCATTGAACTAACTATCAAACAATCAGCAAGCTTGAGAATGTATCATGTGCACCTTGTAAGGACATATGCAATAGCCAGGACGGTAGATAAAGATCTCACAAAAGTTACAAGACGCGTTTTAACAGCTTGGCTTGCTGATGAACGTAGCACAACTGGATCCAAACCCCTGTAAGGCCGAGTGTGAGCAAAGAACAGAAATCTGCAACTGATACACAGCTAAAAATTCTGAGGCTGCAATATCGATCAGCTAAAAATTTTGAGGCTGCAATATCGATCAGATAGGAGTACACTGCAAGAGAACATCACTAAACACTGTTGTGGTTATACCTGCAGATTAGCGTTGCTCCTGTCCAAAGAAGCAAAGGTTGAAGGCAGGACCTAGAAATTAGGTATGTGGGGCTCTGTTTCCAGTTTCCTCCGTGCTGCAAGGTATTACAGAATGTTGAGTTATTTTTAGCTCGTCATAATTAAATAAAATATAAATATGGTCACATATAACAGAAGCATACATCAATACGGTTTCTAATGTCCTTCACTAGAGGCAAAAAGCCCCATAGGGCAAAGACAATTATTCCAACTGCAGGTGCCACAAGGGCAGTGACAGGATTTGCAAGTAAACTGTCACACGACCTGTCAAGGAGGAAAAGGGGCTATTAAAATATGAAGTCGAGCATAAATCGATTAGCATTTTCATATAAGATGGTATAGCAATAACCTCAAGAGAGAGAGAGATAGAGAAACAGGGTAAATAAGAGTCCATTGAATTGGCTACAGAATTTATCCAGCTGGTGACTACCATCATCAATCATAAAGGTAAGTTCCATTTAAGATTACTAACCAAACTATCTTGGCTAACATGTATGCAGCTTAATTCATAATAATAAAAATTATGTCCCGCCATATCGAAAGGCAGCAAATCAGTAACCTGCAATACTGAGTTGAACAAGTTACTGAAAGTCTTAGCAAGTGCAATAAGAGTAGCAAGTGAACAACCACTGAACAAATCATCTGATTGTCATAGTGTTACTAAGATACTTCAGTACCATAATACCCACCAGCAGTATATAGTGTAGATAATATGCTAGATATTCTGGTTTACAAAAACTGAAAGGTCCAGATTGGTGCTGCTGGCAGTATGTGTAGTCATCAATGCGAACTATCTAAGAATTCAACAAACTTCATAAGTAAATGATGCCACAGGGGGGGACTACCTAGCCAATACTGACGACGTACTCTTGACCAGCGGAATTTCCTTCCAAGACACTGGCAAAGCAAAAGATTTAGCGCCCGAGGCCCTATGTCTACAAGGCACATAAAGCATGGGCCTGTAGCTCCTATCCAACACGTTCTGAACCAATAAATCCTGCCCCTGCAAGGGATATTCTGAAGATTTACAATACTGGGGGATATTGCTTAAGGTATACAGTACCGGCACAAAAAATATATAAAAAGTTTATTATGATAGAGCAACAAAAGGAGGTTGCATATTTGAAATGATCTACCATGTATTACTGATCGATTATCTAGAAGTTCGAACAAATGGCAATCATCAAATTAGGAAAGAGATTTGTTTAGTAAGGAATTTCAGGATAGGGATAAGCAGATAGCACACTCGAAATAGTTTGACTCTTATGGGATAAAAGTCGAGTCGACAGGTTGATGAGGGTGAATGCCCTATCCACGGTGTGCGTTATCCTACACCCAGGCTATGCCATTGTGGAAGGTTCACAACAAACATTATGGAAGTGTGGTAACTGTACGTATAGTAAGCATCACTTTCATGCAGTCAAGCAGAGTACTGTTTCAGAT
The DNA here is from genome assembly GCF_018294505.1 of Triticum aestivum. Classification (NCBI taxonomy): domain Eukaryota; kingdom Viridiplantae; phylum Streptophyta; class Magnoliopsida; order Poales; family Poaceae; genus Triticum; species Triticum aestivum. The sequence goes on from NC_057814.1 coordinate 568,567,631, forward strand.
ATAGTTACATATGTTTTGTACCCAAAAGATATGTCCGCTTCAGCAAAACTGTTGGTAATGCAGATTTTGGAAAAAAATTACTCCATATCCCCCTGAAATGATGTTTAAATACCAATGGAGTACGATGTATTAGAAGAACATCATCAGGTAATCAACCAATGCAACCGATGTCTTCATTTGCGCATACTTGCCCGTTATCGGTAGTTCAACAGTTAGATCTCATTTCTCAAATTATCAGCAGATATGATAAAATATGGTACAAGACCTACTGGTTAAAATACATGTCGCTGAACTTTCAGTGTCCAAAAGCATAGTTCCATTCAAATGGAGCGGCATAATATTTGTGGGCGATTTCCCATAGAGGATCTACGGTCTATGAAACTATGTGTATGATGTTGCCCAAAGACAACTCGAACAGAATATATTAATTTCAAATGTGATTCAGTTCTACATTATTTGTGCTGAGAACATGCAGCAAAATAAATACCCTTGAGGTATTTGGATTTGTACCTAACCTTGTTGGTGTGTCTATGTGGAAAAAAATGACAGGGATGGCTAATTCTGTCTGACATACATTTGTACGGCCTTCAAACATATGTTTGCTTCTGCTAAATTAACAAGTACTAGCTTACACTAGGAACAGAGATAGAAGGATACTTCACATATCCAAAATAAAAAATACACCGTCAGTTAAACGTCTTCCAGTGATGCAAGACAAAAGCATCACAACACCTATTCTATAAACTATACTAGAATAATTAGAGTACGTTGTTAGCTTAGCAAGACTGAAAGGAAGGAACCATACATAAGCAACAAAAGGAAGCGAAGTGGATGGCAAGGAGAGAGAACAACGCTTCTCCGGGCTCTGTAGGGGGGAGGGGGAGGAGAGCAAACACTGATGAAATAGAAAATAAAGATACTATTGACTACAAGTAAAGAATGAGCAAGTTGTACTCTAAATTTGTTGATTTGGCTAAATCTGCTGGTAGTAGTCCCTCCCTGGAAGAGGTGGGATGTCATCCCAACTGCCATCTCAAGCAGAACTTAAATGGGATGCAGAATATTCACATCCACTGATTGAGCTGCTATCAGGCCCTCCTAAGTTGGTGGTGCTAGTTTATTAACCCTGAAACAGAAAAATATGCATATGAGTGAGTTTTGTGGCAGGCTAGCTAGCATGGGACTAATGTTTCCTTTTCTTGGAATGTACAGAAATACCACAAGAGTATATGAACATTTAACTGACAGCAAGGTATGGCCGAAACGCAAGCCCCACCCGAGTCCTGCCCACAAAATCAAACCATAGCCCAAGCGCAACCCCTAGCCCTATCCACAGCCAACTCAACAAACGCCAAGCAGAGTCAGAAATAACCATCTTGCCAGTAATAATAGGAGTGATCTGTTAATGAGATGCTATTATGAATTGGATGTTGTATTGATACAGGGGATCCTTCTGCACCCAGCATTAAAACAAGTAGGTGCATCATGAGCGAAGGAGAAGAAAGGCTGAACCTATTCCACAATATTTAGGGGCTGACCACCTGTTTACAGCTATGCTGCAACAACGGAAACCATTGCGATACCATTAGTACATTACAGCTATGTTACTTTGGTGGCAACGGATAGCCCGCCCTCGCCCCTAATATCGTCTAATTCAACAGCCTCCAAGCACTGCTACCGCAATGTTCGAACCAGTTTCCCCATTTCCCCATTACAAACTGAGGCAATGCTTGGCTCGTTGTCACCAGCCCTAGTAATGCCCTGGTCATTTGGCTTGATTTCGCCTGCGAGAGTTGGCATTTGATCCGCTCACGCCCCACAGAATCGTGCCACAAATTTCGGCTAACAAATACTTCGATGTCTGTATGTTTCATAACAGGGGAGGATCTAGACGGAAAATGGATAATGGCCTGCCACCAGCACTCCACGGGGCGGGGATTTGGATCGTGGCAAGGAAAATTCCGGAACAGAGCCCCGGGTACGGCCCAATCGGCCTAGGGTTCGTCGCCGACAGGGGGAATCAATCGAAGCCCGCAAAGAGAGAGATCGCCACCCCACGGCTGCCCGGCAGAGCAGACGAGGAGGGACCAGGGAGGGCGAGAGGGGAATGCCTACCTTCGAGGTGGAGGGGCGACCGTGCTTCGGCGGGGACAGGGCTCGCCGGCGGGGAGCGGTGGCGGTGGCGGTTTGAGAATGGCGTTCGGGAGGCGGAGGCGGATCACGGTTGCTACGGCTACACTTTTGTCTCTTTTTTTCTTTTCTCTTCTGATGAAACTCTGCGGCTTTGACACCTGTACTCGCGCCGGGCGTCCGCTCGGTTGGCGGGGCCCTCCTCGCCGGGCATCTGGTCTGGGTACTCACGCCGCACCAATAGAAAAGCCCCGATGCAACGTATTTGTTTTCAAGGTTGTGTAAATTTTGTGGCAAAACACTTGCAGTATATGTAATGTTTAAAAAAAATGTGATATGGAAAATCAATGCATGCAATAAGTATAAGTAATTCGCAACACGGAAAAGGTGTTTTTGCAATGACATCAAGGCATTGCACAATCATTAACCTTTCGGCGTCACCCTTTTTGCCTGACTCGGATCGACATGGACGCATCTGTTGCAAACAGCCCATTAGGTCATATTTAATGAGCTTGGTGGGCATTGTGGTTGCTTGGACTCATACCACGCAGGTAGAAGAGTTCAAGACGAGAAGGAAGGGAGGTTAGGAAGTAAATGTCGTGCTCTAGTGGAGCGACTAATAAAGAAGAGGATTGGTTCGTCAATCGCCACCTGCGTCTAACACTTTTGCAACAGGAAACAACGGTTGTTAGGATTTCTCTTTGCCTCTCGCGTCTATGGCTACTAAGGCGCTTATCTCTTTCAAGCTTCGCCGGTGAGTCTATGGATCCACCTACATGCAACTCAGCTACTTAGGCAGCCGTGGTGGGTAGGGGGATCCCGGTCTCTCGGCTTTGGCTAGTAGTTTAGGTTCAGCATTTTTTTCGTAGTAGGCGGTGTTCCATTGAATGACGACGGGTTCATCTTCGAGATGGTATTCCGGGCTCCGATCCTCCTCGAATTCATCTATCGGGATGGAATCGACAGAGCTCTAGTGTATATTATTTCCATCTCCTTGGGGCATTGGTTTCTCGTCGTGCATGCGTACTGGCGAGATTTAGTGTTAGAAGCTTCAGATCGATTCAAGGGGGCAATGGAGATGAGTGCAACTCTAGGGCGCTGGCCCTTAGGAGCACGTGCACGAAGACTTACCCCACTGTCATTGATATGTGTCCAACGTATCTATAATTTTTGATTGTTCCATGCTATATTATATTCTGTTTTGGATGATTAATGGGCTTTGTTATACACTTTTATATTATTTTTGGAACTAACCTATTAACCGGAGGCCCAGACCAAATTGCTGTTTTTTTGCCTATTTCAGTGTTTCGCAGAAAAAGAATATCAAACGGAGTCCAAACGGAATGAAACCTTCGGGAATGTGATTTGTGGAACAAACGTGATCCAGAGGACTTGGAGTGGGCGTCAAGCAACAGACGAGGCGGCCACGAGGTAGGCCCCCCCAGGCGCGCCCTCCATCCTCGTGGGCCCCTCGTGGCTCCACCGACCTACTTCTTCCTCCTATATATACCTACGTACCCCCAAACCATCAGAGGCATCCACGAAAACCTAATTCCACCGCCGCAAGCTTCTGTACCCGTGAGATCCCATCTTGGGGCCTTTTCCGGCATCCTGCCGGAGGGGGCATTGATGACGGAGGGCTTCTACATCAACACCATAGCCTCTCCGATGATGTGTGAGTAGTTTACCTCAGACCTTCGGGTCCATAGTTATTAGCTAGATGGCTTATTCTCTCTCTTTGGATCTCAATACAAAGTTCTCCTCGATTCTCTTGGAGATCTATTTGATGTAACTCTTCTTTTGCGGTGTGTTTGTCGAGACCGATGAATTGTGGGTTTATAATCAAGATTATCTATGAACAATATTTGAATCTTCTTTGAATTCTTTTATGTATGATTGGTTATCTTTGCAAGTCTCTTCGAATTATCAGTTTGATTTGGCCTACTAGATTGATATTTCTTGCAATGGGAGAAGTGCTTAGCTTTGGGTTCAATCTTGCGGTGTCCTTTCCCAGTGACAGCAGGGGCAGCAAGGCACGTATTGTATTGTTGCCATCGAGGATAAAAAGATGGGGTTTATATCATATTGCATGAGTTTATCCCTCTATATCATGTCATCTTACTTAAAGCATTACTCTGTTCTTATGAACTTAATACTCTAGATGCATGCTGGATAGCAGTCGATGTGTGGAGTAATAGTAGTAGATGCAGAATCGTTTCGGTCTACTTGTCGCGGACGTGATGCCTATATGCATGATCATACCTAGATATTCTCATAACTATGCTCAATTCTATCAATTGCTCGACAGTAATTTGTTCACCCACCGTAATACTTATGCTATCTTGAGAGAAGCCACTAGTGAAACCTATGGCCCCCGGGTCTATTTTCCATCATATTAATCTTTCATCACTTAGCTATTTCTATTGTCGTTTATTTTACTTTGCATCTTTATCATAAAAATACCAAAAATATTATCTTATCATATCTATCAGATCTCACTCTCGTAAGTGACCGTGAAGGGATTGACAACCCCTTTATTGCGTTGGTTGCGAGGTTCTTATTTGTTTGTGTAGGTGCGAGGGACTTGTGCGTGGTCTCCTACTGGATTGATACCTTGGTTCTCAAAAACTGAGGGAAATACTTATGCTACTTTACTGCATCACCCTTTCCTCTTCAAGAGAAAACCAACGCAGTGCTCAAGAGGTAGCAAGAAGGATTTCTGGCGCCGTTGCCGGGGAGTCTACGCACAAGTCAAGACATACCAAGTACCCATCACAAACTCTTATCCCTCGCATTACATTATTTGTGATTTGCCTCTCGTTTTCCTCTTCCCCACTTCACCCTTGCCGTTTTATTCGCCCCTTCTTCCGTTCGATCTTGTGTTACCATGTACCTTCTTTTTGCTTGCATCTTCGCTTGTTAAAAGTTTATGGATCCTCATCCACTTGCTAATCTCTTTAAGAGATCCAAGTATGATGAACCAATTGCTAGTGAGTTGAGTGCACTAGATTATCTTTATGAGGTTTTGCTCGAAATTCGTGAATCTGAAAATTGTGATGAAGTGCTTTATGAAGTGATTCACGATAGATCTTTGAATAAAAAGCATGATTGCAATGATGTTATTATAAATTCTATTGATGTCAATTGTGTTAAAGATATGCAAAACCCTAAGCTTGGGGATGCTAGTTTTGCTACGTCCACTACTTGTTGCAATGACCATGATTGGGGTGATTCTTCTTATGATCTTGAAAATTTATTTAAGCCCCATGATGAATATGAGATTGATAATAATAGTTGCAATAATATTGAAAGTGGGTTTGGAAGAGTGTCAACTTTAGATCCCACATATTTGGAGATTGTTCAATCTTATGAAGTTTTTGATAAAAGTGGGTTTGGAGAGGTCATGACTTTAGTTAATGTTAATCCCACTATTTTGGAAGAGTGTCAACTTTGCATGCATGTGGATCGTGTTGAAAATATTTTATGTGATAGCTATTTTGTTGAATTTGCTTATGATCCTACATGTAATTATGAGAGAGGAAAATATGGTTGTAGAAATTTTCATGTTACTAAATTACCTCTCTTCATGATGAGATTGCTATCGTCTCTTTTTTCTTCCTTGCATATGCTAGTTTTTGTTTTTCTTGATAATTTATTTGCCTATAAGATGCCTATGCATAGGAAGTATGTTAGACTTAGATGTGTTTGTCACATACTATATGATGCTCTCTTTGTGCTTCAATTCTTGTCTTTCGTGTGAGCATTGTTGAAATTTTATGCCTAGCTAGGGCGTTAAACGATAGCGCTTGTTGGGAGGCAACCCAATTTTATTTTAGTTTTTTTGCTTTTTGAAGGAAATATGCCCTAGAGGCAATAATAAAGTTATTATTTATTTCCTTATATCATGATAAATGTTTATTATTCATGCTAGAATTGTATTAACCGGAAACATAATACATGTGTGAATACATAGACAAACAGAGTGTCACTAGTATGCCTCTACTTGACTAGCTCGTTAATCAAAGATGGTTATGTTTCCTAGCCATAGACATGAGTTGTCATTTGATTAATGGGATCACCTCATTAGGAGAATGACGTGATTGACTTGACCCATTCCGTTAGCTTAGCACCCGATCGTTTAGTATGTTGCTATTGCTTTCTTCATGACTTATACATGTTCCTATGACTATGAGATTATGCAACTCCTGTTTACCGGAGGAACACTTTGTGTGCTACCAAACGTCACAACGTAAATGGGTGATTATAAAGGTGCTCTACAGGTGTCCCCAAAGGTACTTGTTGGGTTGGCGTATTTCGAGATTAGGATTTGTCACTCCGATTGTCGGAGAGGTATCTCTGGGCCCACTCGGTAATGCACATCACTATAAGCCTTGCAAGCATTGTGACTAAATGAGTTAGTTGCGGGATGATGTGTTACGGAACGAGTAAAGAGACTTGCCGGTAACGAGATTGAACTAGGTATCGAGATACCGACGATCAAATCTCGGGCAAGTAACATACCGGTGACAAAGGGAACAACGTATGTTGTTATGCGGTCTGACCGATAAAGATCTTCGTAGAATATGTGGGAGCCAATATGGGCATCCAGGTCCCGCTATTGGTTATTGACCGGAGACGTGTCTCGGTCATGTCTACATAGTTCTCGAACCCGTAGGGTCCGCACGCTTAAAGTTACGATGACAGTTTTATTATGAGTTTATGTATGTTGATGTACCGAAGGAGTTCGGAGTCCCGGATGAGATCGGGGACATGACGAGGAGTCTCGAAATGGTCGAGACGTAAAGATCGATATATTGGACGACTATATTCGGACTTCGGAAAGGTTCCGAGTGATTCGGGTATTTTTCGGAGTACCGGAGAGTTACGGGAATACGTATTGGGCCTTATTGGGCCATACGGGAAAGAAGGAAAAGGGCCTCAAGGGTGGCCGCACCCCTCCCCTTGGTCTGGTCCGAATTGGACTAGGGAAGGGGGGCGCCCCCTTCCTTCCTTCTCTTTTTCCCTTCCTCTTTTCCTATTCCATATGGGAGGTGGAATCCTACTAGGAGTAGGGAGTCCTAGTAGGACTCCACACTTGGTGCGCCCTCTCCTAGGGCCGGCCTCCTCCTCCCTTGCTCCTTTATATACGGGGGCAGGGGGGCACCCCAGAGACACAACAATTGATTTCTTGAGATCTCTTAGCCGTGTGCGGTGCCCCTCCACCATATTACACCTCGATAATACCGTTGCGGAGCTTAGGCGAAGCCCTGCGCCGGTGGAACATCATCATCGTCACCACGCCGTCGTGCTGACGAAACTCTCCCTCAACACTCGGCTGGATCGGAGTTCGAGGGACGTCATCGAGCTGAACGTGTGTAGAACTCGGAGGTGCCGTGCGTTCGGTACTTGATCGGTCGGATCGTGAAGACGTACGACTACATCAACCGCGTTGTGATAACGCTTCCGCTGTCGGTCTACGAGGGTACGTGGACAACACTCTCCCCTCTCGTTGCTATGCATCACCATGATCTTGCGTGTGCGTAGGAATTTTTTTGAAATTACTACGTTCCCCAACACTTTTTTCTTCCGTTTAGAAATAAATCTTTGATCTAGCCTTTGGTTAGATTTGTTTTTATGTTTTAATTAGTGTTTGTGCCAAGTTAAACCTATAGGATCTTCTTGGATGATAGTTATTTGATCTTGCTGAAAATTCCAGAAACTTTCTATTCACGAAAACAATTATTAAAAATCACCAGAACGTGATAAAATATTGATTCCAATTGCACCAGATCAATAAACAAATTGTTTAGGCCTTCCTATTTTGGTAGATTTTTTTAAGTTCCATAAGTTTGTGTTAGTTACAGATTACTACAGACTGTTCTGTTTTTGACAGATTCTGTTTTTCGTGTGTTGTTTGCTTATGTTGATGAATCTATGGCTAGTAAAATAGTTTATAAACCATAGAGAAGTTGGAATACAGTAGGTTTAACACCAATATAAATAAAGAATGAGATCATTACAGTACCTTGAAGTGGTGTTTTCTTTTCTTTCGCTAACGGAGCTTACGAGATTTTCTGTTGAGTTTTGTGTTGTGAAGTTTTCAAGTTTTGGGTAAAGATTTGTTGGATTATGGAACAAGGAGTGGCAAGAGCCTAAGCTTGGGGATGCCCATGTCACCCCAAGGTAATCTAAGGACACCAAAAATCCAAAGCTTGGGGATGCCCCGGAAGGCATCCCCTCTTTCGTCTTCGTCCATCGGTAACTTTACTTGGAGCTATATTTTTATTCACCACATGATAAGTGTTTTGCTTGGAGCGTCTTGTATGATTTGAGTCTTTGCTTTTTAGTTTACCACAATCATCCTTGCTGTACACACCCTTTGAGAGAGACACACATGATTCGGAATTTATTAGAATACTCTATGTGCTTCACTTATATCTTTTGAGCTATATAGTTTTTGCTCTAGTGCTTCACTTATATCTTTTAGAGCACGGTGGTGGTTTTGTTTTATAGAAACTATTGTTCTCTCATGCTTCACTTATACTATTTTGAGAGTCCTACAAAACAGCATGGTAATTTGCTTAAATTGGGAAATTAGTCCTAATATGCTAGGTATTCAAGATTAGTAAAAACTTTCTTATGAGTGTGTTGAATACTAAGAAAAGTTTGATGCTTGATAATTGTTTTGAGATATGGAGGTAGTGATATTAAAGTTGTGCTAGTTGAGTAGTTTTGAATTTGAGAATACTTGTGTTGAAATTTGCAAGTCCCGTAGCATGCACGTATGGTACACGTTATGTAACAAATTTGAAACATGAGGTGTTCTTTGATTGTCCTCCTTATGAGTGGCGGTCGGGGATGAGCGATGGTATTTTCCTACCAATCTATCCCCCTAGGAGCATGCGCGTAGTGCTTGGTTTTTGATGACTTGTAGATTTTTGCAATAAGTATGTGAGTTCTTTATGACTAATGTTGAGTCCATGGATTATACGCACTCTTACCCTTTCATCATTGCTAGCCTTTTCGGTACCGTGCATTGCCCTTTCTCACCTTGAGAGTTGGTGCAAACTTCGCCGGTGCATGCAAACCCCGTGATATGATGCGCTCTATCACACATAAACCTCATTATATCTTCCTCAAAACAGTCACCATACCTACCTATTATGGCATTTTCATAGCCATTCCGAGATATATTGCCATGCAACTTTTCACCGTTCCGTTTATCATGACACGTTTCATCATTGTCATATTGCCTTGCATGATCATGTAGTTGACATCGTATTTGTGGCAAAACCACCATTCATAATTTTTCATACATGTCACTCTTGATTCATTGCCCATCCCGGTACACCGCCGGAGGCATTCGTATAGAGTCATACTTTGTTCTAGTATCGAGTTATAATCATTGAGTTGTAAATAAATAGAAGTGTGATGATCATCATTCATAGAGCATTGTCCCAATAAAAAAAAGAGAAAGGCCAAAAAAAGGAAAGGCCAAAATAAATAAATAAAATAAAAAGGGGCAATGGTACTATCCTTTTTTCCACACTTGTGCTTCAAAATAGCACCATGATCTTCATGATAGAGAGTTTCTTGTTTTGTCACTTTCATATACTAGTGGGAATTTTTCATTATAGAACTTGGCTTGTATATTCCAACACTGGGCTTCCTCAAATGCCCTAGGTCTTCGTGAGCAAGCAAGTTGGATGCACACCCACTTAGTTTCCTTTTGTTGAGCTTTCATGCATTTATAGCTCTAGTGCATCCGTTGCATGACAATCCCTACTCCTTGCATTAACATCAATCGATGGACATCTCCCTACCCCATTGATTAGCCGCGTTGATGTGAGACTTTCTCCTTTTTTTGTCTTCTCCACATAACCCCCATCATTATATTCTATTCCACCCATAGTGTTATATCCATCGCTCACGCTCATGTATTGCGTGAAGGTTGAAAAAGTTTGAGATTACTAAAGTATGAAACAATTGCTTGGCTTGTCATCGGGGTTGTGCATGATGAGCGCATTCTTGTGTGACGAAAATGGAGCATGACCAAACTATATGATTTTGTAGGGATGAACTTTCTTTGGCCATGTTATTTTGAGAAGACATAATTGCTTAGTTAGTATGCTTGAAGTATTATTACTTTTATGTCAATATTAAACTTTTATCTTGAATCTTTGGGATCTGAATATTCATATCACAATTAAGAAGGTTACATTGAAAAATTATGCCAAGTAGCATTCCACATCCAAAATTCTGTTTTTATCATTTACCTACTCGAGGACGAGCAGAAATTAAGCTTGGGGATGCTTGATACGTCTCCAACGTATCTATAATTTGTGATTGTTCCATGCTATATTATATTCTGTTTGGATGATTAATGGGCTTTGTTATACACTTTTATATTATTTTTGGGACTAACCTATTAACCGGGGGCCCAGACCAAATTGATGTTTTTTGCCTATTTCAGTGTTTCGCAGAAAAAGAATATCAAACGGAGTCCAAACGGAATGAAACCTTCGGGAACGTGATTTGTGGAACAAACATGATCCAGAGGACTTGGAGTGGACGTCAAGCAACAGACGAGGCGGCCACGAGGTAGGCCCCCCCAGGCGCGCCCTCCACCCTCGTGGGCCCCTCGTGGCTCCACCGACCTACTTCTTCCTCCTATATATACCTACGTACCCCCAAACCATCAGAGGCATCCACAAAAACCTAATTCCACCGCCGCAACCTTCTGTACCCGTGAGATCCCATCTTGGGCCTTTTCCGGCGTCCTGCCGGAGGGGGCATTGATCACGGAGGGCTTCTACATCAACACCATAGCCTCTTCGATGTTGTGTGAGTAGTTTACCTCAGACCTTCGGGTCCATAGTTATTAGCTAGATGGCTTCTTCTCTCTCTTTGGATCTCAATACAAAGTTCTCCTCGATTCTCTTGGAGATCTATTTGATGTAACTCTTCTTTTGCGGTGTGTTTGTCGAGACCGATGAATTATGGGTTTATGATCAAGATTATCTATGAACAATATTTGAATCTTCTCTGAATTCTTTTATGTATGATTGGTTATCTTTGCAAGTCTCTTCGAATTATCAGTTTGATTTGGCCTACTAGATTGATATTTCTTGCAATGGGAGAAGTGCTTAGCTTTGGGTTCAATCTTGCGGTGTCCTTTCCCAGTGACAGCAGGGGCAGCAAGGCACGTATTGTATTGTTGCCATCGAGGATAAAAAGATGGGGTTTATATCATATTGCATGAGTTTATCCCTCTATATCATGTCATCTTACTTAAAGCATTACTCTGTTCTTATGAACTTAATACTCTAGATGCATGCTGGATAGCAGTCGATGTGTGGAGTAATAGTAGTAGATGCAGAATCGTTTCGGTCTACTTGTCGCGGACGTGATGCCTATATGCATGATCATACCTAGATATTCTCATAACTATGCTCAATTCTATCAATTGCTCGATAGTAATTTGTTCACCCACCGTAATACTTATGCTATCTTGAGAGAAGCCACTAGTGAAACCTATGGCCCCCGGGTCTATTTTCCATCATATTAATCTTTCATCACTTAGCTATTTCATTGCCGTTTATTTTACTTTGCATATTTATCTTAAAAATACCAAAAATATTATCTTATCATATCTATCAGATCTCACTCTCGTAAGTGACCGTGAAGGGATTGACAACCCCTTTATTGTGTTGGTTGCGAGGTTCTTATTTGTTTGTGTAGGTGCGAGGGACTTGTGTGTGATCTCCTACTGGATTGATACCTTGGTTCTTAAAAACTGAGGAAAATACTTACGCTACTTTACTGCATCACCCTTTCCTTTTTAAGGGAAAACCAACGCAGTACTCAAGAGGTAGCAGTCATCGACAACGTCAAGTTGATTCTAATAGGGGAGCGGCAAAAGTGGTGCGTCACTGGCTGTTCTGGTAGTGGTAGTGGCCATTTGGTGGTGCAAGGTCCTTGAAGTAATTTTATTATATTTGGGGTGCTATGTAATTTTTGTGAACCTTTATAATATATCTGGATCCATTTTCGAAAAAAAAAAGACTAAGGAAGAAGAGGAAGATGGACGTTTGGAATATGGTGTAATATTGAGCTAAGAAAAACGTCGTGGGGAGGGGGCGGGTGATAGAGGAACTTCACATACGTCGACAAGGTCTCCTCCTGTGATGTTTCCACGTAGTTGGATTGAGCCTGTGATGGACAATCCTCTATGTGACCGATGCGAGAGTCCAGCCAATCAGATGAGTAAGATGCCTTTCTGTTTCCCTCTTTCCCGTTAGGATCAGAACTCACGCAATTTTCATATCCATACGACCGATTCCTTAGGTTGTTACGACTTCTGTCTCGGCCTTCCTATTTTAAAATTAAATTAAGGCGATGGCTAACGACTTCCTTGACACTAGCTTCTAGAGATTAAGGTTGAATGTCCTCTTTGAAGGTCTCTAATGGTGAGGATCTATTTGACCACTCTGGACAAATGTGGTTCCATTGATTATTGGGTCATGGCAGCATTTTTGCATGGTATATAAATTTGCTCGCATGCCATGTATTATTGCTTGCCATGTGGTTGGTAAGCTTGGTCCTTGGGTTCCATATTGTCGCTTGTGTTGAAGTACATGTACATAAGAGTAAAATAGAGAGATTTGATAAAACAAGCATATCTTAGTTTGACATTTTAATATGTTCGTCATGTCTCAAAATGAAAGCGCCAAAAAAAAAACGTTAATTTCATCTTTGTAGAGGGCAGCAAACTTATCGTTTTTCCTAAAATTTAACATTTTCTTATAGAGTTAAGCATTCACATATACTCCATCCATTTCAGAAAATATATATGGCGTCTTTTACCAAAAATCACATGGAAATATAATGTCTTTGTGATACAAAATCAAAGTCAAAAGTAAGCACTTTTTGGACGAAACTGTCACACCATTTCATGTCACACAAGGCATGTATTACCAAAAGAATGGTCGTCATTTTAACTAGGGAAAATCTTATCTTGTTGAACAAATTATGAAAAAAAATTCAAAATGAAAATAATATATTTTATTGAAAAAAGTTAACTTCGAATGTCACTGGCTCAAAATTCTTACTGGGCAAAATGGTTGCGAGACCACTTGTTCGCGGCCACCCCCCCCCCCCCTTCGCGCCCCAGGGACCAGTTCTTTTTTTCGAGGGTATGCAAATTGCGTACCTTAGCTTTATAGAAGGAGAGAAATAAGACATACAACAACGTCTACCACTCGTTGCGAACAATGAAGGCGACCAACTCCACACCCGGTTTGAACAAGGACAACCAAACACAACAACACAGCTACGACACAAAAAGCCCACCCAACACCGAGCCCCTCGCCGCGTCTCGGCCGACATTGAAGACCTCCGAAGAACAGCAACTCCAGCTTCCTTGGATTAGCCAGCGACGACCGTACATGGCGCCGGAGGAGAAAGATCCGGGCAGCGGTGAACACCGGAGGAGCGCATCATGGGACCTCGAGCCTCCCAGCACAATGCTCCCAACAGAGTAACAACCTCAAAGACGTTGCCATCATGCCGATCCTACGAATCAAGGCTTTCGCCACGGAGACAGCTGCCGATACGAGGTCGCGAGGAAGATGGCGTTGCACTCGACGAAGCCTCCAGGAAGGTGAATGACACCCGCAGGTGCCATCAACGCCGGTCCGGCCACAACCGAACAGGATTTTCATCCGTAGCGCTGCACATCTCCACGTTTCCAAGATCCCGGCCAGTCCCAATCAGATGCCTCGCACCTCCGTCACCGCAACAACTTGCCATCGAAGCCCCCCTCACTGCCGAGGGAACACGCCTAAAGCCATCACCTTCAACATCGACTAGGAGCCGCAGCAACCACCGAGCGGTGCAAAGCCAGTTCCGGCGGCCTTCACCCGCGCCAGGGGACTGCCACCAGAATGGATCCGACTCGCACCTCTGACCACACGCCGGCACCCACACCGCCGAGGCATCACCGCACGCCTCACATGGCAGCAACCGAACGCCCGCTGCCCGCCAAGACCCTTCCTGGCAAGGCCTCGCAGCGCCGTCGCCGCCATGGCTGCGCTCGCACCGCCGCCACCGCCAGTGCTGGTGCACCACCTACACCATCCAACCCGCTACGCTCCACGCAAGGATCCAGAGACAACCGCCGCACTCTCTGCAGTGAGCACCACGCTGGCCAGCGCCGAAGACGCACCAGATCTGGACCGAGATCCCCGGATCCGCGCTCCGGGCGCCGCCAGCCAGCACCTCCGGCCCGCTGCTAGCCAACCACCGCCGGGAGCGAGTCGCAGCAGAGCCACAGGAACACCACGCCACGCCTAACAGAGGTCACGGCCCCGGACCCCGCCGCCCAGATCCAGCCAAGGTGGATCCCAAGTCCCGAGCTACACCAGCCGTCGAGGCAGCACCACCGGCAGCAGGCGCCCCACCACCTACGGCGCCGAGCAGGGACGCCACCGTGCCTCCGCCGCGCCACTCCGCCAAGGCACCAGCGGCCAGATCCAAGCCGTCGTTGGGGGAGGGAGGAGAGCTGCGCCGGGGAGATGCCCCGCCGCCGCCGGCACTGCCAGGGCTCTGCCTCGCAGCGGACCACGACGGCGGCGAGGGAGGGAGGCGGGGAAGAGGGCGCCGGCGGTGGGGCGGATAGGGTTCCCCCCGTGTCGCCTCAGTGAGGGACACGGGGGTCGGGGGGAAAGGTAGGAGTCGGGACCAGTTCTTTTCGACCGGAGCTTTTGCATAAGTGGCTGGAGATGGGCTACCTAGGGAAAGAGAAATATATTGCAATCAAAGTTATTATGATAGTTGTTCTGTGAGATTTTCTAAGTTGTCTGTTGAAATGGCAATAATACCATATACTGGAATTATGTGCTGGTAAGTCATAGTGATTACTGAGTTACTATCTCCGTCCTGGTTTATTGGTTCCCTTAGTATTTTGTGTTAAATTTTGACCATAAAACTAAGAAAATATAATACATATCACCAAAATTTACATCGTTGAATTCGTATTTGAACATAGTTTTCAATGATATTATTTTTGGTTACATGTATTAACATTTCATTAGTTAAATCTAAGGTCAAAATTCGGCACAAGATACAAAGGGGACCAATAAACTAGGACGGATGTAGTATATCTGTAACTTTTTTAGTTTTCATGCTATAATATTATTAAATATGTATTATTTTATCTGGACTAACATATTAACAAAGTATGAGTTCAATCTGAATGTTTTTGGTTATAGCAAAATCTTATCTTCTAGACTTCAGAAAATTTCGAGCAAATTCAGATGAAGTCTTTCCGTTGAAAGAAAACCAGTGTAGGAAGGCCATCCAGGGGGAGCCCCACAAGGCCCATACACCTTTGTAGATCCTGGCATGTGAGCCCCACATGGGTCGAAATCACTAATTAAGGAGTACTCGTTGCAAAGAACACTTCACTTTCTCAGGTGGCGACAAATGACGCACATGCAACGCGCCACTTGTCGCAACCTGGGAGTTTTTCTTTTTTTCGTAGATCCGTTTATTCAAAACGTTTCATCTCCTAAACCGTGCGTCCAAATTTCGAACCATTTTCACCATTCGATTCCTCGCGTCGAGATCTTCAAAACTAGATCCCATGTTGATAGGTTTTGACGAACATTTTTTTCACGAAAAAAACCGGGAGAAAAAACCGAACCGGGAGCACGGTTTTTTTCCCTTTCGAAAAAGGCACGCCCATGCCTCTCGTGGAAGCAAAACCGTGACTCCCGTGGAAGGAAAAAAATAGAAAACGTGTTTTTTTTCGTTTCCGAGAGGCACGCCCGTGCCTCTCGCGAAATCACAACCGTGCCTCTCGTGGAAGCAAAACCGTGACTCTCGTGGAAGGAAAAAAAAACAGAAAACGCGTTTTTTTCGTTTCCGAGAGGCACGGCCGTGACTCTCGCGAAAGCACAACCGTGCCTCTCGCGGAAGCAAAACCGTGACTCTCGCAAAAGAAAAAAAAACAGAAAACGCGTTTTGTTTTTCCCTTTCCGAGAGGCACGGCCGTGACTCTCGCGAAAGCACAACCATGCCTCTCGCGGAAGCAAAACTGTGACTCTCGCGAAAGAAAAAAAAAACAGAAAACGCGTTTTGTTTTTCCCTTTCCGAGAGGCACGGCCGTGACTCTCGCGAAAGCACAACCATGCCTCTCGCGGAAGCAAAACCGTGACTCTCGTGAAAGAAAAAAAACAGAAAACGTGTTTTTTTCCGTTTCCGAAAGGCACGGCCATGAGTCTCGCTAAAGCACAACCGTGCCTCTCGCGGAAGAAAAACCGTGACTTTCGCGAAAAAAAAGAAAACGCGTTTTTTTCGCGCAAAAATCTTTTTTTTCGAAATTTATTTTTGATCGAAAAGGTAAGAAAGACCGGGGAAAACCAAAACGTCGAAAAAACCCAGAAAAACCGTTTAAAAAGCCGAAAACGCGTGTGGCAAAATAGAAAAAACAAAATCCGAAGGGAGCGTCCAGAGCGCGACGCATGGCGAATGGCTGAGAGCGCGCCAAGTGACGCTGGTCGTTGCGAGGCTCCCGAAGAAGCGCTCGTTAACTAGTTGCTCTCCACATGGGTCCTCTCCTCTGGGGTCTCGTGTCCGTGACTTTATATACCCGTGAAACGCTTCTCAGAATTATTCTATTTTAGCGAGTCGAAGGCTAAAGCACAGACGTTGGATGCGGCATCGTGGATGGCTCGAGGCTTCCATGCTCGATCCGGAGGATCGTAGATAAGATTCACTATGTGTTCTTTGGGGAGATGTAGCACTTAGACGATTCTTATGGAAATGACCTATCATATCACATACTCCCTCCGTTTGTAAATAAAAGGTGTATTTTTTTTCAAGAAGTCAACGTTCTCTAAATTTGACCAAGTTTATAGACAAAAATATCAATATATAGAATACCAAATCATTACCACTAGATTCACCATGAAATATATTTTTATATTTTATATATTAGTATTGCAAATACTTATATATTTTATTGTAAAGTTGGTCAAACATAGACAATTAATGTTTGACTTTTTTAAATATTAATACACCTTATATTTATTAAGAACCGAGGGAGTATATGCTATCATATGGTCGTTCTATCTTCCAATTTTTAAGATATGTCATCTGCCTATTCTTTGAATTATCGTATGTTCTTGTGGTACTTCACATTTTCACTTTATTTGGGAAAGAATGCATGTCGTAATGTATTAAGTTAATCATTACATCTTTGGATGGTTGCTCTTGCACAATTTGCCTTTGATTTAGTTTACTGTCATCATGATTTTCTACTAAACAGGACATTGGGTATGCTATCTTTGATGGTCTTCTCCCCAAGAGGAAGAATTGGGAAATAATGCCAGCACTGAGTCCCATTGTATTTTCTTAAAAATAATGGGAAGAACTATCATGGACAAAATGTTAACTTTTTCTTTCATTGTTCCAATTCAAGTGTTGGATTTTTTTTGGCTTCGGGGCGGATCCCAATAAGGTCATGGGTGTACAGATGTACACCCAGAAAATTGTGTAAGAAAAATCATATGTATAGTATATAGTGGACACATATATTACTTGTGTTATTGTTGGAGCTGTATAGGTAGTATTTTCTCGTCCAAACCAAGCTCAAGCCACAAACTAGTAAAAGCTCATCTGGGTGGTCATCTCCCTGCAACTTAAATAGCCCATTAGTCAGCACTTGTACAGAGGGGCAGGCCTGCGGTCGTTGATGGATGGCACCCGCAGGGTTTGGGTATGGGTTGAGCCACCCCATACCCTTACCCATCTCATTTAAGCTTATCCATCACCCGTATCCATACACATTAGCGGGTAAAAAGTTTTCCCATACCCGTGTCACCCGACAGGGTAAATGGGTATCCGTGGGTAGAAATACCCACGTTCGCATAACATCAATTTGAGCGACGCATAATCACAAACAACAACATATAATCATAATTTATAAACAACACCGCATAATAACATCAATACATACTTATAAACAACAACACATCGTATACACCAACACATTCTATAAACATCAACACTTTCTTGTACACAACAACACATCAAAACATCAACACATAGTGATAAACAATAGCACATAGTCATACATTTGAAGTTTACAAACTCACGACAAAGGGTAGATGTAATTTTTTGATGCTTGTTAGTTTTTATAAGGGTACATGGGTATACGGGTATGGGTTATATGATCTCATACCCATACCCGCTCTACCCGATGGATTGAAGATTTCCCTATTTACATACCCATGGATAACTCTTTGTCCCATACCCTTACCCTAATAGAGTTTTTACCCGCAGGGTACGTGGGTAATGGGTACCCATTGCCATCCCTAGGCTACAGAGAAGAGAACAACACGGCCGCCAATTCCCCAATTCAAAAATTCATTTATATTTGTGAAATCCCTAAATTTGTACCTTCTATCAAGAGATTTTGTTGCTATAGCTCGCCATTTGATTTTTCTCTGTTAGATAGGGGAAATAAATCTGATAGGATGAAGAAAAAATGGCTTCTATGTTTGGGTGAACAAAAAAATTGAACACCGAAAGTTGAATTCCGGAATCCGCCACTGTTCCCTATGTTTTCAACAAATAATTGGAACAGTTGAGACTTTCTACAATACGGTTACGCAATTTTGAGACCCAAAATGTTAAAATTTATTCAAATATCCATTCAAATATGTAAAAAAAATCAATCTGGTTATGCATGGAATTTAGTTTTTTGTCTGACCACTGAATATTTGTGGATCCAAAACTCAGTTCACCAAAGATACAGGGCAAAAAAGCTGAGCGAGAAAAGCACAAGAAAAAGATGGAGATAAGACAGCACGGCAAGGCGCAATCAGAAACTATAAGAATGATGGCATAGCAAAAGATAGCACTATTACTCGTTGCTTAAAATCTAATAATGTACCACTGTAGCATGTGCACCATCATCAAGAGAATAAGAAAGCTAGCTAACTCTGTCTGCAACCATCATGCAGTTAAGACCTGTAGGCTACAGTCAATCTAACTCTTGCCATGTTGTTTCTTCTTCCTTTTATGTTTTGGTTTGACAGCATCTACTAGACTCTCCGGTGATCTGCTTTCCTTGACCTCATCTGACTCTCCAGCACTACCAGAATTTGACACACTTTTCACCTCTGGATTAGATTCAGTCAACATTGGCTCGGCATCCTCATGCTTTTCGTCATTTGCTACAGCTGGTGGATCTGCATATTGCACGGAGAATTTCCAGAATTCAGAAGAATGTGTATGCATGTCATAACAAAGAATCGTTCTTGTCGAGTTAAGAGAACAAAAAATCCAGAATTAGTTAACTCAGCCGAAGCATGCTTAGCATATGGAACACATGTTTCAGCACTTTTACTAGATCATATTTCATGGCTAGTGAGGACTAGAATTGAAAACTGAAGCATGAACCCAATGTTCGGGAAATTCATTATAGGTAGTAAGCACTCAGATCATGCAATTAGACGAAAAACGAAAATAACAGGCTAACACAATTCACGGTACCAGGCAACCGAGAGATTCTGAGGGAGCTTAATGAAACTCCTTTGGAGTATGGATCCCTACATTGCAAAATACGGGTAGTTGGCAAAACTTATATGAAGCAACTATTTAATGCTCGGATTTAGAGAAGTGCAGCACTCCAGTAGCTACCAATTTGATGGGCCACCAACGGACGTGGGTGTTTGTTTGTGTTTAACAGTTCGGTCTGCAGTCAAGGTTGAAATCATTTTTGTATTTTGATGATTTTCATCACCTTCGCTTATCTGCTGACCATCATTGGGTGCCTTCGAGGTTTGGTTTTCCATTGCACTATGCGTGCTCTCCTTCATAGTGACATCGGGAACGTTAACTTCTTTAGCCACTATTGCTGGAGTACGCTTTACTTTCTGCAATGCCTTTTCAGTAGTGTACTTATCGACCTGAACAAAAAAGAATAGCATGGGTTTTGATCCTTAGAATGACATGCATATCTGATCATCAAAACAGAACAAAGTTCAGAAAATCACATGATTTCTATGCACCAGGCTCATTCAAAGAGCCGTTGAACACACATGCTGATGAATTGATCCAGGGCAAGCGGGGTTTGATTTGCTACTTTGAGGGGTAAATTTGGTAGCAGACGGGTGTGTTAACCAGGGCCATGGCAGCAACGGCATGGCCACGGTAAGAAGCACAGATACGAATATACAGACATGGGGATACACCCAGGTATATAAATATTTAGAAAATATTTAGCATGTAATAAAAGATTAAATGATAATTTTTGACGAGAGATTTTTAAGTTGAGAGTACTAAATATATGTTGTCACAGTTTCATTAATGAAGGACTTTGAAAAGTGCATACATAATACGGACCGATTTCAGAAAACCCTAGACTAAGTCAGTTCCTCCATCCTTTCCCATTCTCATTCTGCCTCCCTTTGCTCCAGCTGCGTGAGTGCTGTAGAACAGGAGATAACGACTGCGCCGCGCATGCACCTTCTTGCTCGTCGGTGGCTTCTGTCCCCATCTTCCTCCCGTCTTGAATCTTCTTCGCAGGCAGCCACAGTCCCCATCTTTCCCCCTGCCCAGAGCTTCTTCCTTGTTGGCAGCTGCCTCCCCAACTTTTTGAGGGCCAGCTTCCCAACTTCATCCCCACCTGGATCTTCTTCATTGGCAGCGGACACCTTTCCCATCTCCCTCCCTGTCCATATCACAGCCGTATCTGCCCAGTGTCCCAGCCTACCGCTATTTTTTATTTCTTTTATTAAATCGGAAAAAAGCATAATTAAAAAAAAGTGCGCCTAGGCTGTAGGCGGTAGCAAAACGCCAAGCGCTTAATGCGGTTAATGTGTGCATAATTGCGCTTAAGCGTGCACTTTGGTCTGAAAGGTGGTAAGACACACAATTAACGCCTAGCACTTTTTAGAACCTTCAAAAAGGATACTTGGGGATACACTTATCCCAGCGCATCCCTGTATTCCGTACGTACTGCACCAGGACACGACCTATGTTGCCATATCGGTGCTCACTACTGGCCATGTGCCTGACCAGCACAATGTCAACTTTCTACTTTCCTATCATTGTTTTGTTTCCCTTTTTATGCTGCATAGGGGTTTCAGTATGGAACTTTGTGGGTGGCATAAACACTTTACATGTCAGAGTGGTTAACCACAATTATAGAGTTCATGAACCACATTCCAAATTCACAACCCCTGCTATAGCTTTATATTTCATAGAACATTAAAGCAGATTCCAAACTGTAATGCCCTATAGTGATGCAGCTTCACTCACTTTGGTCTTTATTTTGCTTGTTATATCAGCAGCTTTAACCGAAGCAATCCTTAAACACTGCATGATAACACTTGACATGACACCCTCTCCACCAGCTTTCTGAATGGCACAGACATCACCATTCGAGTTAATCGTAGCAGTCATCCTTCCTCCCATAACAGCTTCTTCCTTGTATGTTGGATCGATAACCTACATACAAAAATTCAGCCAAAGACTGTCGTCAGAAGGTGAGAACAACATGATGATTGCTAATAACACGCCTTTCATGTTTTGAAATATACCATGATATTACCGTCACCAAAATATGCAAAGGTTACAGCTATGGGGAGATGATGAATTGTCAGGGGAAGTGGATCCATGACCTGTAAAATACATATAGGTAAAAACATAAGATAAATTTCATGGCAGTGTAAACGACAGAGCCAGCATGCGATAGTTAATGACAGGGTTGTGTTTGTGATACATATTACAGGAAGCTCTGTAAATCATAGTGAATTTGCTACTTCTCATTATAACGACACAACAAACCAGAGAATATACAAATACTATATAACACCTTATATAGGTACCTCAGGGTCATGTACTGTAACTTGCTGCCCATCATCCCCACCAACCGTGCATTCAGGCCTCCGAAATGTAGACAAAGCTGCCAATGCAGCGATGTTAGCTGCATCAATGAGATTCCTGAGAGATACATCCATATCGTTTCACACGGTTAGCGCTCTACCCGGAAGCATTCACTCATTAATTACATCAGTAAACAATATACAACCCATACCCCCCATTGTCCAGAATGTGAAGGTCGACGCGCACCGCCCAGACATGCTTCCCAGCAACAACACACAAGGATTCCATATCCACGGCTCTGCTCTCCCTGCGCACCGACCAGAAGTGAATCCTAATTAAACTCCACACTTCCAACTCTCTGACAAAAAGAAATACTACTGCCAAACAGCCATCTGGAGACCACCTTAGGCCACGATCGATGACACGGCCCAGCTCAATCGCCGCTTCCCCGGGCCGCCCCGGCTCAAAGGCAGGGTCGGCCATGGGCGAGAACTCAGTGAATATGGCCAGCGTGCCCTCGTTCGGCCTGTCCTTGTACGGCGGGACCAATTGGGCGGTCACATAGCCCATCACGCACGTCTCGCCGAGCAGCACCTCCGCCGAGCCATCCTCCCTGCAGATTCCAACAGCGACTTCAGACAAATACTGATGCGCGCGCGAGCAGAGAAGCTCCCTGAGCTCAAACCTGCCGAAGGGGATTGGGAGGGGATCGAGTCGAGGTACCTGCCGAAGGAGATTGTGAGCTTGCGGAAGTCGAAGGGGCGGCGGCCGTCGACGCGGAGGTCCGACTGGAGGGCCTGCTCGATGAACTCCCGCTCGTTCACCGTCGGGCGCCACCGCTGGTCCATCAACTTGTCGCTCGCCGGCGGCGGGGGCTAGGGTTTTAGACGCGGCCGAGGCGGGGTGTGAGAGCTGTGTTTTTTCCTCTCTTCTTTTTGACGGGAGCTTTGATGCCTTGATTTGTTTTTTTTTTGAGGGAAAATTTGTCACATTCGTTGTGTTTTTGAGCGGCTTGGGCTTGGGTCGGTGCGAGTTAACTGTCCCTACGTGGGCTGGATTCTGGCACGGCCCAAATACCACAATTTTCATAATTTTATTTTCATAGTAAAAACTTACAGTTATGAAAAAACATAGGAAAAACTTAAATATAATGCTGAAACAGGTTCAAATAATGAAATATGTTTGCGTGCTGAAAATATTGTAGATGAAAATAAAAATATCCATCGTGTATTTGAAAAATGTTCATAATGAGTTTCAAATTATTCATTGAGTGTTTTTTAAAAATGTTCGTGAGCGAAAAATAATATAGATGAAAAAAAAACTTGGAAGAACCAAAAGACAAAGAGAAAACCCCAAACGAAAACTGAAAATAAAAAGGAAACCCTAGAAGAAAAACCAGATAAAACACACCCTTAAAACCCGGGAAGGACAAAAAAGAAAATAAAATTGGATTAACGACTGATAATGGGCCCTGACCCGTTGGACTAAATATCTGCGTATTATTCTCAAGTAAATCGTTAGTCCAACATAATCACATGTCAGCAACCCCAAGAACACATTAGGGACTCACATGGCCTTTCCATTGTCATCTTGACGAACACTGACTCACACTGATCATTTCTTCAATACACATTATTTGGAAATAGGAAGAACAACAATGTTTCCAAAGGACCATCGACAATTAAACTCAGGAATTCATGAAAGAAAAACCCACACCAGGACACATTTCACTTATCCACATTGGCAAAGGAATCAGTCAAGCTTTCACCCTCTATTGAAGCATTGGCTGCAAGGTTTTGCGCTTCTAAAAGCTTCATCTGCCGCTCAGCATGCTCCCTCTCACACTGGCTAATGCCCATGATGATGTCGAGCATAGTTCCAGTTGTGCCAAAGAACACCAGCGGAGCGAAGGACTTCCTCTTTATGCCCACAGGAATGGCAAGGAGGGCACCAGCAACAGAGAAGACCCAAGTTCCGAGGGCACTGCATGCGTATGCGAAATTGTATCAGCATAACATGTTCCAAGCAAAACTGCTTGACTAAAGAGCTGCTGGTTTATAGACATATTACAAGCAGAACTGCTGCCTACAGAACCGCTGGTTATAGACATATTTCAAGGAAAACTGCTGGTGGTAATAGCCTTATCCTTTTCTAGACATATATCTGCAAAGTTTACAAATCCACGCATATCATTTATTGGTGCAAACTTTAGTATACTGTAAGTTCATCATCTCACATATTCCAAGCAAAGTCTACAAATCTACAGCGCATGTTCACTGAATATTTAACTGCACATTGTTTACACAACTTATTACTCTAATATGACATCCAGTAGCACAGGACAACATGCCGATGCACATATCACAAAATGTACCAGAAAAGTTTCAGCATGAATGCCCAGATCACATCTAATTACTATGGGAAAGGTTTCATCGCACCATGTCCATAAGTTGTGGTTTCTTGAGTCTGATGCCATTTCTGATTTTACAGTAGTTGTGACCTTATCAAGAAATATCATCCCAACAGCGGGGGAACTAGGCATAGTGCCACTGCTAGATCCAAGGTGCGAAACAGGTTTGTGCTATTCTGACATCTATGCCCCTCAAGGAAAAAACAGAGAAGATTGGGGAATTCCTGGCGTTCGAGCATTTCAACGAACACCTTGTGGGCGCCCCAGAATCCCCGACCTAGGCACTAGCCACTAGATCGACCGTGACCGAAGCGGCAAGATTCGAAGGGTTCGACGTAGGGAAGGGAGAACCGAGTGACTAACTTGGCGACGGTGCAGTCCTCGAGGTGCTTCTCGCCGCTGCCGACTCGGTCCATTGCTCGCTTGCGGCGGGGCCCGTTGCCGTGACGCGGCGGCGGATCAGCCTGCGTACGACCGGGTGGAGGCGGCGAGCTGGGCGTCGCGAGGACGGAGGCGGCCGGATCTCGGAGGCGGGCGGGGGCGGCCGCGGCGGCGGAGGGGGGGAGAAGGGGTCGGGGCTCGAGGAAGGGAGGAAGAGAGGAGGAGGCCGAACCGTTTTCTTTCTGGTCTCGGTCTCATCCCTGGGAGAGCCGCCTCCCTAGCTCCCGATTCCCCGCCCCCGCCCCCGCCGGCTTCCTCTCTCGCCGCCCCGCCGCCTCTCCCCGTCGGCTCCTCCTTGCTCCTCCCCCGACGGCCGCAGCGCCGCGCGAGCGCCCACCCCACTCCGCACCGCCTCCGCCCCGGTTACCCTCGACCTAGCCCTCCCCGGCTCCCAAGGGTTTGGCAGGCGATGGAGAAGGGGAAGTCGGTGGTGGCGGAGCTCGCCGCGTCGTTCAGCGGCGTCCAGGTCACGCCGCGCCGGAAGGCCACGAGCACGCCGCCAGCGGCCAGCTTCTGTGAGCCCCCTGTCTCTCTTCCCTGTAATTCATGGTTTCCTTAAATCATGTGTTCTATCTTCTATGTGCTGTCAGCCATGGTTGCGTATCATTCATCGGTTTATAAAGCGCGCTTAGGGTCTGCATAATCAGAGTTCGTGCTCTTTTGTTGTTGCAACTGTTCTATATTTTCATTGGAGATGGGATGTTTCTACTCTCTAGCGGTGAACATGGGATGTTTTTGTTATTGCTCAGCCTGGGATAGGAAAATAGTTTGTGAACTTTCTGAGGTGGTAAAACAGATGAGGGCATCGTTCCCCAGGGAAGGTGCAATGTATGTGATTGAAGATTCAGTTTGGTTGTTCCATTAATGGTGCCTAGGTGGAATGCTTAATAAGTTTCGTCTTGCAGCAAACAACAAGAGACTGCAGGATTGCCCTGTTGCTAGGTAGTAGAGTGCATGCGCTTGCAAGTTCCAACTAGTTGCTTCAGGGGTGAATTAATTCACAGATGTTGACCTTCATCCAGTGGCATATGGATTGGAACAACTGAGTTCTGTTCCTTGTTATTTTAGATTGTACTATGGATTTGATTTATTATCTGCAAAGTGATAAATTTTAAATTTGAACTAATTCAGATTCTCCCATGAAGAAGGCCAGGCCTCGGAAATTGGTCAGTCTGTGCATTGGCGTCCTCGGTCAGCATCTTGAAGATATTATCAATGATATTTCTGAATTTACTGCCTTCTTCCCACCACACATTAAGGTACCTATTTACATCTATGGTCAGTGTTTTTGCCTTAATGACGTATACACTCTGTACTCCAGATTTGTAATTACTTAAATAGCTAGTTCATTTTTTACTTCTAGTTGAAACCCAGTAAATTTAGAAAGTGAGCCATTGGGAAAAATGTGCTGTTCGTTTAGGTAGTTTTAGACTTATAATCAAACAAAAACTATGGAAGTTGGAGGAACAATGTATGTATTCTTAAAGGAGAGCATCAGAATGGGGGCTTGAACCCATTATGTCAACCACAAGAACCTTGTGCCTGCCAGTACTATTAGGTTACATACTCCCCCCCCGGTTATTCCTTTTAGACGGTGGTTTGTAATGCTGATATCTTCTGCTACATAGTACAGTCTCTTTCTGCTTTATTTGTAACACTTCAGACATGGAAATGTATTCAAGCAACACTGAAAATCTATATTTTGCTTCCTTTGCGTGATGTGGAATCGTGAATCTTGATGAGGTAAATAGCACAGAAGACATACACCTTGATATTATGAACTTTAGAAGTGAACACAACAAGATTCGAGTATTGGCAAACAGTTAGGGAAAGATTGTTTGACATGAGATTATTATTATTATTTGACTTGCTTATAGAATAGTAGCTAATAGCAAATCCAATATGTTCTGTCTGATGTTCAGTTCAAGTGCCAATTTCGGTATTAGTGAAATATTGATGGTGTATTTACTGCATATCCTCAACACACTGTTATTATATAGTTATCTGCTCATACCTATACATGTAAGATGTAACAGTAATAATTGAGTTAATTGTATGATACAGTTGGCAATTATGTCTATCGCAAGGAGGAGAAGATTACTAAATGACGATGTTCTGGTTTCTCTTGTTGATAGCTCCTGGAAGATCCTAGATATATCTGGGTCTGAGGTTACTGATGTTGGCCTGGCTACTGTGGCACGTACTTGTAGTAACTTATGGGCAGTTGATATTAGGTAAGCTTCGGTGCTCTGTGTCAGCTATTATTTTGTGAAAGCTAAACAGACAGTCCGGTTCATGGTTGCATTATATTTATGACATATCTTCCTTTGCAGTCGATGTGAAAAAATAACTCCTGCTGCCGTTTCAGAAATTATATGCCACTGCCCATCCCTGGAGATATTAAGATGCGGGTATGACCCCCACTTAAATGCATCTACAAGCTTAGGGTTACTTTATAGTTTATAGCGATGTTTTACTTCTCTGGTCCTTAGGCTTGAGGGTAACTTATATCATCGGGTTGCCTGTGATCGCCATATTTTTGCATCTATTCTTTGTGGATAAGTCAAGTACTCCCTCCGTTCCACAATATAGTGCGCCCGTGCTTTCTGAGGTTCAACTTTGACCATAAATTTAACCAACGAGACCGACTGCGGCGGGAGCAAAAATTATATAATTGAAAACTTCTTTTGAATACGAATTCACTGGTATAACTTTTGCTCCCGCTGCTGTTGGTTAAATTTATGGTCAAAGTTGAAGCACGGGAACCGAGGACGCACTATATTTTGGAACGGAGGGATTATGTGGGTGCAGTGCACTGGTCAATTCCTACCTGTAAGGCTGTAACATGGTTGAATTCAGTCCCATGAAACTTGCAAACGCAGGGCTTTTAAATTTCGAGTGTTGGAGTTGCTGAAATCAAATGTTTGCAGTTTGTAACTTAAAATTAGCTTGTTCTTCATGTGTAACTGACAACTAGCAAAAGGGAAAAATGATTCAATATGTGAGTACATTGTCATGCACCTTGTGTGTTCTCTGTAAACATTTGAGCTGATGAAATGAAGTTTGGAATTGAAAAATAGATTGTCCTACATGCTTAACTAGTTCAAACCTTGGTAGGTACTCCCTCCGTTCCAAAATAGATGACTCAATAAAGTTAGTACAAAGTTGAGTCATCTATTTTGGAATAGAGGGAGTAGTTGTTATTTGCTCTCTCTCCCTGCTGACGGTTATTGTAGCTTTCAATTTGACTGCATAGTATTCCACGAAGCAGGATATGAAAAAGGCTTAAATCCCATTATTGCAGAGGCTGTTCAAGAAGCGAATTCACTGCCCGTGGGTGTGTCAATCTCCTGAAACCCAAACTGAATACCCTTGAAGAGGACTCATGGGAGGAGCTAGAAGCAGTTGATTTCGGCAGTGGCGCGCAGTCTTTAAGATGGCTAGTTTGGGTAAGCATGCAAGTTCTCTCGTCCCTGAATGATGATTTTTGCATTTCACAATCAATTAATGTGCCCCTTATGTTTCATCTTTTGCATGTCTTATAGCCCAAGATAGATGATAACTCGAAGGAAATTCTCGCCTTAGAGTGTCCTCGTGTTATCGTCAACCCGAAGCCGTCACTTCTTGACCTCGGTGGATCCAAGACTCCAGGTGAAGCATTGGCAAGCGTACCACTAGACCACTCCGTGGTAGAAGACATTGACCCGAAAACATGGGCGGTTTCTGCTGCCCCTCGAAGAGCCGCAGCTGCTCCACCTCATCCAAGTGCTCCGCCTGAAATACCGATCGCGGAGAGGTTCAGGCTAGCATATGTGGAGAGGGACGCAAGGCTGGCGCCGAAGAGGGCCAGGAGGGAGAGGCAGCACCGACGCCGCGCTGAAAGGGATTACTTGATGAATGATATCGACGCCAAGTCTATTGCGCTTGCGAGTAAATACCTAAGCAAGGGCTAGTGATGACGGTCCTTGTGTTGTTTTGGAGTGTTGTATGTATCAGTGGTTGTCTAAATACAAGGGAAGAAATGCTGGGTTGTAACAATGGATCAATTGCATCCTATCAGGAGCATGGTGGCGGCATCGATGTATCCAACTAAATGAAAACTGAAGCAGTTTTGTATGAGCCTTGTGCTCGTGATGTTTTATTCTGTGTACATATGCTTCGCGATATTTTGGTAGAGCAATCAGAGATGAAAAATGAAATGCAAACATTACAGAAGATTATTCGAGATCAAGACCACAGATTCCTTTGTTTTTTTTACATAAAAGATTACACAGATATTTTCTACTAGTACTCCCAAGGTTGCACTTCCAACATCTGAAAAAGTTGCAGTTCCTAAAAGAAAGAAGCATCTACACAGATCTAACGAAGCCTAGACAGCAGCTGAGCGGCACAGCAGTTGGTCTTCGGCACGCGGCATCCTCCAGCTCCGACTGCGCCGCTGCGAACGCATCCCCACAGCGGCAGTGGCACAGGAGTCTACCGGCCGGCCGGCCGGCCTATCAGTGCGCGGCGAGGAGCTCGGACGGCGCGGCGGCGAAAGCGCCGAGGAAGGCCTCCAGGGCGCCCGGCGACACGGGCGGCGGGGGCAGGAACACGACGCCCCGGGCGGCGGCGAGCTTCTTCCGGAGCGGGTACCGCATGCCGCCCCGCGCGGCCCCGAAGAAGTGCGGCACGCCGGTCTCCGCAGCGTGCGCGGGTGACAAGGGAGCGGGCGAGGAGGGGGAGGGCGGGAGGAGGCGCGCGGAGGCGGCGGAGCGAAGGGAGCGGGCTACGATCTTGGAGTCGCGGAGCCTGGCGAGCGCGCCGGGGCGGAGGAAGCGGTTGTGGTCGCAGCGCGACGCGGAGGACGCCGGGGAGGAGCGCAGGCGGCGGTCCGCGGCCGGGTGCGCCATGCGGGATGGCGGGGCGGATCTGGGCGCGGTTGTGGGATTTGGGCGCGGGTTTTTGGTGCGGGGGGAGGTTGAGGGAGAGGGGAGGGGGATGGGGATAGGGATATATTGGGGTTTGGTGGAGGGAAAACGGGGCGGGAAGGGGAGGGGAGGGAAATTGGAAAGGGTGGGAGGGAGGTGTCACGCGGTGGCAGCTGACAAGGGGGCGGACAGACACTTGGCCAGTGCTGTCCATCATGCCAGCCCACGCACGGGCCGACGGGCACGCCATCGTGCAATCAGACCACGGCCAGGCCCAGTCGTGTACGCCTGAAATTAGGGACGGCTGAGAGCAACTCTAGCGGAGTAGTCATACACAACCGATCGTGGTAACAATCGTTAGAAAAGGGCGGTCTAGCAGAATCATCATAACTTTTATGGATGTTGTTTACCGTCGCCTCGACAAACTCTAAAATATTATGGAGCACACTTCGTATGGGTATTACGAAAGTTGAATATGGCGACTTTGTTAGAATTGCCCTAATAGATGGATATGGATCTCACAAAGTTCCTACTGAGTCGTAATTGCTTAGCCCCCGCCGCCAGCAAACTAGACAACCTTGTCTATCGATGGTTCTTTCTCAATTCAGGACGGCGGTGCAGGCGCTGGGATGATCCTGTGTCGGGAGGATGGCTCGGTAATAGTTGTTGCATACCGAGTCGTTTTTAACTAGAATGAGGCACTCGAGGCGGAGATACATGCACTGATGCAGGGCATGGCCCTGGCTATTCAACACACTGATAAACAAATGAT
The DNA here is from genome assembly GCF_018294505.1 of Triticum aestivum. Classification (NCBI taxonomy): domain Eukaryota; kingdom Viridiplantae; phylum Streptophyta; class Magnoliopsida; order Poales; family Poaceae; genus Triticum; species Triticum aestivum. Next base: position 568,598,193 of record NC_057814.1, read on the forward strand.
GGTTCAATCAGATTCCTCAGAGGCACCCTCGATCCTCTGAGGCGATAATATGTCTCGACCAGCATATGTGCACTTGGTTGCTGAGATCAAGTCATTGATAATGGATAGGGAGTTTGTTCCACATAAGATAAGTAGAGCACAAAATAGGGTAGCAGATTGTATGGCAAACTATAGCCGTACCGAGCATGTACTTGGTATGGATGAGCAGATACCGTCCATGTTGTCAAGATATATGATCTCCGCCTTGCGTCATGGCAACATTTTCTATCCCGTTTGAATTTGATTAGCTTGACACAAGGGCGGGATGTGTTTCGTTGAAACCTCACTACATCAGGATCCCTCACAGTTGACTCTACATGCCATGCATTCTCGCATTCAGAGATTCCCGTGAATAATAATAAACTAATCTGGATTTCAAAGATGCCACTAAAAATTAAGATTTCCATGTGGTATCTTCGAAAGGAGTTGTGCTGACAAAAGACAACCTCGCTCGACGCAACTAGCAAGGAAGTAAGAAATGTAACTTTTGTACTCAAGACGAGACAATTAAACACCTCTTCATTCAATGCAAATTTGTGCGATCTATATGGTCAGTCATCCAAATAGCGTCCAATTTGTATCCGCCCACAAGTGTTGCCAATATATATGGTCACTGGCTTGACGGAATACCAGATACTTTTTGTACACTAATACGGGTGGGAGCATCAGCCTTATTATGGTCACTTTGATTATGTAGAAACGATTGTGTCTTTAATGGCAAAACCTCTTCTCGTATGCAGGTCATTTACCGTTGTATGCATTGGCTTCGTATGTGGTCTACGCTACAACGAACGGAGTATCAATCGTTGTTCAAGGCGGTGTGTATGCAGTTGGGGCGGGTGGTCAGGGAGGTTTTTACCCAACATGGGTGGCAACATAATCTCCGGATCGGTCCATCTCCTCCGTCGACATTGGCATAGTTTCAGACTCATATGGCTTTACTGTTGCCAACTTGTAGTTTTTATATATAAATACTTCGTTAGACTATTCGTTTAAGTCTATGTGCATCTTAGCTATATAGAGGTCGGATGTCACTTATTATGTTTTGTATCCACTTGATGCTACATTTTAAGTTAACAAAAGTGTCATTTATCAAAAAAAATGTTGTGATGATATATTGCATCTCGATCGTAACCTGTTATCATGGAATAAAATTCCCACTTGATGCGCCGAAAAAAAAGAGTTGACTTTTTAGTTTGGTCGCAGACAAACTGCAATGGAGACGCACCGCCACGGTGTTTGGAGACGAGGCAGTGCGTCCGCCTGATCCTCAAACACTTTGGCCGTAGAGGAGTCAGCACAGGATCTGGCCGGCACTCCGATCGGGCACCTGTGATCAATTCGATCGTGCTGATCCAACAGATTTCCAGCCTGCGCGTAACAGTTCTGTGGGAGGGACTACGACACCAACACGTACGCACATCGCAACTACTGTGGACTGTCCTACTGTTTCTGCGTCGAAACTACGACTCCATCGCCGAGTCGGCTTTGCATCCACAGCCCGTCATATATTTAAGTTTCCAAAAAAACTTTGCAAGGGAGTCACTGATATTATATCAGAAAAGCTTTTTGCCGGCCGATCGCGTGGGCCCGCCCGCCGGCTCTGTGGCCGTCTGATATATGTTTGATCAGACCGTCGAAAGCACTCCCATGTCCGCTGAAGACGCGTCTGTTTCCTGCAACTCATCCCTTGTTTCAGGACAACCATTCCTGCAACTGGATAACAGAAAGGGGAAGGGGTGGGGGTGGGTCATCCTGCATCAGGCGTGGGCTCGTGTGCCTGGGAGTGGGAGTGGCTGGATTTAGGAGGGCGGCGGACGCGGTGGCGCAAGGCGTTGGGCGACCGGGCCTATCCAACGCGGTGGCGTGGACGACTGGCTCGGGATCGGCGGTGGCCGGCGACGACTCAAGTAGGTACGGATCAGAGATTCCTTTCCCCATTTTCTGGCCGATGTGGTGATGGTGGTGCCTACTATTTCTCCTCTGCGCCTTCCCACCGCTACGCCGGCGCCTACGCGGCGTTTTTTGCGGTGGCGCTCTCCCTTGCGGTGATGATTCGGCGGCAGCATACGAGAGAGAAAGTTTTGCTTCAGAGAAGTAGTACGAGAGGGGAAGTTGTGTTTTAGAGAGAAGGGTGAGCGGCAGAGTGTGTCGCAGGGCTTCTGAATTTTTTGCACATGGGTAGCAGAGGTCGCGCTGTTTTGATGTGCTGCACTCGATTGTTGTGCTGCAGGAATTTTGGAGTGGGATGTCCGAATAATCGCGAGTGGACATGCGGCCACGCGCGGCTGGAATCCACACCGCATGTCCTCGCGCGATTCGTGCAACTTGAATACGTGTGAGCCGTATAATGATTTCAAGCCCATGTAGATCATTCAGTATAGCCGCGCATTTTTTTCACCTGACATGCGCAGTAGATGACCTGACATGCACCATAACTCGCTCTAATTAGCTCAGGAGCATTTAAAAGTTAGCTGGACTTTTATGAGAGCAAGACCCATTGAATGAACAAACTCTTGCATGCAAACACACCAACATGGGTGGAGCACCAGCGTCTATACCCATCCAACCTTGTACCGTCCCTAATTCAAAATTCCATACACTGTTTCCATGAAGCGGCCATATCACAGTGGGGCACTGGGGCGTGATCGGACCATGACCAAGGTTCTCTGACCATATTAAAACATTAATTATTGGAGAATGGCAAACAAATTGCCTTGTTTCAAAGAAAAAACATTATTGTTTTTACTTCCGGCAAAAGAGTGCAATGGCTTAGTTTATGTTCCCTCCTATATAACATTAGTTCCGCCGGATAGAGCAATGAAAGGAATTTAACCGATGCATCGATAGTTCCGGTCCGACTATTTTTATTTTTATTTTCTAGTGTTGCAATCCAACTAAAACCATGACATATATGGGTAGCCGATGAAACCGTGCCGCCCCCTATAGTATCAAATTGACATATAATCTTTTGAGCATTTCCTGTGTTGGCATTTCCACACGTTGGGGTAAAAAAAATTATCAACTAAAATGAATGATCATTGCATGAAAAGATATTCAACATTTTGTATACCATTTTGAGATATGTTTTTTTGGCACAACACATGGAGGCCAATTCCGAATACCCAGTGGAGTTATTCTCCCTTGATTACTGCAAAATAGTAAAAAAAATTGCCTTGTTTATAAAAAAAACTATATTGATTTTACATATGGTAAAAAGTACAATGGCTTAGTTTATGCCCCACCTCATATAATATTACTTCCGCCTGATAGAGTAATGAAACAAGTTTGGGTCTGACTGTTTTTTTTTCATTTTGCTAGTGGTGCAATCAAACTATAACCATGACATATATTGGTAGCCGATAAAACCGTCCCTTTTAGTATCAATTTAAGATATAACTTTTTTAAATACATGGAGGCATTTTCCCCGGGGTTTTGCCACAAACGTCACTTGTGGCTAGTTAGGTTTCCATCAGGTTCCTTTGCACTAACTTTACGTGCAGTACTACCAATGACACATGGGGTCCAGACTACACGACAATGGCCATAAATGTGACACGGTTACAGCAGAGGATCTGGCCCGTTTTCATCAGGATCAAATGTTTTCTACTTAAGTAGTGCGAGAGCTCAATTACATCCACCCAGCAACGAGAGCAGTTATTCCATCGCCTGAGCCATCACGTGGGCCTTGTATTCATACTAAGAATTGAATGACGCCTAGACCATTGATGTGGCGTATACCACGTGGTATTCGCGAAAGCTGGTGATTAACGTGTCGCGTATTGCAAACGGGTTATAAAAAGTAGTAATCATGCTGCGCAGACGGACGTCCAGGATTTCGGCAGCGCGTGGCTGCATGTCCCAAAAATTCACGTCGGTGGGATGTCCCCAAAACATTTTTTTGCTAGAATAATTGGACTTATGTGCTGCAGGAATTACTGAAATTAGTCAGTATTTTCAGAATAATTGGAGCTGAATTTTTGCACTGGATCCCTGCAAATCATGCAGTCATCATGTGTTGCAAAATTATCTTATTTCTGAATTTCTGTAGCTCATAGTTTCTGTAACTGATACTACCTTTGTAGCTCATAGCTTTTGTAGCCCACTGCCTTTTTTAGTCTATATGCTACAGAATTTTTAAGAGCTACATGAATTTTATACTGCATTTCTTGTAGCTTATAGCACAGGGAAAGCTTATGCTTCTGAAATTAGCTGGACTTTTGCTTGAAGTAGCTTTATGTTTTTTCTGAATTTTTGGTTTTGTATTTTTTTTCCTGTAGCTCATATGGACAGGGTAATGTTTCTGAAACTAGTCAGACCTGCTTATGTTTTCTCTGAAATTAGTCAGGCTTGCTTGAATTAACTAATGTTTCTGAATCTTGCATATCTCTGCAATAGTCTCAATATTTTTCATTTTACTACATCAATAGATATGCATGCTCATAGCATCCTTTTTTTCATTTTTATTTGTTTTCGCAGCATACCCGTCTGCCAAACTCGATGGTCGGCAAAGCGGCTACGCGAGATAGCCAATGCCATCAAAGGGAAGAAGAGGGGTGTAATAAGCAAGTCCACTTTCAGTGATTTGCTTCACATATCTCCTCTGGTCCCTCCTCTGGAAGCGCTTCTAGATTTCATAGTTATGAGGATTGACACTAAGAAGCGTCTGCTCAAGTATGTTTTGTTTTTTTGTTTTTTACCTCTTTCTCTGTGTTGCGTAACATGATTTTCCTATGTTTATCTTCGCAACATCTACTGATTTTATATGTTTTTATGCCCCACAAGTTAAATGATGGCAAGAAGATCCCCTTCACAAGAGACATGGTTAAGAAGATATTCAATGTCCCATCTGGTGGCGGATCGCTAGAATTCGGCAAGAGGGGGAAAGCAGATTTCCGCGACGTTCATTTGGATGGTGAAAGGGCTACAATAGCCACCACAGTAGCTGTTATATTAAAAGCGGATGATGACGATGAGGAGACCATTAGTAGGTCATGGGTTTTACTTTGCCTATTATGGCGAAAAAGGGTTTCCCCCGCTTTGTATTACAAAGCAACCACCAACAACCAAGGATAGGTGCTGGGGCGGAAGCAACACAGACACGCCCAAAAGAAACGAGAGAGAAAATACAAAAGAGACGAAAGCCGATAACGGCGGATCGACAAAAAACGAAGAAGCCTCGCGACTGCGCCCACCGGAGATCTCCCACCAAGCTCCTAGACTCCAAAGCGCCGGTACCAATCAACACCTCCAAGAAGGGACGCGACGATGTCAGACGCTGCTGCCAAGGGTTTCCCCGGTACGCGACAAGGAGAGAAGAAGGGGTAGCCCCTGACGCCCTCCAGGAAGGTCCGACGGCACCCTCAGGCACCACCGCGTCGGTGTCGGCTAGGCCGACAGGGATTTCTCCCGATCCCAACCTTCACCTTGGGCGCTCCGGAGCCCGCCACCAAAATCGACCACCACCCTGCGCCAACATGGTCTGGAAGCTTCTCACGCCGTCTCACCACAGCACCACGAAGTGAGGGCTGCACACCGAAGAAGAGGAGCCGGGACTAGAGGCAGCAACACCGTCAGCGCGCGGGAGGGCCCAACCTCCACCGTCAACGACGGTAGCCGACCGGACGCAATAACAGGAGCATACCAGGCCCGTGGGCCCACAGGCCCGGCCGGGCCTCCAAAGGCCCGTAAAGCTCCCGCCTGCGCGCTGCAGCAAGCACGCCGTTGGTGTTGCCGCCCCCCGTCTGAGCTGCTCCACCTCCTCACCTCACCACGCAGAAGACAACGAGGCCACGCCGGGGGCCGACCCGCTAGGACCCAGATGGGGCCCGCAGGGCCCAGATCTGGGCCGGGGGCGCGCCACCGGCCACCCCGCGCCACCAAGCTGCCCCGCCGCCAAGGAGCAGCGCCGCCACCACGTCTGTCGCCGGTCACCGCCACCGGGTTGCCGGACCGCCGCATAGCCGAGCGACACCGCCCGTTGCCCCCCGCCCCAGGCAGGAAGGACGCACGCGCGGGGAGAGAAGATCCCGCCGCCGTAGACACCACCCGGGCTAGAGCCGGGAGCAGCTCCCGACGGCGGCGGCGGCGAGGGGGAGGGGGGGACGAGGCGAAGAGGGAGGACGAGGGAGCAGACGCGCGCGCCGCCCCGGCCGCCTCCCGGGGAGGTGGCGCGAGGGCGGAGGAGGAGGAGGGAAGGGAGGAGCGGGGGAAGGGGATCCCGGATATGGCCTACGGGCGACGAGGCTCGCCGGATCCGGCCGGGATCGGGCGGGGGTACTTTGCCTATCATTGGTCCTAGCTCCTGGGACAGGAAACATGGCGCCTCCAGACTATCTCCACATCTTACGAGACATGAGTGCCGTCCATGAGTTCGAGTGGGACGAGCATATTTTGTCTGATGTGATGAGAGAAGTTAAAAAATATCAGGATAAGAGGAACGATGGTAAAGTGAAATTCCTGATTGGCGGTTGTCTACTAAGGGCATCTCCAACGCTAGGCGCTAGGGGAGGGTGCTAGGAAAAATTTCCTGTTCGATCAGCGGTTTCCTTGTCGATTCCTGGCGTCGGGTGCCACAGCGACGCAAAATAAGGCAGCGAGCGCTTCCCTTCTTTCCGCAGGAGATGAGGCACAGGGGCCTTTTTCAGCCCGCCTTTAGCGCCGATGGTTAGCGCCAGCGTTGCACAAGATAACGCTTCACGATTTTAAATCTTTTTGCTCATTTTTTTTGTTTAAGCGCCTAGATAAGCGTCTACCATTGTAGATGGCCTAATGCTTCCGGTACAGCCCTTCATTCCCGTTACAACTCCATATTCTTTTCCGGGATAGCAAACCTTTACAGCGGCTTATGTGTCTTTTTTTATAGGTTATTTACATGGACCACCTCGACATCCCAAGAGGATGCATTGTTGATCAGACCATCGTCTACTCGCTGCCATGAGCTTGTTTTCTTCAAGACATGGACTTCGCCGCTGTTGTTGCAGTCGACACCCTAGACGATGGCTTCGGGAAGCGCCCTATAAGTATTCTTTTTTCAAATTGGACACACTACCTTTTGTTCTCTTTTGCAACTTTGAATTCTTGTACCCTGTTTTTTAATGTGTTTTGTTTTCTGAATGCAGTTAAGCTCCAGTACACCTTACGCAACATCCAAGTTTATGTCATATGTAGATCAGCTTGCCCAAAGATCAATTCAAGGCAGTGTCCAGAGGAGCCGCCGAAAATAAATGACCAAGGTGGAGCTGTTGCGGTCGCAACACTCACTCTGGATGTGCCTGAGAGCTCCCACACACAAGCCAATCCACAAGGGGGAGCCAATGTGGGCTCTCGAGAACCATCTAAGGGTGGCATGGAGGGGTACCGATGGCAGAGCAGGGAATGTGCACGAGGCACCTCCGGATAAGATGGAGGGTGGTGATGATGTGTACAGCTCTCTGGAGGAGTGGCTCCACGCATTGCCTACATTTGAGGAGTTAGAGGTGAGAGGCATATAACCGACTCTCTTTTTTCATATCGTATCATTTGCTTGACTGCCTTGTCAAAACTACTTACCTAACAACTAATGTTTCCTTTTCCCGTTCTCTCTTTTTGTTTCTATGGCCCCCACATCTTCGTGTCATATACAACAAGCACAAAGAGCTCCATGCTACATAACTTAATGCCGTGTTGAGCTCATTTGGGAGGGTGTTATAGGGCATGTACTGCAAACACATGTGCCTAATGTTGTCTGAGGCATTCAAAGCTGGATCCAGGAGGGATGAGGCCAAAGAAGGGGCAGATGTCACTTCCAGTGTACCAGGAGCTCCTGCTGCAGGCATGTGTGATGCAACTAAATTGTTTCAGCAGCAACCCAAGCAACCGGATGGCGTTCATGGGACTACAACAACCGCTACGACCAGTGCCAGTGAAGTGTCTCCGCAGTAGCCCAAGCAACCCGATGGCGCAAAGAGTGGGGATGCAGCTGTGGAAGTTGGTCACAATATGATCTACGCTGGATGATCTTGGTTCATGTTCATATGGAGAAAAGCTTCAACACATATTGGTTCTTTCGCAATATGCGAACAGCCTGGGATCTGGCAAGGCCGACCAAGATCAAAACCCTCGAGGAAAACTTGTTCCAGATGCAGTTTAACTGCTTGGGTGATTGGGAGAAGGTTACCCAAGGTGGCTCGTGGCACTTTAGGGGGAACCCGATGATCATCGCTCTATTTTTCGATAAAGGGCGTTTTATTAACTCAAAAATGTAGCATCAAGCGGATACAAAGCATTATGAGTGACACCCGGCCTCTGCATAACTAAGAGCACACAGCCAATTCTAAAAAGTTTGACAGAAAGAAAAGAATCAAAATCGACAAAACGGCAACAGTAGAGTCCTATAGACCGACACTATATATGCCTATGTCGAAAGTGGTGGTGGGTCAACCCGGAGGTTATGCTGCCACCCATGTTGGGAAAAAACCTCCGTAGCCACCTGCTCCAATCGCGTACACACCGCCTTGAACAGCGGTTGGTACTCCGCTCGCTGTAGTATAGACCACGTACGAAGCGAGTGCGTACACCGGAAAATAACATGTAGAGGAGAAGCATTTTTGTCATTAAAAACTAAATCATTTCTACATAGCCATAGCGACCACATTAAGGCATACGCTCCCACCCTTATTAGCGTTTTGAACCTATTTGGAATACCGTCCAACCAATGACCAAAAATATTGGTAACACTTGTGGGCGGATACAAATTTGACGCTATTTGAATCACTGACCACGTAGAACGTGCAAACTTGCATTGAAAAAAGAGGTGTTTGATTGTCTCGTCATGAGTACAAAAACAACACTTCTTACTCCCTTGCCAGTTGCGCCGTGCGAGGTTGTCTTTGGTTAGCACAACCCCCCTACGAAGATACCACATGAAGATTTTGACCTTTAGTGGAATCTTCGACTTCCATAGTTTCTTATTATTATTCACCGGTACCTCAGAATGCGTGAGTGCACGATACATGAAGTCTACTGTGAAAGACCCCGATGTAGTAAGGTTCCAGCGAAACACATCTCGACCTTGTGTCAGGTTAATCGAATCCAGCTTGGACAATAGATTATGCCATGACGTAAGGCGAGGCCCAATCAAATCCCGCCTGAACGAAATATTCGGCGGGGATGAACTGAGCACCTGCGCAATAGTATTTCTTCTCGCGAGCAATGATGTACAAGGATGGATATTGTTCTCGAAGACTGGCATTGCCTAGCCAGATGTCTTCCCAGAAATGAATCTCTGACCCGTCCTTTATCGCGAAAGACCCAAAGCAAAAAAGATGTTTCTTTGCCGCCATTAGGCCAGCCCAAAAGTAAGAGTCTCCAGGTTTCCAATATGCCTGAGACACCGCCTTTTGGCCTAAATACTTGTTGCGTAGCATGGTTTGCCAAACGCCATCCTCAGTAAATAGTTTGAACAACCATTTACTAAGTAGGGCCTCATTCTTGACCTGTAGGTCATGAATTCCAAGGCCACCTTGGTCTTTTGGTCTACAAACCACACTCCATTTGGCCAGTCTGTATTTTTCTTTTCCCCGTCTCCTTGCCAAAAGAATCTGGATCTAAAATAGTCCAATCTTTGCAAGACCCCTTTTGGTAGTTGGAAGAAAGAAAGTATATAGAGAACCATATTTGTGAGGACAGAGTTAATCAAAACCAACCATCCCCCAACTGAGAGCATCTTTCCTTTCCAACTGCTCAACTGTTTCTCTAGACGCTCCTCTACATGCTTCCACTCCGCAATAGTGAGACGCCGATAGTGAATCGGTATTCCCAAATACCTCATCGGGAATTGGCCATGCGTGCAACCAAACAGGTTAGCATAATCGCCCGCCGACTCAATGGCTGCTCCAACTACTCAACCGTTTCTCTAGACGCTCCTCTACATGCTTCCACTCCGCAATAGTGAGACGCCGATAGTGAATCGGTATTCCCAAATACCTCATCGAAGATTGGCCATGCGTGCAACCAAACGGGAATTGATCATCGCTCTGTATGATGGATACACCAAACCATCGTCCATTGAGCTCTACACTTTTGAAATCTGGGCAAGAATAATCGATCTCCCAATTGCGTACCATGGAAAGACCAAGGCAGGACCAGGGGCCGCGGCTCTCCCTCCTCGTCGCCCTCCCCCTCCCCCCACGGTTCGCGCCCCGCGGTGACAGGGGCACCGCGCGGGTGCCCGCGGCCTCCTCACCACCGACGGCGCCGACGAGGGCTCCTTGCATCCACGGTGATGACGGGCCTTTAACTCCAGAGGCGGTGGCGTCCCTCCGTCTGGTCGAAGATTCCACCGCCGCGCCGCCGCCGTCCCCGTCCCTCCCTCCAGTGATGGCGTTGATGGCCCTAGGAGGCGGTGATGGTCCTTGCGGCGGCAGCGCAGCCTTCCCCATGCGATCTCGCCTCGCACGGATGGTGCCCCCAGCGGTGGTGTGGCTCGCCCTGGGCGCTCCTAGCCACACCTTCCACGGCAGCTCCTTCCCCGACGACGACGGCGAGCCCTTCTTCCTCCGAGCAGCGGCGACGACGTCCACTTCCGGCCTGGCGGCAGCGAGTCCTTCCCCATCAGCTGTCCTTTGTCTAGAAATAGGGGTAAAAACACAAATATCAGAATAAAACAGGGGTAAAAACGTATGGGCAAGTTGTCATTTGGTCCCTACAGGGACTTCACAGAGCAGGGGTAAAGTCTGCTTTCGTTTTGAAATTGTAGGGGTAAAATCACAAAGTTTTTTAAAAAAACGAGGGTAAAATCACCATTTCGCTTCAAAACAGGTGTAGAAACGCTTAAGCCCCTTAATCTTAAGCATCCTAACTTTTCAAATTGAAGATCACTTAAATACATTAATTATATTGGCGACCTATTACCTCCGACGGATGGTCCATATTCATTTGGGAGTACCTTAAAATCTGAGAGAAAACATTACTTAGAAGACTGGAAAGGTCTCAGGTGACCAGACGGAGGAGGATTTTAGTTACTGTTTACAAGGGCTCAGGTGACCCAGCTGCGTCCTGCGCTCGAACTGATTCGCTGGTCCTGAGCCACTGTAAACAGGAACTAAAGTCCTCTCAGTCTGTCTGTCCTACATCCATCGAATGTCAGCTTGAACAGGAATTGAAATCCTATTCGGATTATCATCTTTTGAACAGGAACTGATGTCATCCTCGATCTCAACCTCGGAATCCATGTCCATGGAGTTCTCTTCTATGTCGGTGGCACTTTGAAGAGGAATTGAACTCCTCGGATTATCCTCTGCTTTTGAGCAGGTATTAAGCTGGTCACCCTTGAACTGTCCTCCATCCTTGGGATTCTCTTCTACCTCCTCGGTCTCCAACTTCATTGGCTTCCCTCCCCATCTCTCTACAGTTTTCCAGCTGTAGATGTGGGCGTGGTACAACAATGCCCAGAGATGGGTGATGAGCTCGCCACCCTGCGAGAGATGCTGCATATGCACCTCCACGTCGCCATACGGCGCGGCGTAGAGCAACGCCTGGACCCAGAAAACTTCCAGCAGCTTCCAGGGATCCCCAACGTCCCCACAAAAGAGTTGCTTTGCAAGACGAACACCGTCCCAGAAGATGCTGCTAGGGCTGTCGAGATCGATATAGGGTTCGCTTCGCATTGCCTCAAGCTTGTCTTTGGCCCCTTGCAGAACTCTCCTTGCTTCCGACGCAACGCCATCATATGTTCCTTTCCTTTTCTGAAGCGTCCCAGGTAACAACTCCGGCGCTGACACCAGCAAGTGGGCGCAATACTTGGACAGAGCTAGGGCCACGCGCCGACTCTTTTCTTCTGCCCCTGTGCGCTCCTTCTGCTTCGCCTGCTCTGCTAGTTCGCAGTAGCATGTCGCAACATGCCACATCATAACAGAACGTGTGTACAAACAGCAATATGAGAGCTGTTCTGCAGCTGCAGGATTGTCGAAATGCCAATGGGGAAGGTGCCATTCATCTACTCCATTAGCAACAAACAAGGACGACCAACTCTCCCCTATCGTATCATTATGAACCCGACCAAGGAACTCGGCGATGGAGCCCTTCACATCGGGGTGCAACCTAACAGCAGGCCCTGTGCTACTGTCGCTGCCCACCAGTTCCCAAAGCACCTCTCCAACGTACTGCAATCCAACCATCCGAAGAAAGCGAGCACACTTCACATAAAGACGGCCACTCCGGCTGAATAACAGCTTGCCTTCTTTCCTGCTGCTCGCTTCAATTACTGAATGCTGGCCGAGCTTATCTTGCCACAGGTATTTGTCAAACCAATTAATCCTGGTGACTAGAAACCCTTTCAATCTCATCCACCATAGCGGCTGTCTGGTTCCTTTCTGCATGTTCCTGGCGTGCTCACAGGCAAATGCAACTCTCGCCCAATTTGATGTCCAGCACCGGATTAGTTGCAACAATTGCAACAGAGCCAGGGACACCAATATGACAAGAGTAACGGTGAGATCTGCTGTCGTGATGGTGCCAGCACCAGGACCAAGAGAAGCACTATGGCGGCTAGTCATTGTCCCAGGGATGGCAGCCGCCACCCCAACAAAACATATCCCGATGAATGAAGCGAATGCCCAGAAACTAGCAGTCTTTGCTTGATAGTAGTGAAGGAATGCATTACCCGTGAAGAAGATATCGTATAGAAAAGCCAGCTCAACCTCAATCACCTTAAAGGCTCGATTGAAGTCTGAAGCAATCTGATATGACATATCGTTCTTCCTTTCCGAAGCGTCACTCAATCCAATGAAATGCCGTTGCAACAAATGAGACAGAGCGAAGGCAGTGCACACATCATGACAGTCACCGACATTTATCCGTAGCTTAACCATGTCTTCGCAGCTCGAACTGATATTATTCCTCAAAACTCCATCACGCGCTAATATTGAATAAAAGCTCTTCTTTGAGTCATCCATGTCTAGGGGGAAATCAACTACCAAGTCTGATACTATTGCGTAGTCATAATCATCAAGATCTGAAATAGCATTTGTTTCGGCATCAGATTTAAGGTGCCTTATCATTTTTCGCATTCTTCTTGGCAGCACAAGCGCCAACGACCTATGAAAGCCCTTGAAAAAGTTGACAGCAGACAGCACACCGATGGCTATGTTAGCAACATCACTGGAGATGGTTGAGATACTCATCAGCAGGACATATCCACAATATAGGCAGAGCTGAAATATCATCTTTGAGAGTGGGCCCTTGTAGTCAAGGCCGTTGTAGGAAGTAACTGGGTCGACGCAGCCGAAGAGGGTGAGCAAGGACACGGCCCATACGGGATACATTTCGCTCTTCACCGAAGAGGATTGCATTAGACCAATACTGTATGTCCCAAGAGATATAGATAACACGTTTGCAGCCAAGAAGCCTTTTTGGATGATCCAGCGCTTAGACCAACGGCGGCAGGCTCCCAATGCAACAAGCAAGAAAGAGAAGGCAATAGCCGCCAGTGCCAAAGCCTCTACACGAAGTACTGTCCCCCTTGGGCTCTTCCACAGATCTCTCAGCTGGTGCAGGAAGGATGTTGTTGATGTTGCATTCCGCGAGTAGTGCTGCTCCATATTCCCCATGCGGCGGTAATCCACCTTTAAACATGATGACCAGTTGTGAGCATGGATGCAAACTCAAACACAATTATACTTCACTAATAGTAGATGTAGGAATCACGGCCACTCTTGCCAGGCTGATCTAATGCAACGAGGGACTGAGATGTTTGTTTGGTTGCTTGTAAGCCGTGGGAGAGGTTGACCTGAGATGCATGTTTGGGTATGTTGTACTAGAAATTAGTGAGCTGCTTCCCAAAGCACGACGGCAAAGTGCCTCCCATGCCAGGCTCTGGCAAGGAAGCGGCAACAGCCGTGCCTCACCATCCTGCGACACATATTGGTGGACAGGAGAGGGAGAATTGAAGGCGGCCATGCGAAGCACTGTGGCGCTGCCCGTGAGGCCGTCGACGAGGCCGAGCATTGTGGTGGTGCTCTTCCGTATGGAAACTCGCCGGCCTCCCCGTGCCCGACGGTCACGCGCGTCGTCGCCTTCCTTTCTAGCAGGCTGCACGCCTCGATGCCTCCCCTACCAGGAAGATGCGCCCCTCCCATGCGCCTCGACGCCTCGCCTGCTCGGCGGCCGAGCCCCTCCTTGCCACCTCCCCCCGGTGTCTGCGCCGTGTCAAAGCCTTCCCTGCTGAGCAGGCGAGCTCGAAAGGCAGCAGCGGCGGCGGTGGGCTGGTGTGCTCGATCCGATCCGGCGCATGAGAGACAGAAAGAGGAAAGAGCGATAGGGGAGGTTGCGGTGGCAATTTCAACATAATTTTAGAAAACATCAGAAGCAATCTCACATACCGTTTCGTTTAACTCAGGACGCGGGTGCAGGCGCTGGCCTGGCTCCGGTAAATGCCCGATTTTTGCGTTCCCCTAAGCCTGCCCTAAGCCTGGCTGAGAGCTTTTGCATCGGGCCGGCCAGGCTTAGCAGGCCACAGAGGCTACCAAACGCATCGAATTTTGGATGCGAGGTGTGAGCCAGGTGCAACACAACCAACCAAACATTTTCTTTTTGTCTTTTTTTCGATAAAAGATAGATTTTATTGACTTAAGATGAAGCATCAAGAGAATACAAACACAATGAGTACACACCCAGCCTCTGCATAGCTAAGATGCACACAGCCAACACTAACACACGCACACAAAACCTCACCGGCGAATAGCAAAGTCATGTAAGACCAAAGCTATGCATGGCAAGGAAAAAAGGAAAAAGAACCCCAAAGCGATACAAACCGTGATCGGCAAACTACAACAAAGACCATGTCCGCACCGACCATCTCATGACACCACACGGACGATGAAATTCTTCAACAGCAACGCCTTCAAGAAGGGAGTGGCGCTCAATCGGCGCCGGTCACCGGATCCAACCATCGATGGCCAGAATCTTGGTTTTCACCCTAAAGAATCAGTCCGAGCAATGCCTTCAACAAGGTAACGACGTAAAAACCTCGCCATTGCTAGGTATAAATGACAGAAAGTCAGACCTAGGCTTTCACCCCGGAGCTCGATACTGGGTGCTCGAATAGCACCGTCATCAACGTCACTTGCGTGTTGTCGCCACCTCTTTTCCACGACCCAACAGCTACATATGATGTGCGACCGCTGTCACTGCACAACCATCCTCTGTGTCAAGTCATCGCCCGTAATTTGCAACTTCGTGCCGAAGACAACCACCGGATCTAGGGAGAGGACCCTCACAAAGACATTTCGAAGGATGCCGCAATCCGCAGAAGGTCAGCCATCGCAGACCAGAGTGGTATAGATTATGGAGCCGTCAAATCTGCTGCCAAGGCCATGGCGGCGCCGACAAGACAACCCAGCCACCTCCTATCTTTGCGGACACGACGACTACGGCCCATCCGGCGCCAGCTCCGATGGGACGGCCAGATCAAGCAGTGCGCATC
Source organism: Triticum aestivum (assembly GCF_018294505.1). Classification (NCBI taxonomy): domain Eukaryota; kingdom Viridiplantae; phylum Streptophyta; class Magnoliopsida; order Poales; family Poaceae; genus Triticum; species Triticum aestivum. The sequence continues at coordinate 568,613,695 of NC_057814.1, forward strand.
AAGATCAAACCACCCCATATGCAGCTCCGGCGCTGCCTCCATCATGCCGCCCACCCCATCTTCCTCCAGCAGGGCCTAGCCCACACTAGCACATGCAGTCGCTGCTAGCCAACCACACACCTGCCGTCCTTGTGCAAGACACGATCTGAGCATGGGGAGCAGGCCCAACGGTGGCCATCATGGTTGATGCGGCGAGGGGGGAGGCTGGGGAGCGTGGAGCGTCGGAGCCGCGCAGATCTAGCCGGCCGCCGGTGGGAAGACCAGCCCACGCGTAAAGGGCGAGCTTCAGCGGAGATGGGATCGAGGAGGGGTGAAGCACGCGTTGAACAGCCTTGGAATCGGAGGGGAACACGTCACCTACTTTGAGGCGCCGCCTTCGCCGCCGCCGGCGACGGCTGCCGGCGGCGGCGTGGTTGCGGCCTGTGGCGGCTAGGGTTGGGGCGCCCCGGTGTCGCCCCTACGAGCCATTCGGATGGAATTTTGAAACAACTGAGGTATCTTGAGAATGGTCTTCGTGATCTCGCCCAAAATACTTTTTTGAAATAAAAGGAAGACCCGCGCGCCACATAAAACTATTTTCTCATGTCTTCCTTCTTGTGACAGGGAACGTGCTGCTATGACAATATGTATGATGATTTGAACGCGCGCCATTTCAGATGAGAAAAAAGACATACTAATAATCTATCTCTTCTATTTCTCGTGCATTCTAAGACAAGATAATGCAGAGTTGCAGATAAGTATTTCCTTCAGTTAAAATTAAGGTTATCAATACAGTAGAAGAATCACATAGAACCTCATTAGCAGTACCTACACATACAAAAGCAAATACTTGCACCCAATGCGATCAAGAGTGTTGTCAATCCCCTTACCGATCGTTTGCAAGGATCAAATCTCGTAGTGGTAGCCCCCCGCTCCCGCTCCCGCTAGGGTTCCCCCGCTGCCGGCGGGCCCTAGGCCCTTCCCGCCGCCACCGCCCGCCCGGCGCGGCGCCCCGCTCCCCCGCTCCCGCCGCCGCCCAGCGCGGGCACCCCGCCCCGCCCCCCTCTCCCCTCCTCCCCGTCCCGCCGCCTCCGCCGTCTCCCCGGGAGGCGGTCGGGGCGGCGCGCGACCCCCTTCCACCTCGTTCACCCCCTCTCCGTCCTTCCCCCCCGCCGCCGCCGGCGGTCGCCCCCGGATCTGGCCGGGTGGTGTCGGCGGCGGCAAGCCGTTCCTTACCCGTGCGCGCTCCTCCTTCCCGGGGCGGGGGGAGGCGACGGTGATGCTCGGCCGGTGGCGGTCCGGCGTCCTGGTGCGGAGGCCGGCGGCGCTCACCGTGGTGGTGGTGCCTCTTGGCGGCGGGGCGGTCCGGTGGTGCTGGTCGGCCAGTGGTGTGTCCCCGGCCCAGATTTGGGCCCGTAGGGTCCCTTCTGGGTCCTTGCGGGTCGGCTCCGGCGCGACCGCGATGCCCTCTGTATGGGGAGGCGGGGGAGCAGCTTGGACTGGGACAGCGACGCCGACGGCGTGCCAGCTGCTGCGCGGAGGCGGGAGTTGTCCGGGCCTTTGAGGGCCCGGCCGGGCCTGTGGGGCCACGGGCCCCGTAGGCTCCTGCTATGGCATCCGGTCGGCTACCGTCGTGGATGGTGGAGGTGGGGCCCTCCCGTATGCCGACGGTGCTGCTGCACTAGTCCCGGCTCCTCTTCTTCGTTGTGCAGACCATCTTCGCGGTGCCGTGGTGAGACGGCGTGGGAAGCTTCGTGTCCGTGTTGGCGCTGGGTGGTGGTCGGTTTGGTGGCGAGCTCCGAAGTGCCTGAGGTAGAGACTGGGACCGGGAGAAATCCTTGCTGGCTTGGCCGACACCGACGCGGTGGCGCCTGAGGGTGCCGTCGGACCTTCCTGGAGGGCGTCGGGGCTACCCTTCCTCTCTCCTCGCCGCGTACCGGGGTAAACCCTTGGCAGTAGCGTCGTCATCGTCGCGTTCCTTCTTGGAGGTGTTAATTGGTACCGGCGCTTAGGAGTCTTGGAGCTTGGTGGGCGATGTCCGGTGGACACAACGGTCACGAGGCTTCGTCGTTTTTGTCGATCCGCCGTTATCGGTATTTATTTCTTTTCCTTTTTCTCTTTCATTTCTTTTGGGCGTGATTGTGCTGCTTCCACCCCAGCTTCTATCGTTGGTTGTATCGGATGGTTGCTTTGTAATACAAAGCGGGGGGAAACCCTTTTTCTTAATCTCGTAGTGGTAGATATATAAAATAAAATACTAAACAAAATAAAAGAAATAAAAATGCAACGAGGTATTTTTGGATTTTTATATATGATAAAAGTAGACCCGGGGTGGGGGGGGCATAGTTTTCACTAGTGACTTCTCTCTCGAACACATAGCATACAGTGGGTAAACAAATTACTGTTGGGCAAAAGATAGAAAAGCGCATAGTTATGACGATATACGAGGCAATGATCATGTATATGGCATCACGTTCGAGACAAATAGACCGACTCTTGCATGCATCTACTACTATTACTCCACCCATCGACCGCTATCTAGCATGCATCTAGGCTATTACGTTAATAAAAATAGAGTAACGCCTTAAGCAAGATGACATGATGTAAACAAAGTAAATCCAAAAATATGAATAAACCCCATCATTTTATCCTTAATGGCAACAATGAAAATACGCGTCCTTTCCCTTTCTGTCACTGGAATAGAGCACCGCAAGATCGAACCCATTAGAAAGTACCTCTCTCATTGCAAAATAAATCAATCTAGTTGGCCAAACTAAACAGATAGAGAGAAATACAAAAGTATAATAATCAAGCATAAACAAGTTCAGAGAAGACTCAAATATTTCTCATGAATATTCAGATCATAAACCCACAATTCATCGGATCCCAACAAACCCACCGCAAAAGAGAATTACATTAGATAGAACTCAAGGAAGATCGAGGAGAACATGGCATTGAAGATCAAAGAGAGAGAAGAATCCATATAGCTACTAGCTATGGACCCGTAGGTCTATGGTAGACTATCCACGCATCATCGGAAGGGCGGTAAGGTTGATGTAGAAGCCCTCTGTGATCGATTCCTCATCCGTCAGAGTACCGAAAAAGGCCTCCAGATGGGATCACGAAAGAAAACAGAGACTTGCGGCTGCGAAAAAAGTGTTTTGGGTGGCTCTCTAGTATATTGGGAATATTTGAGAATTTATAGAGGTGGAATTAGGTCAAGAGGTGCCACGAGGGGCCCACAAGCCTAGGGGCGCCCCCTAGGGCGCGCAGCGAGCTTGTCGTTCCCTCATGGCTCTCCTAGTCTCTTCCCGACCCTTCTAGGATCTCTTTGGGTCTAGAAAAAATCATCAAAAAGTTTCGTAGCATTTGGACTCCGTTTGGTATTGATTTTCTGAAAAAGGCAAAACCAAGCAAAAAACAACAACGGACACTGGGCATTACGTTAATAGGTTAGTCCCCAAAAAAGGTATATAATTGCATATAAAACATCCAAGGTTGATACTGTAATAGCATGGAACAATCAAAAAATATAGATACGTTGGAGACGTATCACTCCCCCTCCTCCTCTGGCTTCGGCAAGTCCGGAGGCAGCCTGACAGCGACGCCCCTAGCCTGGATCTCCTCCACGATCTGCCTCCGGCACTCCGGCGTGAGCATGGCGCACGTGGTGATCTTCCGCCGGACCATGGCGATGCCGGAGAGCAGGGGAGAGGAGGCAGACGGGTTTAGGTGGCGGCGCAGAAAAGGAGGATGTGAATGAGCTAGGGTTGGGGGACGCCGGCCGACTTAAATGGCTGGATCTGGCCTCAGGCGGCGAGCCGGAGCGGCACCACGCGGCGTTCACACCACGGCGATGGAGGAGGCGTCCGTAGGCCTGCCGGGTTTTTGGGTGATTCCGCATGGGACCCCATCGTCAGTCCTACATGGGCGCCGTTTGAGGCACCCGACTGGGTCGAAATTTCATGACCGGTCAGTGACCCAACGGCCCACCCGGGTGTTTGAGAACTGTTTGGTGTGCCTGACTGTAGATGCTATTAGATGTTAAGCACTTTGATGACATCACTAATCGGCCAGACCACTGGTTAGGCTGAGTTGGTAGGTGCTACTTCTTGAGCTTGCGTTGGTTTTTCCCTTGAAGAGGAAAGGGTGATGCAGCAAAGTAGAGTATGTATTTCCCTCAACTTTTGAGAACCAAGGTATCGCTCCAGTAGGAGACAACGCTCAAGCCACCGAATACCTGCACAAACAAACACCAACTTGCACCCAACGCGAATAGGGGTTGTCAATCCCTTCACGGTTATTTGCAAAGTGAGATCTGATAGAGATGGATAAACGGTAAAGTAATATTTTTGGTATTTTTGGTTTATGGAACGAAAAGTAAAAGATTACAAAATAAGTAAATAGGAAACTAGAATTGTAGATCGAAAACTTATATGAGGGAAAATAGACCCGGGGGCCATAGGTTTCACTAGAGGCTTCTCTCAAGATAGAAAGTATTACGGTGGGTGAACAAATTACTGCCGAGCAATTGATAGAAAAGCGCATAATTATGACGATATCTAAGGCAATGATCATGAATATAGGCATCACGTCCGTATCAAGTAGACCGACTCCTGCCTGCATCTACTACTATTACTCCACACATCGACCGACTCCTGCCCGCATCTAGAGTATTATTTTCATAAGAACAGAGTAACGCTTTAAGTAAGATGACATGATGTAGCGGGATAAACTCAAGAAATATGATGAAAACCCCATCTTGTTATCCTCGATGGGAACAATACAATACGGGTCGGTTCCCCTTCTGTCACTAGGATCGAGCACCGCAAGATTGAACCCAAAGCTAAGCACTTCTCCCATTGCAAGAAAAACCAATCTAGTTGGCCAATCCAAATCGATAGTTCGAAGAGACTTGCAAAGATATCAATCATGCATATAAGAATTCAGAGGAGATTCAAATAATATTCATAGATAAGCTGATCATAAATCCACAATTCATCGGATCTCGGCAAACACACCGCAAAAGAGTATTACATCGGATAGATCTCCAAGACCATCGAGGAGAACATGGTGTTGAGAATCAAAGAGAAAGAAGAAGCCATCTAGCTACTAGCTATGGACCCGTAGGTCTGAGGTAAACTACTCACGCTTCATCGGAGAGGCAATGGTGTTGATGTAGAAGCCCTCCGTGATCGAATGCCCCTCCGGCGGGATGTCAGAAAAGTCCCCTAGATGGGATCTCATGGGTACGGAAGGTTGCGGCGGTGGAAAAGTGTATTCGTGGCTCTCCTGGTAGGTTTTGGAATATTTGAGAATATATAGGCGGAAGAAATAGGTCGGTGGAGTCACGAGGGGCCCACAAGGGTGGGGGCACGCCCTACCCCCTGGGCGTGCCCTTCATCCTTGTGGATGCCTCGTGGCTTCCCTGACGTGCACTCCAAGTCCTCTGGATGTCTTCTGGTCCAAGAAAATCATCGCGAAAGTTTCATTCTGTTTGGACTCCGTTTGGTATTCCTTTTCTGCGAAACTCTAAAACAAGGAAAAAACAGAAACTGGCACTGGTGTAAGGGCATATTTCTCCCTAAGTGGTTTTGGTGATTGATGACAATGCATTTGCGGACTAATCGTGTGCATTGAACATTTCAGATACGTCATGGCCAGGCACTAGACGATTCGACGCCCCTCGGAGGCTTTCGAAGATGGCGGTTTTTCTACGTTTCTTTTCGGTGGATTTGAGTCGTATGAAAGCCGTACTATTAATAGGGGGTCCACTTCGGAAAGGTATGGGTGGAATCAACACGTACACGGCCCCATATGCACCCACAGCCTCCTTCCCATCTCTGGAGCCCTTCCTATGTTTTCTGTGGTATTTTCAGCATCTTGCCAGCGGTAGTACCGCCTGTACCCATGGTAGTACCGCTTACGCGGTAATACCGCTGGTACTTCCGTGGTACTACCGCTTAGGGCCTCCCTGCGTGTGCAACTTTCGGTTGCCTTTTTTTCTCTCACGGTAGTAGGGCGGCAGTACAGCGGTAGTACCGCTTAGGCGGTACTACAACCCGTACTACCGTCTCCACTACCGCTTGCAGAGTGGTCTCGTGTGCAAGGTTCTGTTTCCACTTCTCCTTTAGTGGTAGTAGAGCGGCTCTAGGGCGGTAGTACCGCTTGGCACAGTACTGCCGCCCCTGGCACCCTCTACTACCGCTGCATCTCCAGGACTAAGACCCAAGCGGTAGTACCGCTCTGGTCAGTGGTAGTACCGCTCCAGCGGCACTATCGTTGCTACACTCTGTGTAGACTTAGGGATGTGCGGTGGTGTGCCGCCTAAGCGGTAGTACCACTCCTAGGAGAGGTAGTACCGCTTAACTTCGGGCTGGGCAGAAAACGGTTGGATTTTTGCTCCCCTATATAAAGGGGGGGTCTTCTTCCTCCTAGAGTTGACCTCTTCCCTTCCAAGCTCCATTGTTGCTCAAAGCTCCATTTTCTCCCAATCTCTCTCCCTAGCCAATCAAACTTGTTGATTCTCTAGGGATTGGTTGAGAAGGCCCCGATCTACACTTCCACCAAGAGAAATTTGATTCCTCCCACTAATCCCTTGCGGATCTTGATACTCTTAGGTGTTTGAGCACCCTAGACGGTTGAGGTCACCACGGAGCCATATTACATTGTGGTGAAGCTTCGTGGCGTCGTTGGAAGCCTCCAATTAAGTTGTGGAGATTGCCCCAACCTTGTTTGTAAAGGTTCGGTCGCCGCCTCCAAGGGCACCAATAGTGGAATCATGGCATCTCGCATTGTGTGAGGGCGTGAGGAGAATACGGTGGCCCTAGTGGCTTCTTGGGGAGCATGGTGCCTCCACACCGCTCCAACGGAGACGTACTTCCTCTCAAAGGGAAGGAACTTCGGTAACACATCCTCGTCTCCACCGGTTCCACTCTTGGTTATCTCTCACCTTTACTTGTGCAAGCTTATTTTGTGTTGTATCCCTTGCTTGTTTGTGTGCTGGTTGTTGTTGCATCATATAGGTTGCTCACCTAGTTGCATATCTAGACAACCTACTTTGATGCAAAGTTTAAATTGGTAAAAAAGCTAAAAAATGTTAGTTGCCTATTCACCCCCCTCTAGTCAACTATATCGATCCTTTCAATTGGTATCAGAGCCTCGTCTCTTTATTAAGGACTTTGTCGTACAAAGAGTATGGTTGACACCGTAGACGGTGGGGAGGAGCACCCCAGTGTAATTCCGTCCTCGTCTACGGCCGATGGGGGAACCTCGATCTCTCGTGAGGAGTTCAATGTGGCCTTAGACACATTCAAAACCTCCATGACGGCCGAGGTTAAAGGCATGCTTAAGAATTTCCTTGATGGTCTTGAATTATCCACCACACCGTTGGAAGTGGTCGATCCCACTAACAAGGTGACAGATGCTAACTCTGACAAGGGGGAAGCTACTAGTGATAAAGTTCATTTGTCTAGTGCTAGAAGTGGAAATGGCATCTTTGCCCGTGTTGAACCTCCACCTACTTATGGAGGACCTGTTCCTTCCACTTATTTGAATCATGTTGGTCCTCCTCCTAAGCTTGTGAAAAATGAGGATTTTGCCTCTTGGGTCTATCGCTTTAAACGTCATTTAAATCATAGTTCTACTAACCTTTGGAGAATTATTGAGCAAGGTTTCTACCTGCATGACCCAAGCAACTTCACTCCTAGAGAAGCCATGTATCATCAATTCAACGAGTCCGCTCTTTGCATTCTCCAAGAGGCCATCCCTCCTGAAGATATTGCGCATCTCCGACCTTTCACCGTGGCCAAGGAAGCATGGCAACATATGTGGTTTCCATTTACAAGGGAAGTGCAAGTATTCAACGCTCCAACTATGAAGTGGTTCAAGATGAAGACGATGAGTTCGCAATGAATGAAGATGAAGAACCTCGTATGCTTTACTGGAGATTAACCACTCTCGCGGTTTCACTCCGAGATCATGCGAGCAAGGATACAGATGACAATTGGATCAAGCGCAAGTTTCTCAAAGCCATGATGCCTTACCATAAGGCCATGTGCTCCGTCATCCGTCAAAGGCCGGAGTTCCACACCTTGTCCTCAAGTGAAGTGTTGGATGAGTTTGTGGCAATGAGGATCTTGGACAAGACCGCCGACAATGCGGTGTTGCGTTCTCAACGCACAAAGAAGCCCAACCTTGCCTTGAAGGCCAAGGCTAGTGTGGAAGAAGAGGATGAAGAGGAAGAAGAGGAGAGTAACCCCGAAGATACAAAATATGCTTATCATGAGCACATGGCTCTCGCTTCAAGGCAATTTTGGAGCAAGAAGAACTCAAGGCCCAACTTCAACAAGAACAACTCAAGTGGTACCAAGGGCAAGCAACATGTGAGGACATGCTATAATTGTGGCAATGTGAGCCACTTTGTTGAGGAGTGCCCATATGAGAAGAGGGAAGACAATGGTGGCAAGCTTATCTAAAAAGACAAGGCCAAGTCCTTCCCCAACAAGAACAACTTCACCAAGAAGACACCTCCCAAGGGGTTGGTGGCACAAGAAGAGTACAATGAGGATGATGATGATGATGAAGATGGTGAGACGGTTGCCATGGCCTCCGTTGCCATTGCAACAACTCCTTGGGTGTCCCTCTTCGACTCACCCAACGAGAACATCACCGCCAAGTGCCTCATGGCCAAAGCCACCAACAAGGTAACCCCCAACATCAAAACTACCATCACTACTAATCCCTCTTTGATGGATTGCATTGATGAAAGTGAGGGGTCCAATGAGGAAGAAAATGAATTTGAGTCTTTTATGAGTAAGCTCAAAGGTGAAGCCAATGACATGATCGAGGCTCACGAAGACACCATCTCTAAGATGGAGGGGCATAGTCATGACTATGTCGATGAGATATCGGATCTCTCTAATGCTCTTGAGGAAGAGCATGGTCATCGTTTGGCTTTTGAGGAGTCACACAATGATGATCATGCTAAATTAAAGAAAGATCTTTATCATGCTCTTGTTGTATCTCGTGCGCTCAATTCCGAGAAGGCCAAACTCGGGGTTGATCTTGCTAGACTCAAGGAGGAGTTTGATATACTTGACAAGGCTCACAAAGCCATGAAGGGTGCTCATGCTAGCCTCAAAGAGTCTCATGATCAACTCCAAGTGAAGCTAACTAAGGAAAAAGCCACTTTTCCTCATATGGTTTTAATCGATAATGCAAATGCTACTAACCCGTGTTGTGAGCATGTGCATCTTGTGGAGGAGAATGAAAAGTTGAAGGAGAAACTTGATAAAGGCCTTGTGTCTTGCATACAAGGTGAGAAGAACCTCAACGACCTTTTGAGCAATCAAAAGGAAGTTGTGGGCAAGGAGGGGATTGGGTTGCACCCAAGTCCAAGGACGAGAAGAAGAATGACAAGGCCAAACGACCTCCTCCTCTCAAGCAAACATTTGTGAAGGAGGGAGAGGGTGCCTCTAAGGAGAAGAAGAACAATGAGAAGGGTGGTGGTGTCAAGAAGGGCAATGCCACTTCTTCCAACAAAGCCGACGACTTTAACCCTTCTTATGTGTTATGTCGTGCTAGTGATGGACATGTTTATGCTAAATTTGTTGGTTCTCCTTATGAGTACATTGAATGGTCTATTTTGGTTCGTAAGACCCTTGTTGCTAACATCAAAGGACCCATTACAAAATGGGTACCTAAAACCAAGCATTGATCTCATGTAGGTGTTTGCTTCCGGTAGGGGATCATGGTTGCTCGATAGTGGAGCCACAAATCATATGACCGGAAGCAAGGACTTGGTGGTGGACGTGCACAAGATTTCATCTATGCCCACCAATGTCGAGTGGGGTGATGCCTTGTCTTCTAAGGTATTGGGTCTTGGCAAGGTTGTCATTTCTCATGATCTCACGATCGAGAAAGTCATGCTTGTTGAGTCCCTTGCATACAATTTACTTTCCGTTCGTCAACTTGCACTCATGGGCTTTGCCACTTTCTTTGATATTGATACCGTGGCCCTCTTGTGGAGCAAGACTCTTAAAGTAGCCTTTGTTGGGCATGTCGAGAACGGTCTCTATGTGATTAACTTCTTGGAGCGACCCACTAAGATCGCGACATGCCTAATGGCTAAAGTTGACGTGTGATGGCTTTGGCATCGCCGTTTAGCCCATGTCCATATGAGATCTTTGCAAAGTCTTCTCAAGGGGTACCATGTCCGTGGACTAACAAACATTAGTTTTGCCAAAGATCATGCTTGCAGTGCTTGTATCGAAGGAAAGCTACATGAGAAGGCTCACCCTCCCATGGCTACCATCTACTCAAAGAGGCCCTTGGAGCTCCTTCACTTGGATCTCTTTGTACGTCCATCCTTTGATAGTCCTGGGGGTAGAAAGTATTGCTTGGTGATTGTGGATGATTATTCAAGATACACTTGGGTATATTTCTTCAAGAGGAAGAGTGAGACCCAACAAACCTTCATCGACTTTGCAAATGAAGCTCAATGCCAACACAATGCAAAGATCTTGATGATAAGAAGTGACAACGGCACCGAGTTCAAGAACTACACCTTGGATGAGTTTCTTAGTGATGAGGGGATCAAGCATCAATATTCCGCACCTTACACCCCTCAACAAAATTGTGTGGCGGAGAGTAAGAACCGGACGTTGATGGATGCGGCAAGGACTATGATGGCGGAGTTCAAGTCTCCATACAACTTTTGGGCCGAAGCCATCAACACCGCGTGTCATGCATCTAATCGGCTCTACCTCCGCAAAGGCTTGAATAAGACTCCATATGAGATACTCGCCGGTAACAAGCCCAACCTCAAGTACTTCCGGGTGTTCGGGTGTAAGTGTTTCATTCTCAAGAAAGGTGTTCGTTTGTTTAAATTTGAGGCTAGAGCTCATGAGGGCATATTTGTTGGTTATGCTACAAACTCTCATGCTTACCGTGTCCTCAATAAGTCCACGGGACTTATTGAGGAGACGTGTAACGTGGAGTTTGATGAGAGTAACGACTCCCAAGTGGAGCAAAGTGGTACTTGTGATGTAGGTGATGAAATTCCTCCCCAAGCCATAAGAAGAAGGGGTGTTGGTTATATCCTACCCATTGAGGAACCCCTTGTGGCCGAAGGAGAAGGACAATGTTCCACTCAAGTGGAACCATCACCAACCCAAGACCCACACGCTTCCGAAGAACAAAGTGAAGGCCAAGATCAACCTCAAGATGGTGGTGAACCACCAAGTGATGCCCAAGGTCAAGTTCTCACTTCCGAGCAATTTCAAGACCAAGAGCAAGCTCAAGATCAAGAACAAGCTCAAGACGATGCTCAAGACGATCAAGCTATCGCTCCTCAACTTACTCCCGAGGAGGAATTGGAGCGTCGTGCCGCCAAGATTGCATCCAAGCTCACTACCAAAGATCATCTCATGAGGAATGTGCTTGGAAGCTTAAGAAAGGGGGTAAGCACTCGTAGACAATTAGCAAACTATTGTGAACATCACGCGTTTGTTTCTTGTGTTGAACCCCAAAAGGTCTATGAGGCGCTCGAGGATCCGGATTGGCTTAATGCCATGCATGAAGAACTCAACAACTTCGAGCACAATAAGGTGTGGAGATTGGTGCCAAGGTCAACGGGGAACCATAATGTCATTGGAACCAAATGGATATTCAAGAACAAGCAAGATGCTCATGGAATTGTCGTTCGCAACAAGGCTCGTTTGGTAGCACAAGGCTACTCCCAAGTCGAGGGTATCGACTACGGTGAAACCTTTGCTCCCCGATACGTCTCCATCGTATCTATAATTTTTGATTGTTCCATGCCAATATTATACAACTTTCATATACTTTTGGCAACTTTTTATACTATTTTTGGGACTAACATATTGATCCAGTGCCCAGTGCCAGTTCCTGTTTGTTGCATGTTTTATGTTTCGCAGAAACCCCATATCAAACGGAATCCAAACGGGATAAAAACGGACGGAGAATATTTTTGGAATATTTGGAGAATATGGGAGGAAGAATCAATGCGAGACGGTGCCCGAGGTGGCCATGAGGCAGGGGGGCGCGCCTGCCCCAACTGGGCGCGCCCCTGACCCTCGTGGGCCACCCATAAGGCGGTTGCTGCTCTTCTTCGGCCGCAAGAAAGCTAATTTTCAGAAAAAATCTCGGCGAAGGTTTCAATTCAATCGGAGTTACGGATCTCCATATATACACAAAACGGTGAAAGGGCAGAATACCAGAACGCAGAAACAGAGAGAGACAGAGAGACAGATCCAATCTCGGAGGGGCTCTCGCCCCTCCCATGCCATGGAGGCCAAGGACCAGAGGGGAAACCCTTCTCCCATCTAGGGAGGAGGTTAAGGAAGAAGAAGAAGGGGGCCCCTCTCCCCCTCTCTTTCGGTGGCGCCGGAACGCTGCCGTGGCCACCATCATCATCACCGCGATCTTCACCAACACCTCCGCCATCTTCACCAACATCTCCATCACCTTCCCCCCTCTATCTACAGCGGTCCACTCTCCCGCAACCCACTGTACCTTCTACTTGAACATGGTGCTTTATGCTTCATATTATTATCCAATGATGTGTTGCCATCCTATGATGTCTGAGTAGATTTTCGTTGTCCTATCGGTGGTTGATGAATTGCTATGATTGATTTAATTTGCTTGTGGTTATGTTGCTGTCCTTTGGTGCTCATCATATGAGTGCGCGCATGGATCACACCATAGGGTTAGTTGTATGTTGATAGGACTATGTATTGGAGGGCAAGAGTGACAAAAGCTTCAACCTAGCATAGAAATTGATGCATACGGGATTGAAGGGGGACCAATCACTACAAAAAAAATACACTTCCGTGATGATACATGTTTGTCATAGTAGGTCGCGTTTTTTGTCATGCATGTACATCCATGACAAATTTATGACAGAATCAAGATAGTCATACCTGTGCTGTCGTAGAAGTGTTCCATGACATTACCAAAATTATCATCACGGAAGTGTCCACTTCCATGACGATAAATCGCGCGTCACAGAAGTGCTTTCATCAAGGGTGACCAACACGTGGCATCCACCGTAACGGAACGCCGTTAAGCTATCGAGTCGGGTTTTGGATCCGATAACCCGTTAACAGCCCCGACCAATGGGGATTTTCCACGTGTAAAATCATCATTGGCTGGAGGAAACACGTGTCGGCTCATCGCTGGGACAGATGTCATCCACTCATTGGACAGAAGGCGCCTATGATACGTCAACACGTGGCACGGCCCAACAAAGGCCCATTCGTGTGAAAAGGCCGGCCCATTTGACTTGGTCAAAAGGTGGCGGGCCGACCCATGGAAAGCCTGTTAACAACCTGTTCGCATATAGCCCATTTACAGCCCGCTAACCCAAGGCCCGTTACGCCCTATTCAAATTAGGCCCAGTAGCGTCATCTGGGCCATCCAATATGATTCCAGCCCGTTTTAACTTCTGGCCCATGTATGGCTCATGACGTCTTTCGGCCCATATGAGGCCCTATGTAACTCTTGGCCTATTAACGGCCCGTGGTGAAACTGGCCCGTAATGAACAGTGTATCACTTTACACCCATTAACGGCCCGTGGTGAAACTGGCCCGTAAAGAACAGTGTATCACTTTATACCCATTAACGGCCCATTATTCCGTTGGGCCGTTTCCAGCCCATGTTATCTTTCGGCCTTCTCAGAGCCCATTTATTCTTGGGCTATTTTCCAGCATTCGTTTACTTACGGCCCGTTACTGTCATTTTCTGCTTGTGGGCCAAATTCAGCCCGTGGTTACAGTCGGCCCATTTGTGGTCCATTAATACGCTGGGCCGTTTTCATAGCGTCATCAAATACGGCCTATTAACGATGGCCCGTTATGGTCGGCCCATGAACGGACGATTCCAACTCTAGCCCGTTTACGGCCAGAATGCGGTCTATTTGGCCCATGTTTGGCCAATCGATCATACGGCCCGTATAAGGCCCATTGATGATACAGTCCGTAGAAGGCCCATTGTTTCTACGGCCCGTAGAAGGCCCACTGTTTCTACGGCCCGTAGAAGGCCCACTGTTTCTACGGCCCGTAGAAGGCCGACTGTTTCTACGGCCCGTAGGAGGCCCAGTGTCACTACAGTAAATATTAGCCCATGGTTATTGTGGCCTAGTTTAAAAAAATAGGTTATTGCAGCCACTAGCAAACCGCAGAAAAAGAACTGCACTGACTACAAGCAAACAAATAAACAAGACAACAAGGAAATAAATAAGCAAGCAACTTACACTAGGCTATCACGGCTATTACACATATTACATCCACTGGGCATCAAAGTTCGCCACCAGTGCAAATATAGGGAACACAACAGCATATAAACGCCGCAGCAAAAGAAGTCCAGAACTGAAACCACTTCAGAAGAGCTCAAGAAACAATATCCTGGGTACCCATAATGCTGGCAAGATGCTTAGCAAGCTTATTAACTTTCTCTTGTTTGGCGCTTAAGTCCTCCAGCGTTTGCTCTTGCACCAGAAAGTATGCATCTGAATTCTGCAGGGACTTCCTCAGTCCTTCGGCTTCCTGTCGCATAACATCTGATCAATGTCTTTCAACTTGAAGTTGAGACTCAAGAAGCCGAACTAATTCAGGCAATGAGTTCGAAGAGCTGGTGCCAGTAGTGGTAGCCAGTAACTCGAACACTACATCAAGACATGACTTTGGGGTTGTCTCAGTGTCTTCAATATAGTTATTATCAGATTTCTTGGAGACCAACAGGGATGTCTCACTATCTTGAACCTTATCTGCATTACTTCCTTTACCATAGCATAACAGGGTACTCTTCTCCAATATTTTATCCGCGTTCTAAAAGAGAAACAAACAAACACATCTCAGGTTTACAATGTAGTATATGAAACTCATTTTGGTAAACCAGTTCAGTAGTAAGGTGGACAGGATAACAACATGAAACAAACATATATCTATGTAGTATGGTCACTGTATGGTCTATATCATTCTAGTTTATGTTGCCAAATCAAGATAGATACAGTTCGAATCATATCTATTTAAGACAAAGCAGCATAGACAGAATATAAGTGTGGGAAACTACACAGCAATAACAACACTTGTAATGTGCATGGCATGAGAACATAACTATTTATTCAATTGAAACTGAAATCAACATAGAGCAAGTTACAACAGCAAACAGCCAAACATGTTGAAGAAACAGGTTTAAAACATACCTGTTGCGCCATTGGAGTTTCAATTGCATCCTTCAAATTTGAAATTAGTTGGTATCAGTAAATACAGTGATGCAAGAGCAAAGTAGTATGAACCATAGCTACGGAACCTGACCTGAGAACAATTCTTCTTCTGCTTTAAGCGTTGACTTTGGGTTCGGAGTGGTGGTCCTCATGATTTGGGCACTGCAGTTGCCTTACTAACTGCTCATGTTTGGGTGCTCTGTGGTGGAGACGATGCTGTGTCAACGGGAACTGGGTGTCTATCTGCTGGGGTTGGGGTTAGAAGGGGTGTAGCTGGTTCTCTGTCCAACTGGGTAGGGGTACAATCTGCATGAGTGTGGGTTATGTGTGGTGGGGCTGGTTCTTGGGCAAGTACAACCGTGGTTCTATCTGCATCGACAGGTAGCACGATCTTTTCTGAAGACCGTGTTTTTACTCCCACAGATACTGCCATCACTCCCTCCAATTGAAATGGCTGATAAACAAGAACAGTAATTGAATGTACAGACATTGTAAGATAGACAGGTGCAATGGATAGTAGGGAAGAAAACAGGGCATGAAATAATTCACATTTATGTTGTCTAAGCAAACAGAATAGCAGGACATAATTTCACATATATGATGGCTAATTAAACAGGATAGCATGACACAATTTCGCATGTATGATGGCTAACTAAACAGGATAGAATGACATACTTCAAAATATGATGACTATGTAAACAGGATGACATGATATAACTATACGATGTGTCTATTAAAGTGGTTGGCATGCCATAAATCACAAACATGCCGTCGATGGAAACATGATGGCATGATATAATTCACGGATAGAATGACTTAATTTAAAATATGATGACTATGTAAACATGACGAGATGATATAACTATATTATGTCTTTAGAAAATGGGTTGGCTTGCCATAATTGAGATACATGCTGTCTATGTAAACATCATGGCATGACATAATTCAAATATATGATTTATATACTAAGGAAGTGAGCAGAGGGCAATCGCATATATGATGTGTCAACTAAGGAGATGGCATTCAATATTGTGTATATGATGTAAAAACTAAGCATTGCAATACAACATATGCATTATATGAGTAATATAACCCTGCCAAGTTTGAGCATACACCTCAGGGGGATAATAGGACTGGTCATCTGCCTCTGAATCCTCCTCTGAAGAGCTATCTGTAACCAGCAAGATATCTGCTTCAACAGGTAGCATTGTCTGCTCTGAAGACCTTGTTTTCACTCCAGATTTCTCCATCACCAATTCAAATGGCTGATGCACAAGAAGAGCAGTTGAATATACAAACATTGTCGACAAAAGCAATGAGAAATACAAAAAAAAGGACGGCATGATATAATTCACATATATGACGCTTGCCTAAACAGCATGGCATTGCATAATTCACATACATAATGCCTTGCAACAAGATAACATTGCATAATTCACATATATAATGTCTTGCAACAAGATGGCATTGCATAATTCACATATATGGTAATTAGACACTAAACAGGTGGCATTCACACAAAGCATGTCTAAACTAAGCAAATGACATAGCAATGCAAGATACCATACGCATGATATGAGCAACATAACCCTGCCAAGTTAGGGCATGCACCTCGGGGGGGGGGGGAATATGACTGGTCATCTGTCTCTGAATCCTCCTCTGAGGAGCTATCGGTAACCAGCAAGACATGCGCTTCGTCAGATAGCATTGTCTGCTCTGAAGACCTTGTTTCCACTCCAGATTTTTCCATGACCGTGCCGAATGGCTGATGCACAGGAAGAGTAATTGAATGTACTAAAATTGTTGACAAATTTAACACGTAATAAAAAATGATGGCATGATATAATTCACATATAAGATGACTGGCTAACCAGGGTGGCATTGCAAAATTCACATATATGATGCCTGGCTAGACAAGATGGCATTGCATGATTCACATATACGATAAAGAAACTAAACAGATGGCATTGACACAAAGCATGTCTAAACTAAGCAGATGACATCTTTAATGTATACAGTAAGCAATGCAAGGCACCATATGCATGATATTACCAACATCAGCATGCCAAGTTAGAGCGAAGACCTCATGGGGTAAATAGGAGTGGTCTTCTCCTTCTGAATCCCCCTCAGAACAGTTATCTTCCTCTTGATTACGATCCGAAATGGGTGGAGGGGGGCTGCCTTTGCGCCCACCATGGAACGACGTCTGCATGAAATTTTATTGCCACGCAAGGCTCGTCTCTTTTGCTCTACATGATCAGTTCCATTGTGTACAATAACTGGCATGCATAGGAATAAAACATAGTGAGATTATGTAAGGAGTGCATGCACAAATCCAGAGTGATGGTAGCAAACTGTGGATAGACCCAAAACCAATGATAGCAGGCAGATAATAGCTTTAGTTAAAAAATACAGATAATGGCTCCTTTAATGTTTGTTTGCACCCAACATGAAACTCATAGTAGACACCGGAGATTAACCAGATAGTAGACAGATAGTACTGATTGCTGCCCCAATATGTACCCCACAACCATTTAAAAACTCAAGTTTCAGCATTAGTTTGGACCTGACTCGGAGTCTAATAGGTGAACACGACGATAATGTAGCATGTCATCATATTAAGCGACGCATAACGTAAGCAGACACGGAAGAGTGCGACCTCTCTTGCGGACCCGTGTAGTCCTCAAGGTCATCTGCTCAGTTGATGATGGTAATGCAGTTGCCGTGGCTGCCGGCGGCGGGGAAGAAGATCTGAGGCGGCGAAAGACAGTCTGGAGAGCGGATCCCTGCTGTGGTGAACCCTTCCGTCGTTGGAGCAGCTGAGCTGGGGTGGGACACAGCGCCGCAGGAGCAGGACAAACCACACAAGGTTTTCTTTGACACATATCTGTAACAGAAGTAATTGAGTAAGGGCTTGTTTGAATTTGAGGATTCTAACAATGCAGGGATAGGAAATAGACAGGAATAGGATAGGAATGCACGTGCAAAGCAGAGAATTTAAAAACCCAGGATTTCTGCCAATCTGGGTGTTTGATTCACAACAATTGGAAGATCACTGGATGCAAAAAAGCATGGTGAGATTAAGTCAAACCACAAGAAAATGTACTGTTATAATGCTATTATGCTACTATCTCTTAGTCTTGTGTTTGATGAATCTCTACTCTTATAAAAAATAGAGTCGGTGATGATGGTGTGCCTGCCATCCTGCAATATAGGCCGTCCGATTTATATCTGACGGATAGGAAGGAAACTATGGCGATTTTGCAAAAAGATACCCCCACCCCTCTCCACATTTGCAAATAAGGCCTTCCCTCGTTCATCCTGTTCTCCCACAAGATAAACTACTCATACAAATGCTTCTTGATGTTCCGTGCAACGCATGGGCATCTTGCTAGTAGGAATATGAAAAGGAGGACAAGTGGAAATTAGAATTCCTACGGTTTTTCTTTCAAGGAGACAATAAAGGAACAAATCCTACAGTTTTCCTTTGCTCCATTCCTTTGCACCAAATTCATGAAAAGTAGTACCATAGGAAACTTTCCAATTCCGATGTTTTTCATTCACTTTTCCTTTCAAGCACTGGCGATTCTAGTAGGCAGGCTTGAGCAAGGAAAATCCTACACTAAAAAAATGTTTTTGTGCTACTTCTATTACTTTGGACCCAGGCCACTGCCATACTAGCTCAACTCCCAGGCCCATCGACAAATGCACAGCTCAAACGCGCAGAGATAAATAATGATGGCGTTCAAGAGAGTCCATCACGGATAGCTAAGTTGCCTGGTACCTCACTGCTTGTCATATAGTAGGATAAAATAATCGTATTTCCCGTTACTACGAGTGCTCAGTGGACAATATATATAACATGTAGAGTAAAAAAGAGATGCAACAAGTGTACAACCTCTTTGGCGAAGCCATGTCGATCTCAGCGTGATTGGGTTGGCCGGTGAGGATGCTCCGGCTGACTTGGCTGTCGGAGGAGGGGAAGAAGATCTTAGGCGTCTGGAGATGGAGCCCGAGGTACTGCTCCGCTGTGATGGAGGGTTTCGTCGTTGGAGCAGCTCCGGTGAGTTGTACGACGCCGAGGCTGAAGCAGGACAAGAGAACGACAACGTTAACCTGAGTGGAATTCTAATAGCATCTCCAATACATGACGTAAAATACATAACCACAAAGTGCTAGATGTAAAATACATCAGCCGCTCATCTCTGAACTTAACTGTCGAAACTGAATTTAACTGTCGAAACTGAACTTAACTGTCGAAACTGAATTTTGCTGTCGAAACTGAATTTTACTGTCGAAACTGAACGCACTAGCAAGGTGAGGCTACACGTCGGTCGACTGACTTTTTCATCTCTGGTCAGTCGATTTTGCAGCCGTTGGATACGAAATCAAGGGCCTGCGGTTCATCTTCAACCTCCACCCCCTGAGCCGCCAGCCACCACCGGCCAAACAGCAGCCCCCCGCCGCCCGCGGCCGGCGGTGCGCCGCCCCGCCCGCCCCGAAAACACTCCCCACCGCCGGTCCACCGCCGCCCCGACCATCCCTCTAGGCCCCCCCTGTGCTGAGCTTTTTCTCCGGCAATCCCCATGCCACCGCCCCACCACCGCCGGCGACCACCGCCCCCACCTGAACACTAAGATAGATAGTGGGGTACCTCTCCGGTGAGCCCCCCGCCCCACTGCGGCTGGTTCTTCCTTCACCCCAGCAAGCCCCCCACCCCCTGAAAATCGACTGACCCAAAAGTCGATTCAGTCAACTGAAGTGTAGCTAAATCGGAGCAGCATCGCAAGCAAGAGCAAGAGCGAGAGCAGCAGCGCGAGCAAGAGCAATAGCCAGAGCAGACCAGGCAGGGGACCGGGAGCAAGAGCAGAGCAGCAGCGCGAGCAAGAGCTAAAGCAGCAGTAGCTCCTACTGATGTGGACGTCGCCGCCGAGGGAGCGACACCATGGAGGAAGTGGCCGGCGGCGCCGCTGTGGATGGAGCCGCGCCGTGTCGGCTCGGGACCGAGTGCCGGCAGCACCGTGAGATCGAATCAAGAAGAAAATGCGGCGATTAGTGTACAACCTCTTTGGTGGCGCCGATTAGGCCGCAGCTTCATCCGAGGAAACGGTGATGATGATGCTCTTCCGGTGGTGCAGGTGAAGACGGCGGTGTGGGAATGGAGGTGGCGCGAAAGACGAGGGGAACGTCGGGGCAGCTCCTTGGAGGTGGAGGACGGGGTGGCTGAACCGGCGGGACGATGAGATCGACGACGGATCCTCATCCGGTACGGTGGATGAGGGACGTCGAGGTGTTGCTGTGGACGACGTCGTCGGGGAAGAGGCTCCGGCTGGGTGGCGGACGGAGCAGGGTGTGGGGTTTCGTCGCGGGTTTTCGCGGCCTCGGTGTACGAATGGGTGGGCGGATGGGATGGCAGTGGGGAACCATGGCTTAGAGACGCGCTTGTCCGAAATGTGGGGTAAGTTACGAAAGTACCCCCACCGATTTGAGGCGGTTCTTTCGGTTCAGGGGTACCACGGGCATTTCGCGTGTCGGGATTTCACAGGAGGTGGGAGTTTTCGCGCGCGTTGTAATTTCGGAATAGCAAGGCGCGGGTTGAGATGGAGGGAGTTGTCGGAGCACAACGAGACAAAGATATATCTTAAATATTTCGGGCTAACAAGGCGCGGGTTGAAGAGGCGGGAGTTTCGCAGCACGATAGACAGAGACGCTAGCTTGAATTTTCGGCATAACAAGGCGCGGCTTGAAATTTCGGAAGAACAAGCTTAACGTGTACCCAAAAAAAGACAATTTGCACCTCAACACGCACAACACACACACAAACACCATTTAGACTAGAGTAAGGTACACGTGCATTGCACGCATGAGATTTGGCAACCAAATTATGAATAAATACCACATTATAGCATGCAAGCTTTGAGTCATATATGCATGATGTAGATGTTCGTTTAATTCTTATAGTTCATTTCATTCAAAATCATCTAGTTTTTATAAGAAAGCTAATCTATTTTAAGATTCATGGAATTGTGCGTCGTAAGACATAAAGTAAAAACAAATAATGGCAAATCATGTAGAAAAACATTTGGGCAATTCTGATACGGAAGATTCTAGAACAAATAAGAAGTGCTTGTGTTTTGATGTTTGTGCATTATGCTTAAGTTCAACCATGGAGTCTTCTAGATTATACATGTGGCGAAATCTGGTGGAATCTAGATGATATCCAACGGCCAGTAGTGCTCAAATTTGCCATCTTTGGACCATCGGATTCGCCTCATCCAACGACCATCTTTCAAAGTTAAAGTTACCCGCACACAATATAAAAAAATATAAAATATAATATATATATAGGGGTATAGATATAGATATGTGATGCGAAAGCCGCCCATCATCTCCAATTAGAATAGTGTGTCCATGCACGGATGCGACGTGGCCAAATGATGTCTGCCATCGGTATCTCAAATTCAAATCAGTCTGACCTTGTTCAATGTGTATACATTACAACATGCTCGTTTCCAAACCACACCGCGCAGATCTCCGTTATATTCATGCATGCATGGGTTTCAAACATCAGGATCTCTTATTCAAATATTTGAATTCAACTTTACATTGATTATGACCTCACCTATTCTTTTACACCCACACAGTAGTCTTCTCTTTATAATTGTACCACTAACTTTCTCTCGTGCATGCATGCACACACACTACCAGTCGGCATTATCCATCGCACGCATACAATCTTTTTCTTCAGGTCGGTCTCCCATGAAGGCACACACCCACACACATCCCCCTCTCCATCATATCGGGCATTCTTTATCTCTCACGCGTGCATGCGCAACGATCGATGTTCCTCTATGTATGTGTGTATATAGCTAGGTCTTTCATAGTTTTCCACACAAACCGATCAATCGATATATCCAGTGAGGTCTCACCCTCTTTCCCACGTCCACATCGATCAATCTATACCTCTCTATATAGGATTAACATATATAGCTAATACACCCACATTAATTATATATCCAACGTCCCCCTCTCATCATCCATGCCTTCCGCTTCATCTCTCAGACGCGTGCACAATGGCGAAGACAGGGGGCAGTAAGGGCCCTGCCCCCTCCCCCCTAACATCACTATATATCGAGGCTAATATGAATGTGATCATTAGACAATTGCTGCTAAAAATGGTTTAAGTTCATGAATTGACCCTCCTCGTAAAGGATTAGCAATGCTTGGCCCCCTAGCTCATTTATTTTTCATGGCTCCGCCACTGCGCGCAACAGCGCACGTGTTCGCCCCCTCTCTCTAAATATCGATCTCGCACTTGTGCATTCCTTCATAGTCTCCCTCCACTCGGCCCCTCGCACCATCTTCTAGCCCCCACCGGATTTTGCCACATGTACAATCTAGCAGACTCCATGGTTGAACTTAAGCATAATGCACAAACCTCAAAACAACAGTGGTTCTCTTTTGTTCTAGAATCTTCCGTATCATAACTGCCCAAACTTTTTTTCTAGTTGAATTGCCATTATTTGTTTTTACTTTATGCTTTACAACGCACAATTCCATGAATCATAAAATAGATTAAGGGCTTCTTTGATTCAAAGGATTCTCAAAGGAATTTTGGAGGATTCTAATCATTAGGAATTTTTCCTATCTTGGTTGTTTGATTCGTAGGATTGTAAACCATAGGAATTTTTCCATATGATTCATTTGCACTAGATTTCATAGGAAACATCCCATCCACTCAAACCTCTTTGAAAGAATTCTGCGTTTTTTCTATGCACAATCAAACACTCGTACAATCCTGTAGGATTCAAGACGACATTCCACTATAATCCCATGTTTTTCCTATTCCCGCGTTCTTAGCTTTTTTATAAAAACTAATTGATTTTGAATGAGATGAACTATAAGAATTAAACGAAGGGCTACATCAGGCATATATGACTCAGAGCTTACATGCTATAGTGTGGTATTTATTCATAATTTGGTTGCAAAATCTGATGCGTGCAATGCACGTGTACCTTACTAGTACTTCGAGTATGTGCAAAACACGTAAATTAGAATACCAATGGCACGCTACACAGTGTCTCTCTTACAGTTCATGAAGCCACGTGGCACATGTGGAGGCGTTGTCGCGACCTCCTTGCGTGGATTGATCACAGTGACGTGCTGCTGGTTCCAGAAGAATGTACTCGTCCTCCCTGAGCCATACTGGCGGTACATGCACGAAGCGAAGATGTGCACGCACGCCACGCACGCACTCATTCCCTCGCACGCACACGCGGGTACACGGGCGGACGCAATTTTGTACCAAGATCCACCCCATGTGATAATTTGACGCGTGTAAAGTCGTTCACTTCATTGATGGTCAATTAATACAGCGCATGCAAATTGAGTGGACGTGAGGGCGGAAGAAAGACATTATTACTCCACTGCGCGCATGCGAGTAGTTAAATCGTGGGTTGCTAGTAGTACTTCCATTGGTCTCCTTCGTATTTTGTGCCAATTTTTGACAGTAACATAATATTTACGCATTTGAGCAGTGTAGTACTTGAAATTTATGTTCCGCTAAACTCATCGGGAGCCGTTTCGGGCCTCGAAACCAAAACCATCAATTAATCTTTACCTTGTTCCCATCACATTCGAAAGCCTGCTCACACCTACTAGTACGTACCAAACCTGAACGTGTTCCCACTATGCAGGTATTAGTACTAGTGCTAGTACTTAGGTTATAAAAAGGGGAACTACCTAACCGAAAATTACTCTACCTTTCCTCCTCATAAGTGCTTCTTCTTCGTCCGTCGTTGCCATGGCCGGTGAGCAGAGCTCTAGGTCGAGAACTACTCGTAACAAGGGAGCGGCAACCAAGGCTGCGGAAAAAAAAGAGGGCTCGCCGCCACGCAGAGACCTCGAAAGATCTCTCACGGGCAGGCGATGGCTCCCAGGAGCGCCCTAGCCGCGGAGGCGAACATGCCGAGCCGGCGGAGCTGGAGTCGTTATCCCTCGACGGCATGCCCGATCAGCTCAATAAGCAGAAGGAGTTCATCCAAGGCTTGATGGAGTTGCTGAAGGAGAGCCTCGACGACATGCCCGCTGAGCTCAATCAGCAGGGGGAGTTGACCGCCGGCTTGGTGATGCTGCTGAAGAAGAGCATTGCCTCGGAGAAGAAGGCGACCGGCGAAATCCTGCGACTTCAGGAGGACAAGGCGAAGCTCTGCCACGAGATCGACCTGTTGAAGGAGAAGAACGCCGGCTGGAAGAAGCTGCATGAGAATAGTAGTTCCTCGATGAAGATGCTGCAGGCCCTCGTCATGGAACAGAAGGAGGAGTTGGCGAAGCTCCGCATCGAGCACCCGGCTGCTGTCAAGGTACGTAATGCGGCCGTGGAACAGATGATGAAGGCTCGCGTCGAGAAATCCCGCGTCATGGACAGAATGAAGAAGATGGCGGAGGAGACGCGCAAGGAGATGGAGGTCGTGGAGGCGATGAAGAAGCAGTTACGACTCCGCGGCGAATTAGATCATTTGGGGTGATAATCTTCCTTCTTCTTTTGCTCCTGTGTTTCATCTTTTGCTTCGGGTGTTTCGCCGCACGTGTCACGTTCTCTGCGAGGCATGAATAGAACAATGTTTTTTTGAGGGAATGAATAGAACAATGCTAACAATGAGATGACTAGCAAATTAGATCATTTTTTATCGCCATATGGCACTGGGCTGCCGTGTTTCGTGCTCCTCCGTCGCAGTACTACTCCAGTGGAAAACTTGAGTATACCGCACGGTTCTTTGCTCCTCCTCGATCAGGTCGTCGGCGCATTTATACGAGCAGTCAAATCACAAGGCCCCGCCTTCCAGCAGTAATGAGCCGTCAAATCACAAAGGCCCTCGCCTCTCGTGAAACCGACCAAGCTAGACTGCCCCGCCCTCTAGCCTTTTAAAAAATGTATACTTTTGTACAGCAGTAGTATCGATGGATTGCGCCATGGAGCAAAACTTGAAATTAAAAAAAGGTGGTACATATAGAGAGCGCTCGTCGCCAAATTATGCATATAGTACTATTAAAAAGGCTAGTCACAATAATGGTGTCCAGCACAACCCACCCCTCAAATAAAACTAAGAGGGTGCTTGGATACGTTTTAGTCCCATGACTAAAAGTAGTGGGACTAAAACATGCTAGCCTCACCCATGCTTGGATCCAAATACTAAAAAGGCTAAAATCAAGTTAATGAGCATTTATTATCCTCCAAACCCTCCAATCCAGAACTCGCCTGTGTTAAAGGAGAGGAGTTAAATGAGTAGAGAGAGGACTAATCCACATTTTAGTAGGGGTACCCCTGACTAAAAATTTTTAGTCTCAAGACTAGTTTTAGCCCCTCTTTAGTCAGGGGTGCTTGGAACTTTAGCCTCTTAAAGAGACTATTTTTAGTCAGACTAAAATAAGTCCCTTGGATCCAAGCACCCTCTAAGCATCCTGGAATTCTTTGACAAAACTAAGCACCCTGAAATTCTTTGACAACTAAACTGCTGGCTATATGATGTTGGCCATATATATTGTACGTATATAATGTGAAGAAACGAGTGGTAGTACTATACCAACTAAAAGATGAAATGTAAGAAATACTAGTATGTACGTACTGAAGAGTTAAAGTAACGAGAAGAAACATAACATAGTTCTGCTGGGGGCTCAGCACAACACACCCCTCAAATTAAATTAAGCACACCTGAAATTAAACTTTGCAACTATTCCGGTAGACACTGCATTAGAACCACCATGAGCAACGACACTGCCACCTTACTCGGAGTCCTCGTCCACGTCCTCGACTTCGTCCTTGTCCCTCTTCCTCTTGGCCGATACTTCTTTGCTTGAACCGCACACTTGGCTGTTGCTCTTCATCCAACCCTTGTAGATATTGAAGCAAAGGTAGCCATCCATTGCAGCGTAGTGGATGTGGTCTATATCTAGTACATTCCGCTGCCATGCATGACGATGAAACGTGTATGGAGGTTTCTCCAGTTTACCGTACGAAGGATGAACCATGGCTCCTGCCAGGGTCAGCATTGAAGGCTGACGAGAGGACACCAGCCGATTCTTCTGGAGGTCGAAGGTGTTGCCTACAACGAGGCCTATCCGACGCAGGACTTCTTTGTCGTTACCAAAGTCTACAGTAACGAATTTGACTAGGTTGCTCTCGAGGAAGTCCTTAAAATCCTGGCACTCAACGTCGGCATGGCATATGTGGTAGACCAAGCATAAGTCATGCACGCAAACCTGGATCACGGCGGGCTTCTTCCTCTCTTCGTCCTTTAGATCCTTCTCTCGTCCCAGGACTGTGGTGTACTCAACATCTAGCCCAGCGACCCACTCATCATCTGAGTCTTCGAACATGCGTCTGAAGCGAGAAAGGCATCCTTTCACCGTCGCGGAAGAACGGGTGTAGATGACGTCGAACTCATCGCCGGTGATGGTTCTAACCTTGTACTCACCGCCGATCGTGGAGATTTGGGACGCCATGGATTTGGGAGGAGGGTTAGGATTAGTGGAACTGCCGTAATGTGAATGGACGGGACGACTAGGAGCGAACCGCCGTAGTATTGAAGGACGTGCGGGGACGAGTAGGAGCGAACTGCCAGCGTGCGAACGGCAGGGTAGTGGCTTTCCATTCTCCCATGATACGGGCTTCCGAGAGCCCTTGGATCTGAGATCGAACGGTTGCATGGCGTGATTCTAGACCTATGGGTGAATATCCTATCCTGGAGGGTTATTCTGCAAATTTTCAGCAACTTAGCATGCGACCGTTTGATCTCAGATCCAAGGGCTGCCAGCAGCCCGTATCATGGTCGCGCCTACCACGACCGTCGCGTCGCTCGCGCGGTCGCGCCCTTGGAGATTTAACACGGTGCGTTAGGCTATCTGATGTTGGCATGTCATACATAGTCATCACTTAGTCACTCATACTACAACAAGGTTGGCTATAAGGTTGGCTATAAGTGTATTTTTTACTCCTCTCTATCTCTTTCTTCGTACTCCCTCCGTCCCATAATATAAGAACGTTTTTGACACTAGTGTAGTGCCAAAAACGTTCTTATATTATGGGACACAGGGAGTACTAGTATTTATTGCATTTGCCAAGGAGTGGCCTCTTCCAATGAAATGGTGTTGCTAAGTTTGCTTCATTTAATTAGCTATAGACTCAAAATTGTCTTTTCACCTAGGTACACGCGCTTAGCACCGTTTCTTCCTTGGGTCACCAAACTAGTCTCTCTCTTCTTGATTAACTTGCCACATCAGACTTTATGCCTATGTGGTAAGCTTAAGCACTTGTAGGAGCAAGTAAAAGTAAGTACAATAGTGCGCTTTACGTGACATTTTTGCATATGTGGAGGAAAGAGAGGCAAGGAAAAAGTGGAGAAGTGGGCTCTCATGCAAGAGGCAGCCTCTACTACATGGTGGAGCATTGGGAGAGGCACCTGTATGGAGGTGGTCAGGAATCGGGAGACTCACGCCGGTCATAGCGCCGCAATTAAAGTGATAATGGCAAGTCAAATCACGGGGCCCCACCTGTCCAGCAGTAACTCGCTGTCAAATCACATAGCCCTACGTTTGCAGCAGCCTACTCCCTCGTCTTCTCGCGTCTCTGTCGAACCGACTAGGCGGAACTGCCCTGCCTACCGCGCAGGAAAAGCCCCGCCCTTGACTTTTAAATAGTATACAGTATACTAATTTTGTATCCATGGATTGCGCCCGCGCCATGGAGCAAAGCATCTAGAAAACAGCGGTACACATGTACGGAGTATACAGCACGCCCGTCGCGTTTGTGTCGCACCCTAGATGGTCGGTCGGTCTGGCACGCTGCTCTTCGAATGGAACGTGCGTCATATTGCGTTTGCACACACATGTGGGACGACAATTGAGAACCGACCATAGGCACACTCCCCGGCCCCGCAAGTCGGGTGACTTAATAGAAGAGGGAGACGAGCGATAGTACTAGAGAAGTGTTGTACTACGTTGGTGCCTGGACGATCCCTGCAAGACACGGAAGATCAGTTCGTCCATGCATGTGACCAGACTCCAGCAGACACGCCTGGATTGGCTATCGTCTACATATCGTGCAGGCTGTGTTGTACATGGCTGTAGTTGTGGTGAGAAATCTAAAAAAAGGTTTATTGTCATCTCGCAAAATTAGGTGTCATGTGCTTCGGATCACTGCGAGGGTTAAACAGCGACAACTGAGTTGGGCTAGTCATTGGGGGCACATGCACGAACAGTGACTACTCGGCTTCCATCTAGGTCAAGCCGGCTATGTTAATTAGGACATCTATCGACTGACCCCTTTTCTACGAGTTTATCTTTAATTTGAGGTTTGTTCCTCGTCTAGTTTGTCCGGCCGGATTCATGTTGTCTCCTTTGGGCAGTGAGGTTATGATTTCTTGTCATGTGGCATTTTTTCGTGTTATATGTTATAATCCGGCGCTTCAGATCAAAATGACGACAATTGCGCCTCCGGGCCACGTGCATGAAGACTTCTCGACAGTCATTGACGAGGTCAAGCCGGCTCCGGTAGACAAAAGAAAACTAGTACTACTCCACTATATAGGCAGGAGCCTCTGCGCTTGCTTGCTAGTGTTGCTCTCTTCACACTGTCTTGGCCTCTCTAGATCTAAACACGACAGTGGTGGCCACACACTCTCTCTCTCTGCTCACCACTGGTCACAGATCCAGCCGGATCCTCTCCGCCGGGGAAGGTGAGAAGGTGCAACGTTCACGCGGTCGTCCTCGGCGACGGCTCTTACCCACTGCTGGGCGCGTCCCGATCAGCCTGCCTTGCCGTTCTCTCCCAAGCACTGTTGGCGAGGGAGGGCCTCCGACCCCTTCTTCCTCGCTGCCGTAGTGTGGGCAGATCCGGCCTCCCGCCGCCCACCTAGCGACATCCCGGCGACCATCAGGTATAACTTCCTTCGAAACCGGCCTTGCTCTACTTCCCGAGCTCCCGACGTCGCTGCATTTGTATCTTTTACTATTTCTCAGGCCCCCTCGTAGATAGGATCGATCGGCTGTTCGAAAACCACCTAATGTTTTTACGTTTAAGAGGTAAAACTAGTTCATGCACTCGAATCTAGTACTACTTGGTTCAAACAAGGAAGAAAGGGGGTGAGGGTGGGGGAGGATTTGTTACCTGAATCTAGGACTTGGTCGAAAGAGGAAATAATGGGGGCGAAAAGTAGCAGAGACTGGCTATCCAACTGGTCTCTAGGTCTAATAGGGAAATAAAGGGAAACGCAGTACAAACTCAATATAAACCCGATCTATTGGTTGAAAAAGGAAAGAAAGTGGGGACTGGGGGACAAGTCAACAGAGTAAGTCCAGCACTAGATTTGCTAGCCTCACACAGTATAAGGTGGCTATACCGAACAAAAATGGGACCAACCCAGGTATCCTGTTCTGATGTTTGTTGCCCCGAGCCACTCTTATGTAATGCCACTGGTAAAATGTAGCAGTCGCACTGTTAAAAGTAAGGACACGTTAAACCAATGTTGTTTTCAATGTAATGCCTCCAGTAATATGAATCAATGGCACTTCTTTACATGTCCTGCTAAAATTTCCCATTAAGATAAGTTGGTTCTTTTCGTTAGAAATGCAACTGTCCTGGTCCGCCTACTCT
The DNA here is from genome assembly GCF_018294505.1 of Triticum aestivum. NCBI lineage: Eukaryota > Viridiplantae > Streptophyta > Magnoliopsida > Poales > Poaceae > Triticum > Triticum aestivum. Next base: position 568,643,572 of record NC_057814.1, read on the forward strand.
CCCGTGCCCAAAGTAATGTCGTATTTAACGGTTGTCATAGTTAATCCTAATGCCCACACTAATACCTAGCAATGCCAGTGCTTTAGAAATTGCTACTGTCCTTGTAGGATTGCCATTCAGATAAGGAACATGCTTCTTTTCATTTGATGCATGTTTCATCACTTGTTAATCACCCTCCTTTCCACCTTTTTTGTGCAAACAGAGATATACATTTCACGCTCGATCTTAGTTGAACTGCACAAATGATATCCAAATTATAGTTGAGCATTCCAGGAGCTTCACAACCAACCTTGATGTTGCTCAATTTTATTGCAACTAATGAAGAAGAAGCTCTGTGGGTTTCGTTTTCTGATGGAAATGGAACCGGGGCTGGAGCCCTTTTCTTAAAAAAAAATTGAAGAAGAAGCTGCTAGCTCACGGGAAATTGCTTCATTTTAGGTGAACTGCACCAAAATGTCCCATGAATTTAATCATCCATGTTGGTGACTGAAAGAGCCAGCTTCAGCATCCCAGTCTAAGCACCCCCGGCCTCCATCCTAGTGACGCACGGTACGCCTCGTTTGCCACCTGCTCGACCCTAGTGTCACTGATAAAATGAAGTAATAATATAGTTAAAATAGAGCGAATGTCATCTCTATCATTTCATTTCTAATGTAGATAAAGAAAGTGCTTCTCTTTGTTAATGTATGTTTCATCAACTAGTCCCATTGTTAATGTTTAAGCGTTTCTGCAAACTGGGGTGCTTAATTTTAGTTGATATGTACAAAAATAGAGATTTGAATGTCTCAAGGCGCCTCCTTGTACTACCGCTGTACACTGATGTTCATCACTGGCAGAAGGTGTATCTGGGAGACTTGGGACGATGTCCAGTATGAGGCGTACCGTATGAGGCGTCGCAGGGCCCATCTCGCCCTCGCAGCATGGCATACTATGATACTATCGCAATATTTTCTTCTATTTATTTTGTGTGTTTCATCAACTAGTGCCACTATAATGTAATCACCCTTTTTCATTATCTGTGAAAACAGGGTTATTCAGTTGCATTTTGGTGGAACTGCACAAATGTACGTACGGAACCGGCATATATGCAGAGTGCGAGGTGTGCCAAGTAAAAATTACCGACACCAACCATGCTACATGCACGCATTGGCATCCACCACCACCAGTGGGATCGCTATCTGTGGACGGATCTTTCTCGGCAGCAAATCATCTAACCAAATACTAGTAACTTATATTGGCAGTTTTCTAGGGAGTACTCTTTTCTGAAAGAAGCACCAATCTATTTTTCTTTATTTGTACACTGTGTCACAACTTTGACCCAAAGGTACAGAGCTATTTTAGGGTGATTGGCGTAGTACTCGGAGACTGATTGTAAACATGATTTTCATTAGCTGTCACACTGATTGTAAGCATGAGCAGGTGGAAGATTAGGTTAGTGCGAAGCTTACCTTAAACCCTACCGCCGCCGTTGAAACGAGGCAAGCGTCGAGGGAACCGTGGAGAACGGCGGGGAAGCCGTCGTGCCATCCGGCCTCCTCTTACGGTGGGAGAATGAATACTCCTGTGGCTCCGGCTGGCTCTGCACCTTCACGAACGGCACACCATACTCGATCGATTCGTTATCCTCTGGGTGCTTGACCTTCGACCTGTACGCCCACCACCTCCGCCTGACTGTCGCCTCGGGCGAATCTGTCTGCTCCATCGCCCAGAGGAGATACTCGATGAACTTGGAGGACTGTAGCGTGACTGCCGCCGAGGAGTACATGTACATCGCCGCCCTCATTGCCGCCGTCTCGCTCTTTCGCATACATTGCCACATGGCCCGCACCGTCCTCGAAATCTCCCACTCATTGTCAAACCAACTAAGGATCTCCTTCAACCTGGCTAACTTTGCCTGGTCGCCGCCGGTGATCTGCCTGATTCGCTGCTGCATCCTCTCCATAGATGTCCTTCTGAGTGGTCCGGTGCTAGCTTTGGAAGATGGGAGGAGAGACGGTGGTCTTGCAATAGAGAAGAGGGAGAGGCGAGACAGTGGTTTTGGAATGGAGATGATGGAGAGGAGAGGAGGTGGTTTTGCAATGGAGAAGATCAGAAGAGGGAGAGGCGAGATGGTGGTTTTGGAATGGAGATGATGGAGAGGAGAGGAGGTGGTTTTGCAATGGAGAAGATCAGAAGAGGGAGAGGCGAGACGGTGGTTTTGGAATGGAGATGATGGAGAGGAGAGGAGGTGGTTTTGCAATGGAGAAGAGGGAGAGGAGCGTGCGGCAGCGATTTAGGATTGGACGAGAGGGTCGGCGCGTTGTGACTGGATCAAAATCAAAATCAATTACCCTTCAATTAAGAAAGCGACCCCACATTAACTAGTCTCCCTTTTATTCTGGGTCATAATTGACCATGATTTTCGCACATAAAATATATGTTATACGTTGCAAAAATAATATAATTTGAAAGTACATTCAGATACGAACCAAACGATACAATTTTTGGTGACATGCATTCACATTTTGCTTGTCAAATACAGTACGTGGTCAAACTTTGACCCAAAATACGCAAAACAACAAAAAAATACTTCCAAGACCAGCGCCGCTGTTCCGCTCTGCTCCTCTTAAATCACCGCCGCTCCTCTCCTGTTCCAATCTAAATGCAGCGCCGCTCCTCTCCTCTTCCATTTCAAAACCACCGCCCCTCCTCTCCTGTTCCAGTCCAAAACCAGCGTCGCTCCTCTCCCGTTCTAATCCAAAACCAGCGTTGCTCCTCTCCTCTTCCATTCAAAAACCACCGCCGGCGAGTGAAGGTGTTGTGGAGAAGTAGATCGATGGAGGAGTACAACCGATACGTGAGGATCGCAGACGGCGACCCTGTGAAGCTAGCTAGGATGTTGGAGATACAGTCTTGGTTTGACAACAAGGACCAACTAGCGGCGACGGCGACATCCATGGCCAAATATCTGCAACAGAGCGAAAAGGCGGCGATACTCCCGGAGGGAGTCGTGCCGGAGTACATAGAGCTGCTCCTCTGGGCCACGGAGCAAACAGATTCACGAAATCCGATCGTGAGGGAGCGGTGGTGGGAGTATCGATCCCAGATGGAGCATCCACCAGAGATTGAAGGATCGAGCATCTACAGGGTGCCGTTTGTGAGGGTGTCCTGCCAGAGCGAGCCGGTGGAGTCTTCGTCGACCGAACCCAACTGCAAGAGGAAAAAAGCAGTTGGCCCGATGACGCTTCCCCGCCATCGTCTCCCTCGCCGTTCTCATCGTCTCACGGGGCGGCTGTCTGCCGCCGAGGAATAGGAGGGGGCTGCCCCCCAGCCCAATAGTCGGGCAGGTTGTGAATTGTCAGGAGGAGCTTAGGGTTGTCAGTATTTGCAGGTTGTGAATTGTGTTTTGTGTTGTGTATTTTGAGAGTACTTTCAGATATGAATGTCTTTTGAATTTCAGATTTGCAGTATTGAGCATATGAAGTATTTTATGAATTGTAGAGATCTATTTTTAGCACTTAAAAAAAATGTAGTTTCACAGGAGTATAAAAGTGCAGACAATGTGATTCTCAGAGAAGAAACTGCAAGTTTCAGTTTCAGATAAGAAACTGCAAGTTCAGTTTCAGATAAGAAACTGCAACTTTCAGAGGCAGAGCATATATATTAACACGGCCTTTTAAAACAGGGTTAACATCATGTTGGAAGTTTTATTCATGGTCGAAAATGGAACTACCAGCCAGTTAACATCAAGCTGATCAACATTCATGCATAGCACATCTTCATATGATGCACAATCAAAATGCCCACACAATGTCGAGTGTGCGAAACACAGAGAAAACGAGGGACGAAGTTTTGGAAAGTGTTGGACGTGGTTTTGGGCTGCCCCGTCTAGGCCTGCTCCCTCCTCCCCGCGGCCGGCTCTGCTGCCGCGCAGGCCTCACCGCCCCATCGTACTCCCATCGCTGGCCTAGCCATCCCTCTACTCACCCACACCTGCTGTTATTCTCCGGCGACGGCAGACGAACCAGTAAACCCTTGTACAGTCGTACTCCCCTCCGCATGGGAAACAACTGCTGAGTCTTCCCTGCCTCCGTGTCGTTCCCTTCCTAGGCCTCGCCGTCGTCCACTGCCCTGGTGCTCTCGGCGCGGCCTGGTCAACGTGGTCAACGACCGACATGCATCTGAAGTGGACTGTATGTGGAGAGGCCGACAGCTGGGTCCACAGCCGCACGCAAGGAAATGCCTCCTTATTACGCGCAAAATAATGATTCCTCCACCTGACATCAGGGACCCACCGAAAGGGCCTCTGTATTTCGCAAAAAAAAGTTACCGCCGCTGACAGCTCAGACCCACCAGCTATATCTTCGCACGCAAGGAAGTGCCTCCTTATTACGCACAAAAAAAATGAATACTCCCCCTGCTAGCTGGGACCCACCATGGTGGGAGGCTGACTTGTGGGCCTACTAAGTTGACTGGGACGGGGGCCTTTGTCAACTTTAGTCAATATGAACGATTCTAGCTCTAGTGACCGTACGATGTCCATCCAACGGCCGTAGTGCTTCTTCAACCTCTGGTCTTCTTGCTCCAGCCGCCCAAAGCAGCGCCGGTTGTGCCGCATGCTCCTGCCTCCCGTGGCCGGTTGTGCTACCATGGAGGCCTCACCGCCCCTACTATTCCCACCGCTGGCCAGGCCCTGCAGCGACGGCAGCCTCACACCGCAGTCGAACCAGTGAACCCTGGTACCCCTCTCCGCGCGGGCTTCCACTGCCGCGTCTTCCCCGGCTCTGCGTTGTCCCCTTCCTAGGCCTCGCCGTCGTCCACCGCAGTGGTGTTCTCCGCGCGGCGTGGTCAACGTGGTCAAGGAACGACTTCCATCGGAAGAGTACTGTACGTGGAGAGGCTGACAGCTGGGTCCACGGCCACAGCCCAGTTTTTTTGTGATTTGCCAAGTAACTCACTTTGTCAGGCCTGTTGGGCTGCAAATCTTTCAAGACGAGGAGAGCTTTCATTCGGCTGGCCGAGAAAATGGCCCATCAGTAATGAGAAATGGGATGTACATTTTTAAAACACATCAAACCGGCAATTAGTTTCAAATATCTTTTTTTTTTCATTTCGAGATTTTAAATTACATTAATTTTTATGCATGGAGAATTTGTTGGATTTTATATTCATATACATTTATTTTTAAAATCAGTTTGAATGTGAGTCGAAATTTCGGGATTAAAAACAGTTCGGACCGCACCGAAATATGCAAAATTTCGTATAATTTTTTAACCGTGGCTATAATATGGGCTGTAATGCTAACAAAAAGAATATGGGCTCCAAAAAAACCTTAATAATTAGCAAATGGGCTGTAAATTATTAGGAATAATGGCAGATGGGCTGCATGCTGTTTTCCACAGATCTGAGGCTTTCCTAAAAAAAGGTTGACGCACAAGCAGTGACTGTTGGATGGCCATCCAACGGCCGTCGTTCTTCTTCAATCTCTGCTCTTCCTGCTCCAGCCGCTCAAACAAGCGCCGACGGGACTGCCTGCTCCCTCCTCCCCGTGGCCGGCTCTACTGCCGCGCAGGCCTCACCGCCCCACCGTACTCCTATCGCTGGCCTAGCCATCCCTCTACTCACCCACACCTGCTGTTATTCTCCGGCGACGGCAGACGAACCAGTAAAACCTCGTACAGTCGTACTCCCCTCCTCGTGGGAAACAACTGCCGAGTCTTCCCCGCCTCCGTGTCGTTCCCTTCCTAGGCCTCGCCATCGTCCACCGCCCTGGTGCTCTCGGCGCGGCCTGGTCAACGTGGTCAACGACCGACATGCATCTGAAGTGGACTGTACGTGGAGAGGCCGATAGCTGGGTCCACGGCCGCACGCAAGGAAATGCCCCCTTATTACGTGCAAAATAATGATTCCTCCACCTGACATCAGGGACCCACCGAAAGGGCCTCTGTATTTTGCGGAAAAAACGTTACCGCTGCTGACAGCTCGGACCCACCAGCTATATCTTCGCACGCAAGGAAGTGCCTCCTTATTACGCACAAAAAATGAATACTCCCCCTGCTAGCTGGGACCCACCATGGTGGGAGGCTGACTTGTGGGCCTACTAAGTTGACTGGGACGGGGGCCTTTGTCAACTTTAGTCAATATGAATGATTCTAGCTCCAGTGACCGTACGATGTCCATCCAACGGCCGTAGTGCTTCTTCAACCTCTGGTCTTCTTGCTCCAGCCGCCCAAAGCAGCGCCGGTCGTGCCGCATGCTCCTGCCTCCCGTGGCCGGCTGTGCTGCCGCGGAGGCCTCACCGCCCCTACTATTCCCACCGCTGGCCAGGCCCTGCGGCGACGGCAGCCTCACACCGCAGCCGAACCAGTGAACCCTCGTACTCCTCTCCGCGCGGGCTTCCACTGCCGCGTCTTCCCCGGCTCGGCGTTGTCCCCTTCCTAGGCCTCGCCGTCGTCCACCGCCCTGGTGCTCTCGGCGCGCCGTGGTCAACGAACGACTTCCATCGGACGTGGACTGTACGTGGAGAGGCTGACAGCTGGGTCCACGGCCGCAGCAAGGAAGTGCCTCCTTATTACGTGGAAAATAATGATTCCTCCACCTGACGGCTGGGACCCACCGGACGGGCCACTGTATTTCGCGAAAAAAAGTTCCCCCCTGACTGCTGGGACCCACCAGCTACATCTTCGCAGGCAAGGAAGTGCCTGACAGTCGGGACCCACCTGGTCGAAGCGTATGTAGCGTTGTCATTCTGGTCGCGAACGTGTACGTACATATATACTGGTGGATGTAGAGGCGCGCACGTGTCGTAGTAGAGGCGCATGCGTGTCGTAGTAGAGGCGCGCACGTAGCATGTACACGTACGTACAGTGGCCAGGGTACAAGAAAGAAAATACGGCCACGTATGTGTACATACGGGCGGGGTCTCGAACGCCTACTCGCGCATACGTACGGCCAGGGCTCGTGTACATGGCTGGTTCGGAACGGAGAAACAGCGTCGTCATCGTGTTCATGGGGAGGCAACGGAATGCATCGTGTTCATGGGGAGGCAACGGAATGCGTCGTGTTCATCGGGAGGCAACGGAACGCGTGGAAGCCAACCGACTGGGTCGGAACGGAATCCGTGGTCGTGTTCATCGGGAGGGCTTGGGCGGAACAGGCGTTGGAAACGAGGCCTGGCGTACCGCACAACGGAGGAAACGGACCTCCTACGTTCGGAACGGGGTCCTGTTGATCGGGAGGGGTGTGGCGTACCGCAAAACGGAGGAAACGGACCTCCTACGGTCAAAACGGGGGTCCTGTTGATCGGGAGAGGTGTGGCGTACCGAAAAACGAACGAAACTGACCTCCTACGGTCGAAACGGGGGTCCTGTTGATCGGGAGGGGTGTGGCGTACCGCAAAACGGACGAAACGGACCTCCTACGGTCGAAACGGGGGTCCTGTTCATCGGGAGGGGTGTGGCGTACCGCAAAACGGGACTCCACGGGATACTGTTCATCTCCACCGTCGACCTCCTCCAGCCTCCACGGGCTCCTGTTCATCCAGCCTCCACCGCGCGCTACTCCACTGGCTACTGTTCAACCACCCCTCCACGGGCACCCCTCCACCGTCTACTGTTCATCCAGCCCTCCACACCACGGGGTCCTGTTCAACCACCCCTCCACGGGTACCCCTCCACCGTCTACTGTTCATCCAGCCCTCCACCACACCACGGGGTCCTGTTCATCCAAAGGCAACGCCACCGCTCACTGTTCATCCAAACCCCCCCGCAACGCTCACTGTTCATCCCAGAGGCAGCATCGATCGGCTTCAGTTAGCAGCAGTAGCGAAGGAATCGCTCGATCGGGTTCAGTTAACAGCCATCGATCGATCGCTCGGGTTCAGTAACGCGTAGCTTGCAGTGCAATCACTCGGGTTCAGTTAGAGCCCAACGCCTCGCTCGGTTTCAGTTAGAGCCAACGCCTCGCACACACGCGCATATGTGTACAAGAGAAACGCGCATCGCTCGGCCCCCGACCTCCCACCGTAACCGGGAACTCCCCGAAATTTTCCTCGCCCTCGCTTCTACCACGGTTTTTTCCGCCATGGACGGCCCAAAGAATGTCATGCAGCTATGTCTCCGGCCCGCCCAGGACAAAAAGCCCATTTTCCGTCATGATTTTTTGTCATAGAAGTAGGAGCCCACCACATCTATGATGATACCGGGTTTTGTCACAATTATCGTCATAGAAGTGTCATATGTATGACAGAAAAAAATTTCGTTCGGCCCAAAATGTCACGGATGTGTCTTTTTTTGTAGTGAATATATCTTAATGCTATGGTTGGGTTTTACCTTAATGAACGTTAGTAGTTGCGGATGCTTGCTAATAGTTCCAATCATAAGTGCATAGAATTCCAAGTCAGGGATGACATGCTAGCAGTGGCCTCTCCCACATAAAACTTGCTATCGGTCTAGTAAAGTAGTCAATTGCTTAGGGACAATTTCGCAACTCCTACCACCACTTTTCCACACTCGCTATATTTACTTTATTGTTTCTTTATCTAAACAGCCCCTACTTTTTATTTACACGCTCTTTATTATCTTGCAAACCTATCCAAATACACCTACAAAGTACTTCTAGTTTCATACTTGTTCTAGGTAAAGCAAACGTCAAGCGTGCGTAGAGTTGTATCGGTGGTTGATAGAACTTGAGGGAATATTTTTTCTACCTTTAGCTCCTCGTTGGGCTCGACACTCTTACTTATCGAAAGAGGCTACGATTGATCCCCTATACTTGTGGGTTATCAAGACCTTTTTCTGCCGCCGTTGCCGGGGAGCAATAGCATGGGGTGAATATTCTCGTGTGTGCTTGTTTGCTTTATCACTAAGTAATTTTTATTTTCTGTTCTTAGTTGTTCTTTATCTTTAGTTATGGATATGGAACATGAAATACCAAAAAAATTAGGTGTACTTGCTACTCATGGAGATGGGGAACCTCCTAAAACCCTCGATACTCATTATGTGAAAGATATTATGTATTACTTTGATATTCCTGAGAAAACCCCATTCAATTATGTAATGGGAGACACATTGGACCAACGTGAATACTTTAGGGATTATCGCTTGACTCAAAAGGCAAACTATTATGGGATCAAATTCATATGTTGAAGTGGTATGCTAGGCAACTATACTTGAGATACGATTATACTTTTTGCTCTAGGATGAAGGCTCCACAGCTTCCCTTTTCATGCAAATTTAATGATAATGAAACCTTGGCTTCTTATGCTAGAGGTATATATGATTACTATGATGTGGAACAAATAGAAGAATTTGTTGCTTTTATGGGTGCTTATGAAATTGAATCTATGTTCAAAGAGTTTGAAAATCTTTATGATGCTGTTTATAGACCTGAAAATTTAGCTATCCTTAAATATTGCTATGTCAATTATGAATTCAATTCCAATATTGATGCATTTATTGAGAAATTCTCCGCTGTCCAAGAAGAGACTAATATTTTGCAGGAATCTATGGAAGAAGAAATTGATGAAACTGTGAGCTCATTGGATGAAAGAGATGATGAGGAGAGCGAAGAACAAAAGGACGAAGAGCGGATTAGCTACCCGTGCCCACCTTCTAATGACAGTAACTCTTCAACTCATACATTGTTTAATTTCCCTTCGTGCTTACCGAAGGATGATTGCTATGATGATTGTTATGAACCCCTTGATTCTTTTGAAATATCCCTTTTTGATGATGCTTGCTATGCTTGTGGCCATGATGCCAATATGAATGATGCTTATGGATATGAACTTGCTATAGTTCCTTATGTTAAACATGAAATTGTTGCTATTGCACCCACGCATGATAGACCTATTATCTTTTTGAATTCTCCCGACTACACTATATCAGAGAAGTTAGCCTTTATTAAGGATTATACTGATGGGTTGCCTTTTACCGTTGCACATGATGATTTTGATGAATATAATATGCATGTGCTTGCTGCTCCTACTTGCAATTATTATGAGAGAGGAACTATATCTCCACCTCTCTATGTTTCCAATATGATAAAATTGCAAGAACCTGTTTATACTATGCATTGGCCTTTACTATGTGTGCATGAATTGTTCTTTTATGACATGCCGATGTATAGGAAGAGAGTTAGGCTTCGTCATTACATGATATATGTTTCTTTGTGCTCACTACTAAATGCCAAATCATTCCTAATTAAAATTGGCTTTGATATACCTTGGGATCCGGGTGGATTCAATACTTGAGCACTATATGCCTAGCTTAATGGCTTTAAAGAAAGCGCTGCCAGGGAGACAACCCGGAAGTTTTAGAGAGTCATTTATTTCTGTTGAGTGCTTCTATATAGTTTAAAAACAAAAAAAATAAAGAGGGGTGTTGGGGAATGTAGTAATTACAAAATTTTTCCTACGCACACGCAAGATCATGGTGATGCATAGCAACGAGAGGGGAGAGTGTTGTCCACGTACCCTCGTAGACCGACAGCGGAAGCGTTATCACAACGCGGTTGATGTAGTCGTACGTCTTCACGATCCGACCGATCAAGTACCGAACGTACGGCACCTCCAAGTTCTACACACGTTCAGCTCGATGACGTCCCTCGAACTCCGATCCAGCCGAGTGTTGAGGGAGAGTTTTGTCAGCACGACGGCGTGGTGACGATGATGCTGTTCCACCGACGCAGGGCTTCGCCTAAGCTCTGCGACGGTATTATCGAGGTGTAATATGGTGGAGGGGGGCACCGCACACGGCTAAAATATCGTATATCAAGTGTGTGGAGAGGTGCCCCCCCTGCCCCCATATATAAAGGAGCAAGGGGGACGCCGGCTGCCCTTGGCGCGCCAAAGAGAGGGGGGGAGTCCTCCTCCTAGTAGGAGTGGGACTCCCCTTTCCTAGTCCTACTAGGAAAAGAAGGGGGAAGGAAAGAGAGGGAGAGGGAGAGGGAAAGGGGGCTGCGCCCCCCTCTCCTAGTCCAACTAGGACTCCTCCTGGGAGGGGGCGCGCCACCTCCTGGCTGCTGCCCTCTCTCTCCCCTCGAGGCCCACTAAGGCCCAATACTTCCCCGGGGGGTTCCGGTAACCCTCCGGCACTCCGGTTTAATCCGAAACTTCTCCGGAAAACTTCCGGTGTCCGAATTGTTGGAAATATGCCCTAGAGGCAATAATAAATGGTTATTATTATATTTCTTTGTTCATGGTAATTGTCTATTATTCATGCTATAATTGTATTGTCCGGAAATCGTAATACATGTGTGAATACATAGACCACAACGTGTCCCTAGTAAGCCTCTAGTTGACTAGCTCGTTGATCAACAGATAGTCATGGTTTCCTGACTATGGACATTGGATGTCATTGATAACGGGATCACATCATTAGGAGAATGATGTGATGGACAAGACCCAATCCTAAGTATAGCATAAAAGATCGTGTAGTTTCGTTTGCTAGAGCTTTTCCAATGTCAAGTATCTTTTCCTTAGACCATGAGATCGTGCAACTCCCGGATACCGTAGGAGTGCTTTGGGTGTGCCAAACGTCACAACGTAACTGGGTGACTATAAAGGTGCACTACGGGTATCTCCGAAAGTGTCTGTTGGGTTGGCACGGATCGAGACTGGGATTTGTCACTCCGTGTGATGGAGAGGTATCTCTGGGCCCACTCGGTAATGCATCATCTTAATGAGCTCAATGTGACTAAGGCGTTAGTCACGGGATCATGCATTGCGGTACGAGTAAAGAGACTTGCCGGTAACGAGATTGAACAAGGTATTGGGATACCGACGATCGAATCTCAGGCAAGTAACATACCGATTGACAAAGGGAATTGCATACGGATTGATTGAATCCTCGACACCGTGGTTCATCCGATGAGATCATCGTGGAACATGTGGGAGCCAACATGGGTATCCAGATCCCGCTGTTGGTTATTGACCGGAGAGGCGTCTCGGTCATGTCTGCATGTCTCCCGAACCCGTAGGGTCTACACACTTAAGGCCCGGTGACGCTAGGGTTGTAGAGATATGTGTATGCGGAAACCCGAAAGTCGTTCGGAGTCCCGGATGAGATCCCGGACGTCACGAGAGGTTCCGGAATGGTCCGGAGGTGAAGAATTATATATAGGAATCAAGTTTCGGCCACCGGGAAAGTTTCGGGGGTTACCGGTATTGTACCGGGACCACCGGAAGGGTCCCGGGGGTCCACCGGGTGGGGCCACCTATCCCGGAGGGCCCCGTGGGCTGAAAGTGGAAGGGAACCAGCCCTTAGTGGGCTGGGGCGCCCCCTTGGGCCTCCCCCCATGCGCCTAGGGTTGGGAACCCTAGGGGGGGGAGCTTCCCCCTTGCCCTGGGGGGCAAGGCAACCCCTTCCCCCCTTGGCCGCCGCCCCCCCTTGGAGATCCCATCTCCCAGGGCCGGCGCACCCCCCAGGGGCCTATATAAAGGGATGGGGAGGGAGGGCATCAACCTACAGCTTTGGGCGCCTCCCTCCTCCCCTGCAACACCTCTCTCTCTCTCTCTCGCAGAAGCTCGGCGAAGCCCTGCCGGAGAACCGCTGCATCCACCACCACGCCGTCGTGCTGTTGGATCTCCATCAACCTCTCCTTCCCCCTTGCTGGATCAATAAGGAGGAGACGTCACTGCACCGTACGTGTGTTGAACGCGGAGGTGCCGTCCGTTCGGCACTCGGTCATCGGTGATTTGGATCACGGCGAGTACGACTCCGTCATCCACGTTCATTGGAACGCTTCCGCTCGCGATCTACAAGGGTATGTAGATGCACTCCTTTCCCCTCGTTGCTAGTAGACTCCATAGATGCATCTTGGTGAGCGTAGGAAAATTTTAAATTATGCTACGTTTCCCAACAGTGGCATCATGAGCCAGGTCTATGCGTTGTTACTATGCACGAGTAGAACACAAAGCAGTTGTGGGCGTTGAGTTTGCCAATTCTTCTTGCCGCTACTAGTCTTTTCTTGTTTCAGCGGTATTGTAGGATGAAGCGGCCTGGACCGACCTTACACGTACACTTACGTGAGACAGGTTCCACCGACTGACATGCACTAGATGCATAAGGTGGCTGGCAGGTGTCTGTCTCTCCTACTTTAGTCGGAGCGGATTCGATGAAAAGGGTCCTTATGAAGGGTAAATAGAAATTGGCAAATCACGTTGTGGTCATACGTAGGTAAGAAACGTTCTTGCTAGAAACCTACAAACCACGTAAAAACTTGCAACAACAATTAGAGGACGTCTAACTTGTTTTTGCAGCAAGTGCTATGTGATGTGATATGGCCAGAAGATGTGATGAATGATATATGTGATGTATGAGATTGATCATATTCTTGTAATAGGAATCACGACTTGCATGTCGATGAGTATGACAACCGGCAGGAGCCATAGGAGTTGTCTTTATTATTTTGTATGACCTGCGTGTCATTGAATAACGCCATGTAAATTACTTTACTTTATTGCTAAACGCGTTAGCCATAGAAGTAGAAGTAATCGTTGGCGTGACGACTTCATGAAGACACAATGATGGAGATCATGATGATGGAGATCATGGTGTCATGCCGGTGACGAAGATGATCATGGTGCCCCGAAGATGGAGATCAAAGGAGCATAATGATATTGGCCATATCATATCACTATTTGCTTGCATGTGATGTTTATCATGTTTTTGCATCTTATTTGCTTAGAACGACGGTAGCAAGTAGGATGATCCCTTATAATAATTTCAAGAAAGTGTTCACCCTAACTGTGCACCGTTGCGAAGGTTCGTTGTTTCGAAGCACCACGTGATGATCGGGTGTGATAGATTCTAACGTTCGAATACAACGGGTGTTGACGAGCCTAGCATGTACAGACATGGCCTCGGAACACACGCAATACACTTAGGTTGACTTGACGAGCCTAGCATGTACAGACATGGCCTCGGAACACAGAGGACCGAAAGGTCGAGCATGAGTCGTATAGAAGATACGATCAACATGGAGATGTTCACTGATCTTGACTAGTCCGTCTCACGTGATGATCGGACACGGCCTAGTTAGAGTCGGATCATGTTTCACTTAGATGACGAGAGGGATGTCTATCTGAGTGGGAGTTCATTAAATAATTTGATTAGATGAACTCAATTATCATGAACTTAGTCTGAAATCTTTACACTATGTCTTGTAGATCAAATGGCCAATGTTGTCCTCAATTTCAACGCGTTCCTAGAGAAAACCAAGCTGAAAGATGATGGCAGCAACTATACGGACTGGGTCCGGAACCTGAGGCTCATCCTTATAGTAGCCAAGAAAGATTATGTCTTAGAAGCACCGCTAGGTGATGCACCAATCCCACAGAACCAAGACGTTATGAACGCTTGGCAATCACGTGCTGATGATTACTCCCTCGTTCAGTGCGGCATGCTTTACAGCTTAGAACCGGGTCTCCAAAAGCGTTTTGAGAAACATGGAGCATATGAGATGTTCGAGGAGCTGAAACTGGTTTTTCAAGCTCATGCCCGGGTCGAGAGATATGATGTCTCCGACAAGTTCTTCAGCTGTAAAATGGAGGAGAACAGTTCTGTTAGTGAGCACATACTCAGAATGTCTGGGTTGCACAACCGCTTGTCTCAGCTGGGAGTTAATCTCTCGGATGACGCGGTCATTGACAGAATCCTCCAGTCGCTTCCACCAAGCTACAAGAGCTTTGTGATGAACTACAATATGCAGGGGATGGAAAAGACCATTCCCGAGGTATATTCAATGCTGAAATCAGCTGAGGTAGAGATCAGAAAAGAACATCAAGTGTTGATGGTGAATAAAACCACTAAGTTCAAGAAGGGCAAGGGTAAGAAGAACTTCAAGAAGGACGGCAAGGGAGTTGCCGCGCTCGGTAAGCCAGTTACCGGGAAGAAGTCAAAGAATGGACCCAAGCCCGAGACTGAGTGCTTTTATTGCAAGGGAAGTGGTCACTGGAAGCGGAACTGCCCCAAATATTTAGCGGACAAGAAGAAGGCCGGCAACACCCAAGGTATATGTGATATACAAGTAATTGATGTGTACCTTACCAGTACTCGTAGTAGCTCCTGGGTATTTGATACCGGTGCGGTTGCTCATATTTGTAACTCAAAACAGGAACTATGGAATAAACGGAGACTGGCAAAGGACGAGGTGACGATGCGCGTCGGGAATGGTTCCAAGGTCGATGTGATCGCCGTCGGCACGCTACCTCTGCATCTACCCACGGGATTAGTTTTAAACCTCAATAATTGTTATTTAGTGCCAGCTTTGAGCATGAACATTGTATCTGGATCTCGTTTAATTCGAGATGGCTACTCATTTAAATCCGAGAATAATGGTTGTTCTATTTATTTGAGAGATATGTTTTATGGTCATGCCCCGCTGGTTAATGGTTTATTCTTGATGAATCTCGAACGTGATGTTACACATGTTCATAGTGTGAATACCAAAAGATGTAAAGTTGATAACGATAGTCCCACATACTTGTGGCACTGCCGCCTTGGTCACATTGGTGTCAAGCGCATGAAGAAACTCCATGCAGATGGACTTTTGGAGTCTCTTGATTACGAATCATTTGACACGTGCGAACCATGCCTCATGGGTAAGATGACCAAGACTCCGTTCTCCGGAACAATGGAGCGAGCAACCAACTTATTGGAAATCATACATACCGATGTGTGTGGTCCAATGAGTGTTGAGGCTCGAGGAGGATATCGTTATGTTCTCACTCTCACTGATGATTTAAGTAGATATGGATATGTCTACCTAATGAAGCACAAGTCTGAAACCTTTGAAAAGTTCAAGGAATTTCAGAGTGAAGTTGAGAATCAACATGACAGGAAAATAAAATTCTTACGATCAGATCGTGGTGGAGAATATTTAAGTCACGAATTTGGTACACACTTAAGGAAATGTGGAATAGTTTCACAACTCACGCCGCCTGGAACACCTCAGAGAAATGGTGTGTCCGAACGTCGTAATCGCACTCTATTGGATATGGTGCGATCTATGATGTCTCTTACCGATTTACCGCTCTCATTTTGGGGTTATGCTTTAGAGACTGCCGCATTCACTCTAAATAGGGCTCCGTCGAAATCCGTTGAGACGACACCGTATGAATTATGGTTTGGGAAGAAACCTAAGCTGTCGTTTCTAAAAGTTTGGGGATGCAATGCTTATGTCAAGAAACTTCAACCTGAAAAGCTCGAACCCAAATTGGAAAAATGCGTCTTCATAGGATACCCTAAGGAAACTATTGGGTATACCTTCTACCTCAGATCCGAAGGCAATATCTTCGTTGCCAAGAACGGGTCCTTTCTAGAGAAGGAGTTTCTCACGAAAGAATTGAGTGGGAGGAAAGTGGAACTTGATGAGGTGATAGTCACCCCTTCCAAACCGGAAAGTAGCGCAGCGCGGGAAAGTGTTCCTGTGGTGCCTACACCGACTGGGGAGGAAGTTAATGATGATGATCATGAAGCTTCGGATCAAGTTACTGAACTTCGTAGGTCCACAAGGACACGTTCCGGACCAGAGTGGTACGGCAACCCTGTCCTGGAAATCATGTTGTTAGACAACGGTGAACCTTCGAACTATGAAGAAGCGATGGCGGGCCCGGATTCCGACAAATGGCTAGAAGCCATGAAATCCGAGATAGGATCCATGTATGAAAACGAAGTATGGACTTTGACTGACTTGCCCGATGACCGGCGAGCCATAGAAAATAAATGGATCTTTAAGAAGAAGACGGACGCGGATGGTAATGTGACCATCTACAAAGCTCAACTTGTCGCTAAGGGTTATCGACAAGTTCAAGGGGTTGACTACGATGAGACTTTCTCACCCGTAGCGAAGCTGAAGTCCGTCCGAATCATGTTAGCAATTGCCGCATACTATGATTATGAGATATGGCAGATGGACGTCAAAACGGCATTCCTCAACGGCTTCCTTAAGGAAGAGTTGTATATGATGCAGCCGGAAGGTTTTGTCGATCCTAAGAATGCTAACAAAGTGTGCAAGCTCCAACACTCAATCTATGGGCTGGTGCAAGCATCTCGGAGTTGGAACATTCGCTTTGATGAGATGATCAAAGCGTTTGGGTTTACACAGACTTATGGAGAAGCCTATGTTTACAAGAAAGTGAGTGGGAGCTCTGTAGCATTTCTCATATTATATGTGGATGACATACTATTGATGGGAAATGATATAGAATTCTTGGAAAGTATAAAGGCCTATTTGAATAAGTGTTTTTCAATGAAGGACCTTGGAGAAGCTGCTTATATATTAGGCATCAAGATCTATAGAGATAGATCAAGACGCCTCATTGGTCTTTCACAGAGTACATACCTTGACAAGATATTGAAGAAGTTCAGTATGGATCAGTCCAAGAAGGGGTTCTTGCCTGTATTGCAAGGTGTGGAATTGAGCACGGCTCAATGCCCGACCACGGCAGAAGATATAGAAGAGATGAGTGTCATCCCCTATGCCTCGGCCATAGGGTCTATTATGTATGCCATGCTGTGTACCAGACCTGATGTAAACCTTGCCGTAAGTTTGGTAGGAAGGTACCAAAGTAATCCCGGCAAGGAACACTGGACAGCGGTAAAGAATATCCTGAAGTACCTGAAGAGGACTAAGGATATGTTTCTCGTTTATTGAGGTGACGAAGAGCTCGTCGTAAAGGGTTACGTCGACGCTAGCTTCGACACAGATCTGGATGACTCGAAGTCACAGACCGGATACGTGTATATTTTGAATGGAGGAGCAGTAAGCTGGTGCAGTTGCAAGCAAAGCGTCGTGGCGGCATGTGAAGCGGAGTACATGGCAGCCTCGGAGGCAGCACAGGAAGCAGTCTGGATGAAGGAGTTCATTACCGACCTAGGGGTGACTCCCAATGCGTCGGGCCCAATGACTCTCTTCTGTGACAACACTGGAGCTATTGCCCTTGCGAAGGAGCCCAGGTTTCACAGGAAGACCAGGCATATCAAGCGTCGCTTCAACTCCATTCGTGAAAGTGTTCAAAATGGAGACATAGATATTTGTAAAGTACACACGGACCTGAATGTAGCAGATCCGTTGACTAAACCTCTCCCTAGGGCAAAACATGATCAACACCAGGACGCAATGGGTGTTCGATTCATCACAATGTAACTAGATTATTGACTCTAGTGCAAGTGGGAGACTGTTGGAAATATGCCCTAGAGGCAATAATAAATGGTTATTATTATATTTCTTTGTTCATGGTAATTGTCTATTATTCATGCTATAATTGTATTGTCCGAAAATCGTAATACATGTGTGAATACATAGACCACAATGTGTCCCTAGTAAGCCTCTAGTTGACTAGCTCATTGATCAACAGATAGTCATGGTTTCCTGACTATGGACATTGGATGTCATTGATAACGGGATCACATCATTAGGAGAATGATGTGATGGACAAGACCCAATCCTAAGCATAGCATAAAAGATCGTGTAGTTTCGTTTGCTAGAGCTTTTCCAATGTCAAGTATATTTTCCTTAGAACATGAGATCGTGCAACTCCCGGATACCGTAGGAGTGCTTTGGGTGTGCCAAATGTCACAACGTAACTGGGTGACTATAAAGGTGCACTACGGGTATCTCCGAAAGTGTCTGTTGGGTTGGCACGGATCGAGACTGGGATTTGTCACTCCGTGTGACGGAGAGGTATCTCTGGGCCCACTCGGTAATGCATCATCATAATGAGCTCAATGTGACTAAGGCGTTAGTCATGGGATCATGCATTGCGGTACGAGTAAAGAGACTTGCCGGTAACGAGATTGAACAAGGTATTGGGATACCGACGATCGAATCTCGGGCAAGTAACATACCGATTGACAAAGGGAATTGCATACAGATTGATTGAATCCTCGACACCGTGGTTCATCCGATGAGATCATCGTGGAACATGTGGGAGCCAACATGGGTATCCAGATCCCGCTGTTGGTTATTGACCGGAGAGGCGTCTCGGTCATGTCTGCATGTCTCCCGAACCCGTAGGGTCTACACACTTAAGGCCCGGTGACGCTAGGGTTGTAGAGATATGTGTATGCGGAAACCCGAAAGTTGTTCGGAGTCCCGGATGAGATCCCGGACGTCACGAGAGGTTCCGGAATGGTCCGGAGGTGAAGAATTATATATAGGAAGTCAAGTTTCGGCCACCGGGAAAGTTTCGGGGGTTACCGGTATTGTACCGGGACCACCGAAAGGGTCCCGGGGGTCCATCGGGTGGGGCCACCTATCCCGGAGGGCCCCGTGGGCTGAAAGTGGAAGGGAACCAGCCCTTAGTGGGCTGGGGAGCCCCCTTGGGCCTCCCCCCATGCGCCTAGGGTTGGGAACCCTAGGGGGGGGGGAGCTTCCCCCTTGCCTTGGGGGGCAAGGCAACCCCTTCCCCCCTTGGCCGCCGCCCCCCCTTGGAGATCCCATCTCCCAGGGCCAGCGCACCCCCCAGGGGCCTATATAAAGGGAGGGGGAGGGAGGGCAGCAACCTACAGCTTTGGGCGCCTCCCTCCTCCCCTGCAACACCTCTCTCTCTCTCGCAGAAGCTCGGCGAAGCCCTGCCGGAGAACCGCTGCATCCACCACCACGCCGTCGTGCTGTTGGATCTCCATCAACCTCTCCTTCCCCCTTGCTGGATCAAGAAGGAGGAGACGTCACTGCACCGTACGTGTGTTGAACGCGGAGGTGCCGTCCGTTCGGCACTCGGTCATCGGTGATTTGGATCACGGCGAGTACGACTCCGTCATCCACGTTCATTGGAACGCTTCCGCTCGCGATCTACAAGGGTATGTAGATGCACTCCTTTCCCCTCGTTGCTAGTAGACTCCATAGATGCATCTTGGTGAGCGTAGGAAAATTTTAAATTATGCTACGTTTCCCAACACGAATATAGTCGTCCAATATATCAATCTTTATGTCTCGACCATTTTGAGACTCCTCGTCATGTCCGTGATCACATCCGGGACTCCGAACAACTTTCGGTACATCAAAACATATAAACTCATAATATAACTGTCATCGTAGCTTTAAGCGTGCGGACCCTTTGGGTTCGAGAACTATGTAGACATGACCGAGACACCTCTCCGGTCAATAACCAATAGCGGGACCTGGATGCCCATATTGGCTCCCACATATTCTACGAAGACCTTTATCGGTCAGACCGCATAACAACATACGTTGTTCCCTTTGTCATCGGTATGTTACTTGCCCGAGATTCGATCGTCGGTATCTCGATACCTAGTTCAATCTTGTTACCGGCAAATCTCTTTACTCGTTCCGTAATACATCATCCCGCAACTAACTCATTAGTCACAATGCTTGCAAGGCTTATAGTGATGTGCATTACCGAGTGGGCCCAGAGATACCTCTCCGACAATCGGAGTGACAAATCCTAATCTCGAAATACGCCAACCCAACAAGTACCTTTGGAGACACCTATAGAGCACCTTTATAATCACCCAGTTACGTTGTGACGTTTGGTAGCACACAAAGTGTTCCTCCGGTAAACGGGAGTTGCATAATCTCATAGTCATAGGAACATGTATAAGTCATGAAGAAAGCAATAGCAACATACTAAACAATCGGGTGCTAAGCTAACGGAATGGGTCAAGTCAATCACGTCATTCTCCTAATGAGGTGATCCCGTTAATCAAATGACAACTCATGTCTATGGCTAGGAAACATAACCATCTTTGATTAATGAGCTAGTCAAGTAGAGGCATACTAGTGACACTCTGTTTGTCTATGTATTCACACATGTATTATGTTTCCGGTTAATACAATTCTAGCATGAATAATAAACATTTATCATGATATAAGGAAATATATAATACTTTATTATTGCCTCTAGGGCATATTTCCTTCAGTCTCCCACTTGCACTAGAGTCAATAATCTAGATTACATAGTAATGATCCTTACACCCATGGAGTCTTGGTGCTGATCATGTTTTGCTCGTGGAAGAGGCTTAGTCAACGGGTCTGCAACATTCAGATCCGTATGTATCTTGAAAATTTCTATGTCTCCCACCTGGACTAAATCCCGGATGGAATTGAAGCGTCTTCTGATGTGCTTGGTTCTCTTGTGAAATCTGGATTCCTTTGCTAAGGCAATTGCACCAGTATTGTCACAAAAGATTTTCATTGGTCCCGATGTACTAGGTATGACACCTAGATCGGATATGAACTCCTTCATCCAGACTCCTTCATTTGCTGCTTCCGAAGCAGCTATGTATTCCGCTTCACACGTAGATCCCGCCACAACACTTTGCTTAGAACTGCACCAACTGACAGCTCCACCGTTCAATGTAAATACGTATCCGGTTTGCGATTTCGAATCGTCCGGATCAGTGTCAAAGCTTGCATCAACGTAACCCCTTACGATGAGCTCTTTGTCACCTCCATAAACGAGAAACATATCCTTAGTCCTTTTCAGGTATTTCAGGATGTTCTTGACCGCTGTCCAGTGATCCACTCCTGGATTACTTTGGTACCTCCCTGCTAAACTTATAGCAAGGGACACATCAGGTCTGGTACACAGCATTGCATACATGATAGAGCCTATGGCTGAAGCATAGGGAACATCTTTCATCTTCTCTCTATCTTCTGCAGTGGTCGGGCATTGAGTCTTACTCAATCTCACACCTTGTAGTACAGGCAAGAACCCTTTCTTTGCTTGATCCATTTTGAACTTCTTCAAAACTTTGTCAAGGTATGTGCTTTGTGAAAGTCCAATTAAGCGTCTTGATCTATCTCTATAGATCTTAATGCCTAATATATATGCAGCTTCACCAAGGTCTTTCATTGAAAAACTCTTATTCAAGTATCCCTTTATGCTATCCAGAAATTCTGTATCATTTCCAATCAGTAATATGTCATCCACATATAATATCAGAAATGCTATCGAGCTCCCACTCACTTTCTTGTAAATACAGGCTTCTCCAAAAGTCTGTATAAAACCAAATGCTTTGATCACACTATCAAAGCGTTTATTCCAACTCCGAGAGGCTTGCACCAGTCCATAAATGGATCGCTGGAGCTTGCACACTTTGTTAGCTCCCTTTGGATCGACAAAACCTTCCGATTGCATCATATACAACTCTTCTTCCAGAAATCCATTCAGGAATGCAGTTTTGACATCCATTTGCCAAATTTCATAATCATAAAATGCGGCAATTGCTAACATGATTCGGACAGACTTAAGCATCGCTACGGGTGAGAAGGTCTCATCGTAGTCAATCCCTTGAACTTGTCGAAAACCTTTCGCAACAAGTCAAGCTTTATAGACAGTAACATTACCATCAGCGTCAGTCTTCTTCTTAAAGATCCATTTATTTTCAATGGCTTGCCGACCATCGGGCAAGTCGACCAAAGTCCATACTTTGTTCTCATACATGGATCCCATCTCGGATTTCATGGCTTCAAGCCATTTTGCGGAATCTGGGCTCACCATCGCTTCTTCATAGTTTGTAGGTTCGTCATGGTCTAGTAACATGACCTCCAGAACAGGATTACCGTACCACTCTGGTGCGGATCTTGATCTAGTTGACCTACGAGGTTCAGTAATAACTTGATCTGAAGTTTCATGATCATTATCATTAACTTCCTCACTACTTGGTGTAGGTGTCGCAGAAACTGATTTCTGCGATGATCTACTTTCCAATAAGGGAGCAGTTATAGTTACCTCATCAAGTTCTACTTTCCTCCCACTCACATCTTTCGAGAGAAACTCCTTCTCTAGAAAGGATCCATTCCTAGCAACGAATATCTTGCCTTCGGATCTGTGATAGAAGGTATACCCAGCAGTTTCTTTTGGGTATCCTATGAAGACACATTTCTCCGATTTAGGTTCGAGCTTATCAGGTTGAAGTTTCTTCACATAAGCATCGCAACCCCAAACTTTAAGATACGACAACTTTGGTTTCTTGCCAAACCATAGTTCATAAGGCGTCGTCTCAACGGATTTCGATGGTGTCCTATTTAGAGTGAATGCAGCCGTCTCTAAAGCATATCCCCAAAACGATAGTGGTAAATCAGTAAGAGACATCATAGATCGCACCATATCTAATAAAGTACGATTACGACGTTCGGACACACCATTACGATGTGGTGTTCCGGGTGGCGTGAGTTGCGAAACTATTCCGCATTGTTTCAAATGTAGACCAAACTCGTAACTCAAATATTCTCCTCCACGATCAGATCGTAGGAATTTTATTTTCTTGTTACGATGATTTTCAACTTCACTCTGAAATTCTTTGAACTTTTCAAATGTTTCAGACTTATGTTTCATTAAGAAGATATACCCATATCTGCTCAAATCATCTGTGAAGGTGAGAAAATAACGATATCCGCCTCGAGCCTCAATATTCATCGGACCACATACATCTGTATGTATGATTTCCAACAAATCTGTTGCTCTCTCCATAGTTCCGGAGAACGGTGTTTTGGTCATCTTGCCCATGAGGCACGGTTCGCAAGTACCAGGTGATTCAAAATCAAGTGATTCCAAAATTCCATCAGTATGGAGTTTCTTCATGCGCTTTACACCGATATGACCTAAACGGCAGTGCCACAAATAAGTTGCACTGTCATTATTAACTCTGCATCTTTTGGCTTCGACATTATGAATATGTGTATCACTACTATCGAGATTCATTAAAAATAGACCACTCTTCAAGGGTGCATGACCATAAAAGATATTATTCATATAAATAGAACAACCATTATTCTCTGATTTAAATGAATAACCGTCTCGCATTAAACAAGATCCAGATATAATGTTCATGCTCAACGCTGGCACCAAATAACAATTATTTAGGTCTAAAACTAATCCCGAAGGTATATGTAGAGGTAGCGTGCCGACGGCGATCACATCGACTTTGGAACCATTTCCCACGCGCATCGTCACCTCGTCCTTAGCCAATCTTCGCTTAATCCGTAGCCCCTGTTTCGAGTTGCAAATATTAGCAACAGAACCAGTATCAAATACCCAGGTGCTACTGCGAGTATTAGTAAGGTACACATCAATAACATGTATATCACATATACCTTTGTTAACCTTGCCATCCTTCTTATCCGCCAAATACTTGGGGCAGTTCCGCTTCCAGTGACCAGTCTGCTTACAGTAGAAGCACTCAGTTTCAGGCTTAGGTCCAGACTTGGGTTTCTTCTCCTGAACAGCAACTTGCTTGCTGTTCTTCTTGAAGTTCCCTTTCTTCTTCCCTTTGCCCTTTTTCTTGAAACTAGTGGTTTTACTGACCATCAACACTTGATGCTCCTTTTTGATTTCTACCTCCGCTGCCTTTAGCATTGCGAAGAGCTCGGGAATTGTCTTATCCATCCCTTGCATGTTATAGTTCATCACGAAGCTCTTGTAGGTTGGTGGCAGTGATTGAAGAATTCTGTCAATGACGCAATCATCCGGAAGTTGAACTCCCAGTTGAATCAAGTGATTATTATACCCAGACATTCTGAGTACATGCTCACTGACAGAACTATTCTCTTCCATCTTGCAGCTCTAGAACTTATTGGAGACTTCATATCTCTCAATCCGGGCATTTGCTTGAAATATTAACTTCAACTCCTGGAACATCTCATATGCTCCATGACGTTCAAAACATCGTTGAAGTCCCGGTTCTAAGCCGTAAAGCATGGCACACTGAACTATTGAGTAGTCATCAGCTTTGCTCTGCCAGACGTTCATAACTTCTGGCGTAGCTCTTGCAGGAGGCCTGGCACCTAGCGGTGCTTCCAGGACGTAATTCTTCTGTGCAGCAATGAGGATAATCCTCAAGTTACGGACCCAGTCCGTGTAATTGCTACCATCGTCTTTCAACTTAGCTTTCTCAAGGAACGCATTAAAATTCAACGGAACAACAGCACGGGCCATTTATCTACAATTAACATAGACAAGCAAGATACTATCAGGTACTAAGTTCATGATAAATTTAAGTTCAATTAATCATATTACTTAAGAACTCCCACTTAGATAGACATCCCTCTAATCATCTAAGTGATTACGTGATCCAAAGCAACTAAACCATGTCCGATTAACACGTGAGATGGAGTAGTTTCAATGGTGAACATCACTATGTTGATCATATCTACTATATGATTCACGCTCGACCTTTCGGTCTCTGTGTTCCGAGGCCATATCTGTATATGCTAGGCTCATCAAGTTTAACCTGAGTATTCCGCGTGTGCAACTGTTTTGCACCCGTTGTATTTGAACGTAGAGCCTATCACACCCGATTAACACGTGGTGTCTCAGCACGAAGAACTTTCGCAACGGTGCATACTCAGGGAGAACACTTTTATCTTGAAATTTTAGTGAGAGATCATCTTATAATGCTACCGTCAATCAAAGCAAGATAAGATGCATAAAGGATTAACATCACATGCAATCAATATAAGTGATATGATATGGCCATCATCATCTTGTGCTTGTGATCTCCATCTCTGAAGCACCGTGCTCGTGATCTCCATCTCCAAAGCACCGTCATGATCACCATCGTCACCGGCTCGACACCTTGATCTCCATCGTAGTATCGTTGTCGTCTCGCCAACTTATTGCTTTTACGACTATCGCTACCGCTTAGTGATAAAGTAAAACTATTACATGGCGATTGCATCTCATACAATAAATCGACAACCATATGGCTCCTGCCAGTTGCCGATAACTCGGTTAGAAAACATGATCATCTCATACAACACATTATATCACATCATGTCTTGACCATATCACATCACAACATGCCCTGCAAAAACAAGTTAGACGTCCTCTACTTTGTTGTTGCATGTTTTACGTGGCTGCTACGGGCTTAGCAAGAACCATTCTTACCTACGCATCAAAACCACAACGATAGTTTGTCAAGTTGGTGCTGTTTTAACCTTCGCAAGGACCGGGCGTAGCCACACTCGGTTCAACTAAAGTGAGAGAGACAGACACCCGCCGGTCACCTTTAAGCAACGAGTGCTCGCAACGGTGAAACCAGTCTCGCGTAAGCGTACGCGTAATGTCGGTCCGGGCCGCTTCATCTCACAATACCGCTGAACCAAAGTATGACATGCTGGTAAGCAGTATGACTTATATCGCCCACAACTCACTTGTGTTCTACTCGTGCATAGCATCAACGCATAAAACCAGGCTCGGATGCCACTGTTGGGCAACATAGTAATTTCAAAAAATTTCCTACGCACACGCAAGATCATGGTGATGCATAGCAACGAGAGGGGAGAGTGTTGTCCACGTACCCTCGTAGACCGACAGCGGAAGCGTTATCACAACGCGGTTGATGTAGTCGTACGTCTTCACGATCTGACCGATCAAGTACCGAACGTACGACACCTCCAAGTTCTACACACGTTCAGCTCGATGACGTCCCTCGAACTCCGATCCAGCCGAGTGTTGAGGGAGAGTTTCGTCAGCACGACGGCGTGGTGACAATGATGATGTTCCACCGACGAAGGGCTTCGCCTAAGCTCCGCGACGGTATTATCGAGGTGTAATATGGTGGAGGGGGGCACCGCACACGGCTAAAATATCGTATATCAAGTGTGTGGAGAGGTGCCCCCCTACCCCCGTATATAAAGGAGCAAGGGGGAGGCCGGCTGCCCTTGGCGCGCCAAAGAGAGGGGGGGAGTCCTCCTCCTAGTAGGAGTAGGACTCCCCTTTCCTAGTCCTACTAGGAAAAGAAGGGGGAAGGAAAGAGAGGGAGAGGGAGAGGGAAAGGGGGCTGCGCCCCCCTCTCCTAGTCCAACTAGGACTCCTCCTGGGAGGGGGCGCGCCACCTCCTGGCTGCTGCCCTCTCTCTCCCCTCGAGGCCCACTAAGGCCCAATACTTCCCCGGGGGGTTCCGGTAACCCTCCGGCACTCCGGTTTAATCCGAAACTTCTCCGGAACACTTCCGGTGTCCGAATATAGTCGTCCAATATATCAATCTTTATGTCTCGATCATTTCGAGACTCCTCATCATGTCCGTGATCACATCCGGGACTCCGAACAACCTTCGGTACATCAAAAATATAAACTCATAATATAACCGTCATCGTAGCTTTAAGCGTGCGGACCCTTTGGGTTCGAGAACTATGTAGACATGACCGAGACACCTCTCCGGTCAATAACCAATAGCGGGACCTGGATGCCCATGTTGGCTCCCACATATTCTACGAAGATCTTTATCGGTCAGACCGCATAACAACATACGTTGTTCCCTTTGTAATCCGTATGTTACTTGCCCGAGATTCGATCGTCGGTATCTCGATACCTAGTTCAATCTCGTTACTGGCAAGTCTCTTTACTCATTCTGTAATACATCATCCCGCAACTAACTCATTAGTCACAATGCTTGCAAGGCTTATAGTGATGTGCATTACCGAGTGGGCCCAGAGATACCTCTCCGACAATCGGAGTGACAAATCCTAATCTCGAAATACGCCAACCCAACAAGTACCTTTGGAGACACCTGTAGAGCACCTTTATAATCACCCAGTTAAGTTGTGACGTTTGGTAGCACACAAAGTGTTCCTCCGGTAAACGGGAGTTGCATAATCTCATAGTCATAGGAACATGTATAAGTCATGAAGAAAGCAATAGCAACATACTAAACGATCGGGTGCTAAGCTAACGGAATGGGTCAAGTCAATCACGTCATTATCCTAATCAGGTGATCCCGTTAATCAAATGACAACTCATGTCTATGGCTAGGAAACATAACCATCTTTGATTAACGAGCTAGTCAAGTAGAGGCATACTAGTGACACTCTGTTTGTCTATGTATTCACACATGTATTATGTTTCCGGTTAATACAATTCTAGCATGAATAATAAACATTTATCATGATATAAGGAAATATATAATACTTTATTATTGCCTCTAGGGCATATTTCCTTCAAGGGGAACCTAAAACTTTTTTAAAAAAGAAAAGTGAAAGTGAGATAGACGAGCATTGTGAAAGTGGGGGACGTCCTTGAACTTTGTTCATGCCCATGGAAACTTTGTGAATCTTAATTACAGAAACTTTTCAACAAAAATAATTATCCCCTTGTACAATTCCATTGTATTATAAAAATAATGTGCCAAGGTTTGCCTTTAGGATGTTTACAATGCTTGTTGGTTTATACGGTGCAGGACAGAAACTTTGGCTGTAGTGCGCAATTTTTAATTTTTTACTGGAACATGAAACGGTTCTGATTCTTTTTGCACTGTATTTCTATACAAATGTTTTATTTTTCCTAATTTTGGAAGAATTGTTCAAGTATCAGAAGTATGGTGAATGTTCAGATTATTACAGACTGTTCTGTTTTAGACACATTCTGTTTTTGATGCATAGTTTGCTTGTTTTGATGAAACTATCGATTTATATCAGTGGATTAAGACATGAAAAAGTTATATTACAGTAGGTATAATGCAAAAACAAAATATGAATTGGTTTGCAACAGTACTTAGAGTAGTGATTTGGTTTATTATACTAACGGATCTTACCGAGTTTTCTGTTGAAGTTTTGTGTGGATGAAGTGTTCGATGATCGAGAAGGTCTCGATGTGAGAAGAAGGAAGAGAGGCAAGAGCTCAAGCTTGGGGATGCCCGAGGCACCCCAAGTAAATATTCAAGGAGACTCAAGTGTCTAAGCTTGGGGATGCCACGGAAGGCATCCCATCTTTCTTCAACAAGTATCGGTATGTTTTCGGATTCGTTTCGTTCATGTGATATGTGCAAATCTTGGAGCATATTTTGCATTTAGTTTTGACTTTTCTTTTATGCACCATGCTGGTATGAGATAGTCCTTGGTTGATTTATAGAATGCTCATTGCACTTCACTTAAATCTTTTGAGTATGGCTTTATAGGATGCTCCATGTGCTTCACTTATATCATTTGAAGTTTGGTTTGCCTGTTTCTCTTTACATAGAAAACCGCCATTTGTAGAGTGCTCTTTGGCTTCACTTATATTTGTTAGAGCGTGGGCATATCTTTTGTAGAAAGAATTAAACTCTCTTGCTTCACTTATATCTATTTAGAGAGATGACAGGAACTAGTCATTCACATGGTTAGTCATAAAATCCTACATAAAACTTGTAGATCACTGAATATGATATGTTTGATTCCTTGCAATAGTTTCGCGATATAAAGATGGTGATATTAGAGTCATGCTAGTGGGTAGTTGTGGATTATTAGAAATACTTGTGTTGAGGTTTGTGATTCCCGTAGCATGCACGTATGGTGAACCGTTATGTAACGAAGTCGGAGCATGAGGTATTTGTTGATTGTCTTCCTTATGAGTGGCGGTCGGGGACGAGCGATGGTCTTTTCCTACCAATCTATCCCCCTAGGGGCATGCGTAGTAGTACTTTGCTTCGAGGGCTAATAAACTTTTGCAATAAGTATATGAGTTCTTTATGACTAATGTGAGTCCATGGATTATACGCACTCTCACCCTTCCATCATTGCTAGCCTCTTCGGTACCGTGCATTGCCCTTTCTCACCTTGAGAGTTGGTGCAAACTTCGCCGGTGCATCCAAACCCCGTGATACTATACACTCTGTCACACATAAGCCTCATTATATCTTCCTCAAAACAGCCACCATACCTACCTATTATGGCATTTCCATAGCCATTCCGAGATATATAGCCATGCAACTTCCATCATCATCATATACATGACTTGAGCATTTATTGTCATATTGCTTTGCATGATCGTAAGATAGCTAGCATGATATTTTCATGGCTTGTCCGTTTTTTGATGTCATTGCTATGCTAGATCGTTGCACATCCCGGTACACCGCCGGAGGCATTCATATAGAGTCATACCTTTGTTCTAGTATCGAGTTGTAAGTAAATAAAAGTGTGATGATCATCATTATTAGAGCATTGCCCCAATAAAAAAAAGAGAGGCCAAAGAAGCCTAAATAAAAAAAGGGGCCCAAAGAAGCCCGCAAAAAAGAGAGAGAAAAAGGGGCAATGTTACTATCCTTTTACCACACTTGTGCTTCAAAGTAGCACCATGTTCTTCATATAGAGAGTCTCTTGAGTTATCACTTTCATATACTAGTGGGAATTTTCATTATAGAACTTGGCTTGTATATTCCAACGATGGGCTTCCTCAAATGCCCTAGGTCTTCATGAGCAAGCAAGTTGGATGCACACCCACTTAGTTTCAGTTTGAGCTTTAATATACTTATAGCTCTAGTGCATCCATTGCATGGCAATGCCTACTCCTCACATTGACATCAATTGATGTATCTCCATAGCCCGTTGATTAGCCGCGTCTATGTGAGACTTTCTCCCTTTTTGTCTTCTCCACATAACCCCCATCATCATATTCTATTCCACCTATAGTGCTATATCCATGGCTTGCGCTCATGTATTGCGTGAGGGTTGAAAAAGCTGAAGCGCGTTAAAAAGTATGAACCAATTGCTCGGCTTGTCATCGGGGTTGTGCATGATTTGAATATTTTGTGTGGTGAAGATGGAGCATAGCCAGACTATATGATTTTGTAGGGATAACTTTCTTTGGCCATGTTATTTTGAAAAGACATGATTGCTTTATTGGTAGGCTTGAAGTATTATTTTTTTAATGTCAAATGATAGACTATTGCTTTGAATCACCCGTGTCTTAATATTCATGCCATGATTAGACATGTGATCAAGATTATGCTAGGTAGCATTCCAAATCAAAAATTATCTTTTTATCATTTACCTACTCGAGGACAAGCAGGAATTAAGCTTGGGGATGCTAATACGTATCCGTCGTATCTATAATTTTTGATTGTTCCATGCCAATATTATACAACTTTCATATACTTTTGGCAACTTTTTATACTATTTTTGGGACTAACATATTGATCCAGTGCCAGTTCCTGTTTGTTGCATGTTTTATGTTTCGCATAAACCCCATATCAAACGGAATCCAAACAGGATAAAAACGGATGGAGAATATTTTTGGAATATTTGGAGAATATGGGAGGAAGAATCAACGCGAGACGGTGCCCGAGGTGGCCACGAGGCAGGGGGCGCACCCCTGACCCTCGTGGGCCACCCGTAAGGTGGTTGCTGCTCTTCTTCGGCCGCAAGAAAGCTAATTTTCAGGAAAAAATCTCGGCGAAGGTTTCAATCCAATCGGAGTTACGGATCTCCATATATATACGAAACGGTGAAAGGGCAGAATACCAGAACGCAGAAACAGAGAGAGACAGAGAGACAGATCCAATCTCGGAGGGGCTCTCGCCCCTCCCATGCCATGGAGGCCAAGGACCAGAGGGGAAACCCTTCTCCCATCTAGGGAGGAGGTCAAGGAAGAAGAAGAAGAAGGGGGGCCCTCTCCCCATCTCTTCCGGTGGCGCCGGAACGCTGCCGTGGCCACCATCATCATCACCGCGATCTTCACCAACACCTCCGCCATCTTCACCAACATCTCCATCACCTTCCCCCCTCTATCTACAGCGGTCCACTCTCCAGCAACCCGTTGTACCCTCTACTTGAACATGGTGCTTTATGCTTCATATTATTATCCAATGATGTGTTGCCATCCTATGATGTCTGAGTAGATTTTCGTTGTCCTATCGGTGGTTGATGAATTGCTATGATTGATTTAATTTGCTTGTGGTTATGTTGCTGTCCTTTGGTGCCCATCATATGAGTGCGCGCGTGGATCACACCATAGGGTTAGTTGTATGTTGATAGGACTATGTATTGGAGGGCAAGAGTGACAGAAGCTTCAACCTAGCATAGAAATTGATGCATACGGGATTGAAGGGGGACCAATATATCTTAATGCTATGGTTGGGTTTTACCTTAATGAACGTTAGTAGTTGCGGATGCTTGCTAATAGTTCCAATCATAAGTGCATAGAATTCCAAGTCAGGGATGACATGCTAGCAGTGGCCTCTCCCACATAAAACTTGCTATCGGTCTAGTAAAGTAGTCAATTGCTTAGGGACAATTTCGCAACTCCTACCACCACTTTTCCACACTCGCTATATTTACTTTATTGTTTCTTTATCTAAACAGCCTCTACTTTTTATTTACACGCTCTTTATTATCTTGCAAACCTATCCAAATACACCTACAAAGTACTTCTAGTTTCATACTTGTTCTAGGTAAAGCAAACGTCAAGCGTGCGTAGAGTTGTATCGGTGGTCGATAGAACTTGAGGGAATATTTGTTCTACCTTTAGCTCCTCGTTGGGTTCGACACTCTTACTTATCGAAAGAGGCTACAATTGATCCCCTATACTTGTGGGTTATCACTCCCGTTGCTCGCCTTGTATATATTCGTTTGTTGTATGCTTCTCATCATAACTTCAAGTTGCAACAAATGGTTGTGAAGAGTGGTTTTCTTAATGGTCCTATTAATGAGTTGGTGTATGTCAAACAACCCTCGGGGTTCGAGGATCTCTATTTCCCCGATCATGTGTACCAACTCGATAAGGCACTATACGGCCTTAAACAAGCCCCACGTGCATGGTATGGGCACCTTACCGAGTTGTTGCAAGATCGTGGGTTTGAAATTGGGAAAATCGACCCTACTCTTTTTACTAAGAAGGTCAAAGGGGAGTTGTTTGTATGCCAACTATATGTTGATGATATTATCTTTGGTTCCCCTAACAAAGCTTTCAATGAGGAATTTGCCGCTCTCATGACCTCGAAGTTCAAAATGTCCATGATGGGAGAGTTGAAGTTCTTTCTCGGGTTTGAAATCAAGCAAAGAAGAGAAGGAACCTTCATCAATCAAGCCAAATACACTCAAGACATTCTCAAGCGATTCAAGCTATGTGATGTCAAGCCGGCCTCCACTCCAATGCCCGTCAAATGCCAACTTGACATAGATCCCAATGGTAAAGATGTGGATCAAAAGGTATATCGCTCCATGATTGGCTCCTTGCTTTACCTTTGTGCATCTAGACCTGATATCATGTTGAGTGTGGGAATTTGTGCACGGTTTCAAGCCACACCTAAGGAAAGCCACTATGTGGCAGTCAAGCGAATATTTCGATATTTGGCTCATACCCCAAACTTTGGCTTATGGTACCCTAGAGGAGCAAACTTCAACCTTGTGGGCTTTCCAGACTCAGATTGGGCGGGAGACAAAGTGGATAGGAAGTTAACTTCCAGAGGGTGCCAATTCCTTGGTTGCTCTTTGGTGAGTTGGTCTTCTAAGAAGCAAAGTTGTGTGTCTCTCTCATCCACCGAAGCGGAGTATGTGGCCGCCGGTAGTTGTTGTGCACAACTTCTATGGATGAGGAAAACTTTAAAGGATTACGGTGTCATTTGTGACAAAGTGCCTCTTTGGTGTGACAATAAAAGTGCCATCAAGATTTGTCTCAACCCGGTGCAACACTTCAAGACGAAGCATATTGAGATTCGGTATCACTTCATCCGGGATCACATTAGGCGAGGGGAGATCGAGCACAACTATGTCAACACTCATGATAACCTTACAGATATCTTCACGAAGCCATTGGATGAAGCAAGATTTCGCGAGTTAAGGCATGAGCTAAATATCATTGATTCGAGCAATGTGGTTTGAACCTTTGCACATCCCACCATACTCATCGTGACGTCTTGTTCGGGGTGTAGGCATGGACATGGGGGGAGTATTGTTCTCTCAATGAACTCTTCCTCCCCCCGTTATGCATAAATTAATCAACTCTTTCACATTCACCATTTTTTATGGTAATTGTGCTTCAAAGACGAGTTTTGGTCATGGACCCAAGGTTAAAATCTTCGCGGTGCCATACCAATTGACTCAAACATAGGTGGCCTCGGCCACCGCCCTCCTTTGATAGGAGGTTGTGCGAGTAGCTCCCTTAGGTTGTCGTTTGTGTTTTGAGTTACTCCAAGTTACTCCAAGTTTCTCTTGGTTTCTTGGTCTTTCTCGAACTTGGAGTATCTCTTCCTTGTGCTGTTTTTGAGTCTCTATCCCAAGCCTTTCCCTTTGCTTCAACCCCTAGTCTGCATAAGCCTCGTGTTCCTTGTTCGGGTTGTTCTGTCTCCCTGCCGGCGGTACTACCGCTGTGAGGGAACGGTACTACCACTCCAAGCGGTACTACCGTTCCGTCCAGTGGTACTACCGCTTGAGCGGTACTACTGGGCCTCCTGCCCGGATGTAGTACCGGGGTGGTACTACCGCTGCCCCCAGCGGTACTACCGCTTGAGCGGTACTACTGGGGCTTCTGCCCGGATGTAGTACCCGGGCTGTACTACCGCTGCCCCCAGCGGTACTACTGCTTAGCGTGACGCGGGAGGGGTATGTATCGGGCAGGGGGAGTTCTAACTCCCCCATACCCATTCACTCTCCCTCCCCACGTCTCTCTCTCTCCTTCTCAAGCGCAGAAGAACAGCCCCGGCTGCCGCTCTGGCTGGCCGATTCTGTGCCGTCTTCAACGATTCCGACCGGTGGAATCGTTCCCCACCACCTCCTCTCACCATGGACCCCGGTATTGCCCTCGTTCATTGCTCCTATGGTTCTCTCCTTTGAATCTAGGTTTCTAGGGCAATGCGTGGTAGTTACTCAATTTTTGGCTAAATCGGGGCTTGAGTAGGACGTTGAATGATTGCTAGATAGGAGGATTGAAGTTTTTATGGAGCATTTTTGAATTTGTGACCTCCGGTACTACCGGATCTGGAGATTCCGTTTGCCTGTACCCAGAGCGGTACTACCGCCCCTGTTCCGCGGTACTACCGCCCGAGGCCCCAACTTCCAGAATGTTCCCTAAATCTTCCTTTCTCACTTTTGTTTCTTCCTAGCTTATGCATAGTCTGTATTCATGTTTTCCCTTGCGATTTTGTGTCACTTTAGGTGGTAGTAGCTCCAAGGTCCGTCGCAAGAATGTGAATCCCCCTCCAAGCGTGGTCGCACTTATCATGCCAGAATTGTGTACTCCGAAGATGAAGAAGAGGTTGCCCCCACACCTCCGCCTGCCCGTCGTCAGTCTGCCAGGAACAAGGGCAAGTCAAATGTCAAGTCAACCGTGGCTCGCAAGAAGAAGGAACCGGTCAAGACGGCAGCTGAGTGGAAGCAGAATGAGTATTGGCAATATCGTGAGCAAAACTCCTACCTCATTCCTCGGGATCCTTCTCTGGTTGGCTCACCGTTCTAGAATAAGGACCAATCGCTTGTGTACTTTGATCGGATCAAGGGCAGGAAGAATATGTTTGTCAAGACCAAGTCAACCAACATGGAGCATATGGAGAAGTACCGGGCTTACTTTAGAGAAGCTCGTGCCCTCTGTGAACAACTCAACATAGTGCCCCTCATGACCTTCAACTATGACTTTGATGCAGAGTTGGTTGCTCAGTTCTTTGCAACCATCTGGTATGGCACCAACTCAGAGCGCACTTTGATCTGGATGACCAATGGCAGGCAGTTGCGCACCACTTGGGTTGCGTTTATGGCTCTTCTTGGATATCTTGACGAGGGGCTGAGGAAGCCTCTTGGCCTTCGTCCTCACCACGAGGGGGCCTACCCACAAGGATGAGCTGAAACCTCACATGATTATCACCAAGACTGAGAAGGGAGTCAAGAAGGAGCTCAAGCCTTTCTTTGACATTATGCATCGCATCTTCCGGCAAACTCTGTTTCCTCGCATTGGCAACTTGGACATGGTGCATGGCCATATTGTGTATATGCTCCTATTGTGCCACTCTGAGAAGGGCACAGATGCCGTCTTGGATGTCTCTCACGTCATGTGGAAGGAGCTAATGAGTGCTACCTATGGAGATCATTGCCCAATTTATGCTCCTTTCATCTTCAAGCTGATTCAGTCTACCTGGAACTCCACTTTCCCTGGTGTGCCACTTGAGCATGGACCCTTGACTCCTCATGACGTTCTCAACTTGCGTCAGAAGGAGCTTTGGGCCTCTACTACTCGTCCTGAGGCGGCTGTACCTTCTGCTTCTGGAGAAGATCAAGGTGATGTTGGTGGTCCTGCTCCCGGCACAGAGGATTCTTTTGGTCAGTCAGGTTGGGCGGCCAAGCTCAAGCATAAGGTGAAGAAGCTTTTTGGCCTTCAGACCGATGTTCAGCACAAGATGTATTTGGCACATGTGGATTCCAAGGAGGCTCGTCGGGAGAGGAAGGCGATCATGAGGAAGCTTGAGATCCCAGTTCAAGATGGCTCTGAGGACCGCATCACTCCGAAGGACAAGTGTATCTCTTCGTACTCTCACTGGACGGACTCGGATGAGCCCAATGCTGCTACTTCTGCTCCAACTCAGGATCAGGAGATCGAGGAGGAGTCCGATGCATCTGAGGAGATGTCTGCTGATGGGTCTGATTCTGAGGAGGAGTCTGATGAGTCCATGGGAGGAGACTAGTACCATCTGGAGTTGCGTTAGGTCATTCTCTCCCTTTTTGGTGTCTCGATGCCAAAGGGGGAGAGGTTTAGGACCGGGGATTTGTCTTTCTGCAGGGTGTTGCCGAGTCACAAGCTTGGTTCTTGTTGCCTTTGTGTTTCTGCTTGTGAACTCTTTTCCTTCGTTTGCTTTGGTTTGTTGTGAGACTCTCTTTCATATGGTGTAAGACATATGCTACCCTAGTTAATCTTATTATTTCTCTATGTGCGTGAATGTATGATCTTTTATCTTATTAGTTTACTTGCTTATATGTCCCTTATATCATTGCAAGGATTGCCCGATCTATAAAGTATAGGGGGAGTGTTGATCCTAGTATGTGTGCTGTGCAGTCCAAAGCACATCATTGGAATGCACACGTCTAGGGGGAGCCTGTCTATCTTGTATAGATTCTTGGGTTTGCGTATGCTCATTATATATCTCTTTAAGTAAATCCCGTATTGTCATCAATCCAGCAAAAAGAGGGAGATTGTAAGGGCATATTTCTCCCTAAGTGGTTTTGATGATTGATGACAATGCATTTGCAGACTAATCGTGTGCATTGAGCATTTCAGATATGTCATGGCCAGGCACTAGACGATTCGATGCCCCTCGGAGCCTTTCGAAGACGGCGGTTTTACTATGTTTCTTTTCGGTGGATTTGAGTTGTAGGAAAGTCGTACTATTAGGAGGGGGTCCGCTTCGGAAAGTTATGGGTGGAATCAACACGTACACAACCCCATATGCACCCACTGCCTCCTTCCCATCTCTGGAGCCCTTCCTATGTTTTCTGTGGTATTTTCAGCATCTTGCCAGCGGTAATACCGCCTGTACCCACGGTAGTGCCATTGGTACTTCCGTGGTACTACCGCTTAGGGCCTCCCTGCGTGTGCAACTTTCGGTTGCCTTTTTTTCTCTCACGGTAGTAGGGCGGTAGTATAGTGGTAGTACCGCTTAGGCAGTACTACAGCCCGTACTACCGTCTCCACTATCACTTGCGGGGTGGTCTCGTGTGCAAGGTTCTGTTTCCACTTCGCCTTTAGCAGTAGTAGAGCGGCACTAGGGTGGTAGTACCGCTTGGCACGGTACTGCCGCCCCTGGCACCCTCTACTACCGCTGCATCTTCAGGACTAATTAAGACCCAAGCGGTAGTACCGCTCCAGCGGCACTACCATTGCTACACTCTGTGTAGACTTAGGGCTGTGCGGTGATGTACCGCCTAAGCGGTAGTACCACTCCTAGGAGCGGTAGTACCGCTTAACTGTGGGCTGGGCAGAAAACGGTTGGATTTTTGCTCCCCTATATAAAGGAGGGGTCTTCTTCCTCCTAGAGTTGACCTCTTCCCTTCCAAGCTCCATTGTTGCTAAAAAGCTCCATTTTCGCCCGATCTTTCTCCTTAGCCAATCAAACTTGTTGATTCTCTAGGGATTGGTTGAGAAGGCCACGATCTACACTTCCACCAAGAGAAATTTGATTCCTCCCACTAATCCCTTGCGGATCTTGTTACTCTTGGGTGTTTGAGCACCCTAGATGGTTGAGGTCACCACGGAGCCATATTCCATTGTGATGAAGCTTCGTGGTGTCGTTGGGAGCCTCCAATTAAGTTGTGGAGATTGCCCCAACCTTGTTTGTAAAGGTTCGGTCGCCGCCTCCAAGGGCACCAATAGTGGAATCACGGCATCTCGCATTGTGTGAGGGCGTGAGGAGAATACGGTGGACCTAGTGGCTTCTTGGGGAGCATTATGCCTCCACACCGCTCCAACGGAGACGTACTTCCTCTCAAAGGGAAGGAACTTCGGTAACACATCCTCGTCTCCACCGGTTCCATCTTGGTTATTTCTTACCTTTACTTGTGCGAGCTTATTTTGTGCTGTATCCCTTGCTTGCTTGTGTGCTGGTTGTTGTTGCATCATATAGGTTGCTCACCTAGTTGCATATCTAGACAACCTACTTTGATGCAAAGTTTAAATTGGTAAAGAAAAGGAAAAATTGTTAGTTGCCTATTCACACCCCCCTCTGGTCAACTATATCGATCCTTTCAACTGGGCTCTAGGTTAATAGGTTAGTCCCAAAAATAATATAAAATAGCATAATAATGCATATAAAACATCCAAAACAGATAATATAATAGCATGGAACAATAAAAAATTATAGATACATTGGAGACGTATCAAGCATCCCCAAGCTTAATTCCTGCTCGTCCTTGAGTAGGTAAATGATAAAAACAGAATTTTTTATGTGGAATGCTACCTAACATATTTATCCATGTAATTTTATCTATTGTGGCATGAATGTTCAGATCCGTATGATTCCAAACAAAAGTTTAATATTGACATAAAAACAATAATACTTCAAGCATACTAACAAGGTAATTAGGTCTTCTCAAAATAACATGGCCAAAGAAAGTTTATCCCTACAAAATCATATAGTCTGGCTATGCTCCATCTTCATCACACAAAATATTTAAATCATGCACAAACCCGATGACAAGCCAAGCAATTGTTTCATACTTTTGATGTTCTCGAACTTTTTCAACTTTCACGCAATACATGAGCGCGAGCCATGGACATAGCACTATAGGTGGAATAGACGGTGGTTGTGGAGAAGACAAAAAGAAGGAGATAGTCTCACATCAACTAGGCGTATCAACGGGCTATGGAGATGTCCATTAATAGATATCAATGTGAGTGATTAGGGATTTCCATGCAATGGATGCACTAGAGCTATAAGTTTACGAAAGCTCAAAAAGAAACTAAGTGGGTGTGCATCCAACTTGCTTGCCCACGAAAACCTAGGGCAATTTGAGGAAGCCCATCACTGGAATATACAAGCCAAGTTCTTATAAAAAAAATTCCCACCAGTATATTCAAGTGACAATATAGGAGACTCTCTATCATGAAGATCATGGTGCTACTTTGAAGCACAATTGTGGTAAAAGGATAGTAGCATTGCCCCTGCTCTCTTTCTCTCATTTATTATTATTATTATTATTATTTATTTTTATTTGGGCCTTATCTCATTTTTTGGCCTCTTGTTTTTTAGTCCGGAGTCTCATCCCGACTTGTGGGGGAATCATAGTCTCCATCATTCTTTCCTCACATGGGACAATGCTCTAATAATAAAGATCATCACATTTTTATTTACTTACAACTCAAGAATTACAACTCGATACTTAGAACAAAATATGACTCTATGTGGATGCCTCTGGCGGTGTACCGGGTTATGCAATGAATCAAGAGTGACATGTATGAAAGAATTATGAACGGTGGATTTCCCACAAATACGATGTCAACTACATGATCATGCATAGCAATATGACGATGATGGAGTGTGTCATAATAAACGGAATGGTGGAAAGTTGCATGGCAATATATCTCGGAATGGCTATGGAAATGCCATAATAGGTAGGTATGGTGGTTGTTTTGAGGAAGGTATATGGTGGGTGTATGGTACCGGCGAAAGTTGCACGACACAAGAAAGGCTAGCAATGGTGGAAGGGTGACAGTGCGTATAATCCATGGACTCAACATTAGTCATAAAGAACTCATATACTTATTGCAAAAATCTATTAGTTATCGAAAAAAAGTACTACGTGCATGCTCCTAGGGGGATAGATTTGTAGGAAAAGACCATCACTCGTCCTCGACCGCCACTCATAAGGAAGACAATCAATAAATAAATCATGCTCCGACTTCATCACATAACGGTTCACCATACGTGCATGCTACGGGAATCACAAACTTTAACACAAGTATTTCTCAAATTCACAACTACTCGCTAGCATGACTCTAATATTACAATCTTCATATCTCAAAACAATCATAAGGAATCAAACTTCTCATCGTATTCAATGCACTTTATATGAAAGTTTTTATTATACCCCTCTTGGATGCCTATCATACTAGGACTAAATTTATAACCAAAGCAAATTAGCATGCTGTTTAGATACTCTCAAAATAATATAAGTGAAGCACGAGATTTCATCAATTTCTATAAAATAAAACCACCGCCGTGCTCTAAAAGATATAAGTGAAGCACATAGAGCAATGTTGCCTAGCTCAAAAGATATAAGTGAAGCCCAAAGAGTATTCTAACAAATCACGATTCAAGCGTGTCTCACTCAAAAGGTGCATACAGCAAGGATGATTGTGGCAAACTAAAAAGCAAAGACTCAAATTATACAAGACGCTCCAAGCAAAACACATATCATGTGGTGAATAAAAATATAGCCTCAAGTAAAGTTACCGATAGACGAAGACAAAAGAGGGGATGCCTTCCGGGGCATCCCCAAGCTTAGGCTCTTGGTATCCTCGAATATTACCTTGGGGTGCCTTGGGCATCCCCAAGCTTAGGTTCTTGCCACTCCTTATTCCATAGTCCATCAAATCCTTACCCAGAACTTGAAAACTTCACAACACAAAACTCAATAGAAAATCTCATAAGCTCCGTTAGTGTAACAAAATAAATTACCACTTTTGGCATTGTTGTGAACTCATTCTTTATTTAAATTAGTATAATATCTACTGTATTCCAAATTTTCCATGGTTCATACCCCCCGATACTAGCCATAGATTCATCAAAATAAGCAAACAACACATAGAAAACATAATTTGTCAAAAACAGAACAGTTTGTAGCAATCTGGATATTTCGGATACTTCTGTAACTCGAAAAATTCTGAAAGATTAGGACAACCTAAGCAATTTGTTTATTAACCTTCTTCAAAAATAGTCAGTATTTTATCGCGCTTCTGCTAAAAATGAAAATTAATTTCCTGAGCGCAAAAGTTTTTGTTTTTCAGCAAGATCAAATTAACTAACACCGTAAGCTATCCCAAAGGTCTTACTTCGCACAAACACTAACTAAAACATAAAAACTACATCTACCCAGAGGCTAGATGAATTGTTTATTGCAAAACAGTACCTAAATATATTGGGTTGTCTCCCAACAAGCGCTTTTTTAGAGCCTTTTAGCTAGGCATTGATAATTTTAATGATGCTCACATGAAAGATAGCAATTGAAACACAAAGAGAGCCTCATAAAACATGTGAAAAACAAGTTTAAGTCTAACATACTTCCTATGCATCGGCATTTTATAAGAAAACAAATTATTAAGACAAGCAAAAACTAGCATATGCAAGGAAGAAGAAAGAAACAATAGCAATCTCAAGATAACGAGAGGTAATTTAGTGACATGAAATTTTTTACAACCATATTTTCCTCTCTCATAATAATTGCATGTAGGATCATATTCAAATTCAACAATATAGCTATCACATAAAATTTTCTCTTCATGATCGACATGCATGCAAAGTTGACACTCTTCCGAAATAGTGGGATTGTCATAAAATAAAGTCGTGACCTCTCCGAACCCACTTTTATCAAAAACTTCATAAGATTGAACATTATCCAAATATGTGGGATCTAGAGTTGACACTATTCCAAACCCACTTTCAATATTATTGCAAACATTGTTATCAATCTCATATTCATCATGGGGCTTAAATAAATTTTCAAGATTATAAGAAGAATCACCTCAATCATGATCATTGCAACAACTAGTAGACATAGCAAAATTAGCATCCCCAAGCATAGGGTTTTGCATATTATTAGCACAATTGACATTAATAGAATTTATAATAACATCATTGCAATCATGCTTTTTATTCAAAGATCTATCGTGAATCACTTTATAAAGCACTTCATCACAATTTTTAGATTCACGGATTTCAAGCAAAACACCATAAAGATAATCTAGTGCACTCAACTCACTAGCAATTGGTTCATCATAATTGGATCTTTTAAAAAGATTAGCAAGTGGATGGGGATCCATAAACTTGTAGCAAGCGAAGATGCAAGCAAAAAGAAGGCACATGGTAACACAAGATCGAACGGAAGAAGGGCGAAGAAAAGGTAAATCTTTTCGAAAATCATTTTAGAAGTAGGGGAGAGGAAAACGAGAGGCAAATGGCAAATAATGTAATGCGAGAGATGAGAGTTTATGATGGGTACTTGGTATGTCTTGACTTGGCGTAGATCTCCCGACAACGGCGCCAGAAATTCTTCCTGCTACTTCTTGAGCTTGCGTTGGTTTTTCCCTTGAAGAGGAAAGGGTGATTCAGCAAAGTAGAGTAAGTATTTCCCTCAGCTTCTGAGAATCAAGGTATCAATCCAGTAGGAGACAATGCTCATGTCACCAAATACCTGCACAAACAAACACCAACTTGCACCCAACGCGAATAGGGGTTGTCAATCCCTTCACGGTTATTTGCAAAGTGAGATCTGATAGAGATGGATAAACGGTAAAGTAATATTATTGGTATTTTTGGTTTATGGAACGGAAAGTAAAAGATTGCAAAGAAGTAAATAAGAAATTTGAATTGGAGATCGGAAACTTATATGATGGAAAATAGACCCAGGGGCCATAGGTTTCACTAGAGGCTTCTCTCAAGATAGAAAGCATTAGGTGGGTGAACAAATTACTGCCGAACAATTGATAGAAAAGCGCATAATTATGACGATATCTAAGGCAATGATCATGAATATAGGCATCACGTCTGTATCAAGTAGACCGACTCCTGCCTGCATCTACTACTATTACTCCACACATCGACCGACTCCTGCCTGCATCTAGAGTATTAAGTTCATAAGAACAGAGTAACACTTTAAGTAAGATGACTAATGACCCACAAGTATAGGGGATCAATTGTAGCTCTTTTCGATAAGTAAGAGTGTCGAGCCAAATGAGGAGCAGAAGGAAATGACAAGTAGTTTCCGGGAAGGTATTGTTTGCAAGTGCTGAAATTGTAAGTAGCGAGTAGTTTGATAGCAAGATAATTTGTAACAAGCAAGTAATGATAATAGTAACAAAGGTGCAGAAAGGTAGCCCAATCCTTTTGAGGCAAAGGACAGGACAAAACGGTCTCTTATGATAAGCAAAGCATTCTTGAGGGTACACGGGAATTTCATCTAGTCACTTTCATCATGTTGGTTTGATTTGTGTTCGCTACTTTGATAATTTGATATGTGAGTGGACCGGTGCTTAGGTGTTGTTCTTACTTGAACAAACCTCCTACTTATGATTAACCCTCCCGCAAGCATCCGCAACTCCGAGAAAAGTATTAAGAATAAATTTTAACCATAGCGTTAAACTTTTGGATCCAATCGGTCCCTTACGGAATAGCGCATAAACTAGGGTTTAAGCTTCTGTCACTCTCGCAACCCATCATCTAATTCCTGCTCCACAATGCATTCCCTTAGGCCCAAATATGGTGAAGTGTCATGTAGTCGTCGTTCACATGACACCACTAAGGGAATAACAACATACATACTATCAAAATATCAAACACATATCAAGTTCACATGATTACTTGCAACATGATTTCTCCCGTGACCTCAAGAACAAAAGTAACTACTCACAAATGGTGAACATGTTCATGATCAGAGGAGTATTAAATAGCATAATGGATCTGAACATATAATCTTCCACCAAATAAACCATATAGTAATCAACTACAAGATGTAATCAACACTACTAGTCACCCACAAGTACCAATCTATAGTTCTGGTAATCAGATTGAACACAAGAGATGAACTAGGGCTTGAGAGGAGATGGTGCCATTGAAGATGTTAATGGAGATTGCCCTCCCCAAGATGGGAGAGTTGTTGGTGATGATGATGAGGATGATTTCCCCCTCTGAGAGGGAAGTTCCCCCGGCGGAATCGCTC
Source organism: Triticum aestivum (assembly GCF_018294505.1). NCBI lineage: Eukaryota > Viridiplantae > Streptophyta > Magnoliopsida > Poales > Poaceae > Triticum > Triticum aestivum. Next base: position 568,687,621 of record NC_057814.1, read on the forward strand.
CACCGGAGGGCAAAAGTGCTCCTGCCCAAGTTCCGCCTCGAGGCGGTGGCGCTTCGTCCCGAAAGTCATCTTCTTATTTTTCTAGGTCAAAAAGACTTATATACCAGAAGATGGGAACAGGAGGTTGGTCGAGGAGGCCACAACCCACCAGGGCGCGCCTGGGGGGCCTGGCGTGCCCAGGTGGGTAGTGCCCACCTGATGGCCCCCCTCTGGTGTTTATTGGCTCCAGTATTTATTATATATTCCATAAAAATCTCCGTGAAGTTTCAGCTTATTTGGAGTTGTGCAGAATAGGTGGCCTGACGTAGCTTTTTCAGGTCGAGATTTCCAGCTGCCGGAATTCTCCCTCTTGGTGTGTTCCTTGCAAATTATGAGAGAAAAGGCATTAGAATTACTCCAAAAAGCATTATTATGGATAAAAACATTATAAATAACAGTAAGAAAACATGATGCAAAATGGACATATCAACTCCCCCAAGCTTAGACCTCGCTTGTCCTCAAGCAAACACCAAAATCGAAAAACATGTCCACATGCTTTGAGAGAGAGGTGTCGGTAAAAACAAAATACGGACATAGAAGCATCATGTTGATTATCCATTAAGCGGAGGAAATAGTAATAAAAAGAAAAAGGCTCTTGGTTCAGGGTTTTCCGTTTCCGAAGACTAGTAAAATAGGCAGATTCTGGAACCCCAAGGATTCAACGGTATATGGATGGGAGCTTTCCCTTCACCGCCCCCATGGGGGTGGTCCACAGGGTTCATAACTACCCCTCTTACTACGGGGCGTTTACCTAGCCAACACTTAGATCCGGCTCTACCCAAACTTTTTTGGACGTAATAAAAAAGGATCGACGCGGAAAGTTTCGATTGAAATAGGATCTAAACAAGGAAGAGCACTTGCCATTCATTGGTTATTAGAAGCATCCCAAAAGCGTCCCTCCTTTTCCCGCTAGGATCGGAAATCCTGTAGGTGAATCAACTTACTAATTAAAAAAATTAGTAGAACTTCCTCTTTGGAATAGAAATTGGCTATTTCTACATAGGGAAAGTCGTGTGCAATGAAAAATGCAAGCACGATTTGGGGAGGGATTTTTCTCTATTGTCATTGAATCCTTGGGGTTCCAGAATCCGCCTATTTTACTAGTCTTCGGAAGCGGAAAACCCTGAACCAAGAAGAGTTGGATATGTTATGTAGGGTATGTTTTTTTATTAATTTTATTTTGAGCTCTCAAGATATTGGTTGTGCTCGAAAGGCAGTTATGAATCAATTGACTAATCCAATTCCAATATCTTGATTTCGCGCGGCAATGCATCGTGAACCGCCCGTCGCTATCTCGGCTGTGATACCGGAGGCTCTAGGGAAGTCGGAGGAGAGAGCACTCATCTTGGGGTTGTTTTGGTGAACATCAAAGAAAAAACTTGCTCTTCTTCCATAAAAAATTCTTCTACAAATGCCGAACCCAATCGTTGAGAAGTTTGTTTGGTTTCAAACTCCGATTCAAACAGGAGGAGTACGCCATGCTAATGTGCCTTGGATGATCCACATCTTCGGGTCCTCGGTCAATTCTTTCGAAGGGATCCTTTTCCTCGTTCGAGAGTCTCCGCCCTTCTTCCACTCCGTCCCGAAGACTAACTAAGACCGACTTTCGTCTCTGCTCGACGGGTGAGTCTTGTAGTCAAGCTCCCTTCTGCCTTTGCACTCGAGGACCAATGTCTGTCTGGCCCGAGGAAACCTTTGCACGCCTCCGTTGTGCAGTACAACGGGGAGTTGTATGCTGCGTTCAGGAAGGATGAATCGCTCCCGAAAAGGAGTCAGTTGAATATTCGGGAGCAGTAATTTAATTGTTCAATTTTTTTTCTTGTTTTATTTTTTTAGTAGTCTTATAGTAGTCTTAGATTTTTCATTTTGATGAGCCTCAGTCCAGAAAAATTAGGAACAAAACGTCTACTCTACCGCATTGAAGTCTATAGCGCTACTTGCCAGGCTGCCCACCTAAACCGGAGGCAGTTATAGATGCCCTAACATTACTTCATAAGAAGATATCGCGAGAAATAGTTGAGGATCGAACTCTATCTCAAAATAAAAATAGAATCTTTTTTTTCTTCTTAATCTTTCTATTCAGAATTCAGTTAACGACGAGATTTAGTATCCTTTCTTGCATTTTCATAACTCGTGAAATGCCGAGTAGGCATTTTATAGTAGAGGCATATCCTGAATGTGCTTGATAGATCCCATTTTTTCATGAAAATAAAGATAGTCAATTTGACTGGACTGCAAAACCCAAACACCTCAGAGATAGATATAGAGGTAGGAATTTGTCGAACGAACCACACTCCTTCGTAGACATCAGGAGTCCATTGATGAAAAGGGGCTGGGGAAAGCTGAAACCCAAGTCCTACAGTGATGGATATAAGCGCAATTGAAATTCCTGGGGAGGTTAGATCGCGCCAATATCAATTCTTTTTATTCCAAGGCGAAGATTGAATCACTTAACCAACATCCAGAAGCTACTTCTTGAAGTATTTCCCATACAATGGGTTCTTTTTCCCAAATTTTCCTTTTAGCAATCCTTACATTAGAAGTGGCGCGTTTCGTGATTAAATCGCGTTTTTTCGTTAAGTTCAAGTCTAACGAGAGTAATATTCTACAACTAACAACTCATTTATTTTGATTCATTGCGAGATCACGAATCATATTACAAGTCTCATGGTATATCTGACTCGGCCTTTCTATCTTTCTAATCTAATTTGAAATTGGATTCAAAAGAAAGCGGTTAGAATTTACTTCCTGCATACATACTTAACTCGGAAAGAAATTTTTTGGAAGCTCCATTGCGGGATTCAGACCTAACCATGCGGAAACTATTAGGGGATTTCAACTAATCCTTTTCGAAGAATTAGACGGCCTACCTGAACAGGCTTTTTATTTGGTGGGTAACATCGATGAAGCTAGCACGAAAGCTATAACCTTAGCAAAAGAATTTAGTCTAAAATACCAAAAAGAAGTAGATCGGTTTTTTTTCATTCTTCAAGAACTTCATATCTTGCTGAGATCTTCATCTTTCTTCGTAGCAGGATCAGGGGAAAGAATGGGAAAGACAATTTCACTATATTTCTTACCGGGAACAGGGCCTATCACAAGAATGTTTTTTTATCGGGACGATAACTCTGAAAAGCAAGATTTCCTATCTTTTCTTTTAAATCAGGGGAAATACGATCTCAACAAAATTAAACAAAGGACTTTTATCATAGAACTTTTATCATATAATTCTCATGAATAAGTAATAGTTCATCACACAATCGAAGTATAAAGCAAAAACTCTATTAGAAACCAACAAACTATGTTCTCAGTCAACTTTGCAACTACAATTCATCATCTTTTCAGGAAGGGTCACGTGTCGGAGCCTTTAGGCAAGTCCACATACTCAACCATCATATAATCTTCTATGATTGCTAACACTTATATCATACCCATGAACAAAACGTCTCAATCGGACACATAGAAAGATAGGGGCTTATAGTTTTGCCTCCCAACATACTCACCTCAAGGGTGATGTCAACAATAATAACTCATGCTATCTATATTCAACTGGACATATGTGCCTAGATCTTTCCTCGCCACATGATGCTTGCCAAAAGAGAAAAATAAAAGGAATAGAGAGGAAAACTTTGACTCTTTGCATAAAAGTAAAAGATAGGCCCTTCGCAGAGGGAAGCAGAGGTTGCCATGCGCTTATTTGTTTGTATGCTCAATCCCTTAGTGCAAGAGAACGTCACATTGTATTGCCCCTTAAGATGACAACCTTTATTATGCAGTCTGTCGCTTTTATTCTTTGTCATCCAAGTTCGTACAACGCTCAATTTTCTCTTACACTAAATGATCTCACACTTTTAGAAGCAATTTTAATTGCCTTTTTGCACCGATGACAACTTACTTGAGGGATCTTGCTCAATCCCTAGGTAGGTATGGTGGACACTTGAAAAAGATTTGGGTTTAAGGGTTTTTGGATGCACAAGTAGTATCTCTACTTAGTACGGAATTTTTGGCTAGCAAAGATAAGGGGTAAGCATCACATGTTAAAGGATCTATGACAATATGACTTCTATGTGAATATAAACAAACACAAACCATTAAGTTGTCTTCCTTGTCCAACGTCAACAATTTTGGCATATAATATTTTGATGAGGGCTCATAATCACAAAAGATTTCTAGGATAGTATATCTATATGTGAATCTTCTCTTCCCTTATTAATTATTTCAAGAGTTGCATCATTGACTAATGCTATGTTTGTCAATCTCTAATAAAGTTTTCTACTTATACTTTTCCTTATGTGGTGCCATCACCTACCATAGGATTAGTATATAATCTTATTGATTTATTTCCTTTCTTCATTTATTTCTTTCCTCTTTTCTTTCTTTAATTCTTTTCTTACTTTAATTCTTTTCTTTATTTGCAACATGAAAGTAAAGAAAGTAAAAACTCAAACTAACTTTATTATATAACTTGCACACGATTAGAAGGATAGATCACTAAGCAAACTCTCAAAGAAGAAAGGATCAAACTAAACTTTATTTCATCTAAAAGAAAATGATCGAACTAAAATAAGTAAAAGCAAAAAGATAGTGGGATGATACGATACCGGGGCACCTCCCCCAAGCTTGGCGAAAGCCAACGGGAGTGCCCATACCCGATACTCAATTTTCTTTTGGTGGTGAAGAAGATGATGGCGGTGATGAAGGAGAGATCTTGTCCTCGGATTACCATGGCAGTGGCTGATACGTCTCCAACGTATCTATAATTTTTGATTGTTCCATGCTATTATATTATCTGTTTTGGATGTTTAATGGGCTTTAATATGCACTTTTATATTATTTTTGGGACTAACCTATTAATCGGAGGCCTAGTGCCAGTTGCTGTTTTTTTGCCTATTTCAGTGTTTCGCAAAAAAGGAATATCAAACGGAATCCAAATGGAACAGAATCTTTGTGAGGATTTTTTTGGAACAAACGCAATCCAGGAGACTTGGAGTGGAGGTCAAGGAAGCAACGGGGCGGCCACGAGGTAGGGAGGCACGCCCAGGGGGGGTAGTCGCGCCCCACCCTCGTGGGCCCCTCGTAGCTCCACCAGCCTACTTCTTTCGCCTATATATACTCTTATACCCTGAAAACATCCAGGGGAGCCATGAAACCACTTTTCCACCGCCGCAACCTTCTGTACCCGTGAGATCCCATCTGGGGCCTTTTCCGGTGATCTACCGGAGGGGGATTCGATCACAGAGGGCTTCTACATCAACACCATAGCCTCTTCGATGATGTGTGAGTAGTTTACCACAGACCTTCGGGTCCATAGTTATTAGCTAGATGGCTTCTTCTCTCTCTTTGGTTGTCAATACAAAGTTCTCCTCGATGTTCTTGGAGATCTATTCGATGTAATTCTTTTGCGGTGTGTTTGTCGAGATCCGATGAATTGTGGGTTTATGATCAAGATTATCTATGGACAATATTTGATTCTCCTCTGAATTCTTTTATGCATGATTTGATATCTTTGCAAGTCTCTCCGAATTATCGGTTTAGTTTGGCTTACTAGATTGATCTTTCTTGCAATGGGAGAAGTGCATAGCTTTGGGTTCAATCTTGCGGTGTCCTTTCCCAGTGACAGCAGGGGCAGCAAGGCACGTATTGTATTGTTGCCACCGAGGATAAAAAGATGGGGTTTATATCATATTGCTTGAGTTTATCCCTCTACATTATGTCATCTTGCCTAATGCGTTACTCTGTTCTTATGAACTTAATACTCTAGATGCATGCTGGATACCGTTCGATGTGTGGAGTAATAGTAGTAGATGCAGAATCGTTTCGGTCTACTTGACACGGACGTGATGCCTATGTTCATGATCATGCCTAGATATTCTCATAACTATGCACTTTTCTATGAATTGCTCAGTAGTAATTTGTTCACCCACCGTAATATATGCTATCTTGAGAGAAGCCACTAGTGAAACCTATGGCCCACGGGTCTACTTCATATCATATAAGTTTCCGATCTACAATTCTAGTTTACTATTTATTTTGCAATCTTTACTTTTCAATCTATACAAAAAAATACCAAAAACATTTATCTTATTATCAGATCTCACTTTTGCAAGTGGCCGTGAAGGGATTGACAACCCCTTTATCACGTTGGTTGCAAGGTTCTTGATTGTTTGTGCAGGTACTAGGCGATTTGCATGTAGTCTCCTACTGGATTGATACCTTGGTTCTCAAAAACTGAGGGAAATACTTACGCTACTTTGCTGCATCACCCTTTCCTCTTCAAGGGAAAACCAACGCATGCTCAAGAGGTAGCAGTGGCCCACCATCATAAGAGGAGGAGTGAGTCTCACGGGCCCCGCAACCAGCAGCCAAACTCATACCTTTAAACCTCGCCTCATATTCAAAGACTTGGTTTTGAAGATCATAGATCTGGCTTTGGAGAAAGTTGATTTGCTCATTGAGGGTGAAGATGATGTCCTTCATGGGCTTGCCATCCACCTTAAGATCACGGGAAAGGTCTGTGATCATGAGGTGATTGGCATTGAGTCCACGCTCCACCATCCCCTTTCACCGGAAGACATCTTGCTCCATAGCTTCAAGCCTGGCCTCCACGGTTACCGTCCCCTTGGGGCACGACACATCACGGAGGTGAAGCACCCCCTCATGCATCTGGATGACCTGAGGGTGCTGCACCACCCATACGTCTCCAACGTATCTATAATTTTTGATTGTTCCATGCTATTATATATTCTGTTTTGGATGTTTAATGGGCTTATTTATACACTTTTATATTATTTTTGGGACTAACCTATTAACCGGAGGGCCAGCCCAAATTGCTGTTTTTTGCCTATTTCAGTGTTTCGTAGAAAAAGAATATCAAACGGAGTCCAAACGGAATGAAACCTTCGGGAACGTGATTTTCGGAACAAACGTGATCCAGAGGACTTGGAGTGGACGTCAAGCAACCGACGAGGAGGCCACGAGGCAGGGGGCGCGCCTACCCCCCTAGGCGCGCCCTCCACCCTCGTGGGCCCCTCGTGGCTCCAGCGACCTAGTTATTCCTCCTATATATACCTACGTACCCCCAAACCATTGAAGAGCACCACGAAAACCTAATTCCACCGTCGCAACCTTCTGTACCCGTGAGATCCCATCTTGGGGCCTTTTCCGGCGTCCTGCCGGAGGGGGCATTGATCACGGAGGGCTTCTACATCAACACCATAGCCTCTCCGATGATGTGTGAGTAGTTTACCTCAGACCTTCGGGTCCATAGTTATTAGCTAGATGGCTTCTTCTCTCTCTTTGGATCCCAATACAAATTTCTCCTTGATTCTCTTGGAGATCTATTCGATGTAATCTTCTTTTGCGGTGTGTTTGTCGAGATCCAATGAATTGTGGGTTTATGATCCAGATTATCTATGAACAATATTTGAATCTTCTCTGAATTCTTTTATGTATGATTGGTTATCTTTGCAAGTCTCTTCGAATTATTAGTTTGGTTTGGCCTACTAGATTGATCTTTCTTGCAATGGGAGAAGTGCTTAGCTTTGGGTTCAATCTTGCGGTGCTCGATCCCAGTGACAGTAGGGGAAACGACACGTATTGTATTGTTGCCATCGAGGATAAAAAGATGGGGTTTATATCATATTGCATGAGTTTATCCCCCTACATCATGTCATCTTGCTTAAAGCGTTACTCCATTCTTATGAACTTAACACTGTAGATGCATGCTGGATAGCGGTCGATGTGTGGAGTAATAGTAGTAGATGCGGGCAGGAGTCGATCTACTTGTCACGGACGTGATGCCTATATACATGATCATACCTAGATATTCTCATAACTATGCTCAATTCTGTCAATTGCTCGACAGTAATTTGTTTACCCACCGTAATACTTATGCTATCCTGAGAGAAGCCACTAGTGAAACCTATGGCCCCCGGGTCTATTTTCCATCATATTAATCTTCCATCAACAAGCTATTTCTATCTTTGTTTATTTTCTAATCTTTACTTTTTATCTTTATCATAAAAATACCAAAAATATTATCTTATCATCTCTATCAGATCTCACTTTTGCAAGTGGCCGTGAAGGGATTGACAACCCCTTTATCGCATTGGTTGCAAGGTTCTTATTTGTTTGTGTAGGTGCAAGGGACTTGAGCATGGCCTCCTACTGGATTGATACCTTGGTTCTCAAAAACTGAGGGAAATACTTACGCTACTTTGCTGCATCACCCTTTCCTCTTCAAGGGAAAACCAACGTAGTGCTTGAGAGGTAGCAAGAAGGATTTCTGGCGCCATTGCCGGGGAGTCTACGCACAAGTCAACATACCAAGTACCCATCACAAACTCTTATCCCTCGCATTACATTATTTTCCATTTGCCTCTCATTTTCCTCTCCCCCACTTCACCCTTGCCGTTTTATTCGCCCTCTCTTTCCATTTGCCTTTTTTCGCTTGCTTCTTGTTTGTTAGTGTGTTCGATTGCTTGCTTGTCACAATGGCTCAAGATAACACTAAATTGTGTGACTTTTCCAATACCAACAACAATGATTTTCTTAGCACTCCGATTGCTCCTCTTACCGAAGCGGAATCTTGTGAAATTAACGTTGCTTTGCTGAATCTTGTTATGAAAGATCAATTCGCCGGCCTTCCTAGTGAAGATGCCGCTACCCATCTAAATAGCTTTGTTGATTTGTGTGATATGCAAAAGAATAAAGATGTGTATAATGATATTGTTAAATTGAAGCTATTTCCGTTTTCTCTTAGAGATCGCACTAAAACTTGGTTTTCGTCTTTGCCTAAAAATAGCATTGATTCTTGGAATAAGTGCAAAGATGCTTTTATCTCTAAGTATTTCCCTCCCGCTAAGATCATCTCCCTTAGAAACGATATTATGAATTTTAAGCAACTTGATCATGAACATGTTGCACAAGCTTGGGAGAGGATGAAATTAATGATACGTAATTGCCCTACTCATGGTTTAAATTTGTGGATGATTATACAAAAAATTTATGCCGGATTGAATTTTGCTTCTAGAAATCTTTTAGATTCGGCCACGGGAGGCACTTTTTATGGAAATCACTTTAGGAGAAGCTACTAAACTCCTAGATAATATTATGGTTAATTATTCTCAATGGCACACTGAAAGATCTACTAGTAAAAAAGTGCATGCGATAGAAGAAATTAATGTTTTGAGTGGAAAGATGGATGAACTTATGAAATTGGTTGCTAATAAGAGTGTTTCTTCTGATCCTAATGATATGCCTTTGTCTACTTTGATTGAGAATAATAATGAATCTATGGATGTGAATTTTGTTGGTAGGAACAATTTTGGCAACAACGCTTATAGAGGAAACTTTAATCCTAGGCCGTATCCTAGTAATTCCTCTAATAATTATGGTAATTCCTACAACAATTCTTATGGAAATTTTAATAAGTTGCCCTCTGATTTTGAGACTATTGTTAAAGAGTTTATGAATTCGCAAAAGAATTTCAATACTTTGCTTGAAGAAAAATTGATTAAAGTTGACGAATTGGCTAGGAACATGGATAGAATTTCCCTTGATGTTGATTCTTTGAAGCTTAGATCTATTCCACCTAAGCATGATATCAATGAGTCTCTCAAAGCCATGAGAATTTCCATTGATGAGTGCAAGGAAAGAACCTCTAGGATGCGTGCTAAGAAAGATTGCTTTGTGAAGGTGTGTTCTTCTAGTTTTTATGAAAATAAAGATGAAGATCTAAAAGTTATTGATATGTCCCCTATTAAATCCTTGTTTTGCAATATGAATCTTGATGATGATGGGACTGGAGATGAGTCAACTTTAGTTAGAAGGCGTCCAGAAAATTCAGAGTCTTTAGATATTGATGCTAAATTTGGTAAAAGTGGGATTAAAGAGGTTAAAACTTTAGATAGCAATGAACCCACTATCTTGGATTTCAAGGAATTTAATTATGATAATTGCTCTTTGATAGATTGTATTTCCTTGTTGCAATCCGTGCTAAATTCCCCTCATGCTTATAGTCAAAATAAAGCTTTTACTAAACATATCGTTGATGCTTTGATGACATCTTATGAAGAAAAACTTGAGTTGGAAGTTTCTATCCCTAGAAAACTTTATGATGAGTGGGAACCTACAATAAAAATGAAAATTAAAGATCATGAATGCTATGCTTTGTGTGATTTGGGTGCTAGTGTTTCCACGATCCCAAAAACTTTGTGTGATTTGCTAGGTTTCCATGAACTTGATGATTGCTCTTTAAACTTGCATCTTGCGGATTCCACTATCAAGAAACCTATGGGAAGAATTAATGATGTTCTTATTGTTGCAAATAGGAATTATGTGCCCGTAGATTTCATTGTTCTTGATATAGATTGCAATCCTTCATATCCTATTATTCTTGGTAGACCTTTCCTTAGAACGATTGGTGCAATCATTGATATGAAGGAAGGGGATATTAGATTCCAATTTCCTTTAAGGAAAGGCATGGAACACTTCCCTAGGAAGAAAATTAAATTACCATATCAATCTATTATGAGAGCCACCTATGGATTGCCTACCAAAGATGGAAATACCTAGATCTATCTTCGCTTTTATGCCTAGCTAGGGGCGTTAAACAATAGCGCTTGTTGGGAGGCAACCCAATTTTATTTTTAGTTTTTTTGCTTTTTGGTTCTGTTTAGGAATAATTAATCCATCTAGCGTCTGTTTAGATGTGGTTTTGTTCTTTAATTAGTGTTTGTGCCAAGTTAAACCTATAGGATCTTCTTGGATGATAGTTATTTGATCTTGCTGAAAATTCCAGAAACTTGTTGTTCACGAAAACAATTGTTAAAAATCACCAGAACGTGATAAAATACTGATTAAATTTGAAGTAGATCAATAAACATATTATCTAGGTACTCCTATTTTTGTAGAATTTTTGGAGTTCCGGAAGTTTGCGTTAGTTACAGATTACTACAGACTGTTCTGTTTTTGACAGATTCTGTTTTTCGCGTGTTGTTTGCTTATTTTAATGAATCTATGGCTAGTAATAGAGTTTATAAACCATAGAGAAGTTGTAATACAGTAGATTTAACACCAATATAAATAAAGAATGAGTTCATTACAGTACCTTGAAGTGGTGTTTTGTTTTCTTTCGCTAATGGAGCTCACGAGATTTTCTGTTAAGTTTTGTGCTGTGAAGTTTTCAAGTTTTGGGTAAAGATTTGATGGATTATGGAACAAGGATTGGCAAGAGCCTAAGCTTGGGGATGCCCAAGGCACCCCGAGGTAAAATTCAAGGACAACCAAAAGCCTAAGCTTGGGGATGCCCCGGAAGGCATCCCCTCTTTCGTTTTCGTCTGTCGGTAACTTTACTTGGGGCTATATTTTTATTCACCACATGATATGTGTTTTGCTTGGAGCGTCTTGTATGATTTGAGTCTTTGCTTTTTAGTTTACCACAATCATCCTTGCTGTACACACCTTTTGAGAGAGACACACATGATTCGGAATTTGTTAGAATACTCTATGTGCTTCACTTTTCTTTTGAGCGATATAGTTTTTGCTCTAGTGCTTCACTTATATCTTTTAGAGCACGGTGGTGGTTGTATTTTATAGAAACTATTGATCTCTCATGCTTCACTTATACTATTCTGAGAGTCTTAAACAGCATGGTAATTTGCTTTAATTGTGAAATTAATCTTCCATATTGAGTTCATTGAATATCATGAGAAGTTTGATACTTGATAAGTGTTTTGAGATATAAAGGTGGTAATATTAGAGTGTGCTAGTTGAGTATTTGTGAAATTGAGATATACTTGTGTTAAAGTTGGCAAGTCCCGTAGCATGCACATATGGTAAAAGTTGTGTGACAATTTTGACACATAAGGTGTTCTTTTATTGCTTTCCTTATGAGTGGCGGTCGGGGACGAGCGATGGTCTTTTCCTACCAATCTATCCCTCTAGGGGCATGCGTACTAGTACTTTGCTTCGAGGGCTAATAAACTTTTGCAATAAGTATATGAGTTCTTTATGACTAATGTGAGTCCTGTTGGGGAACGTAGTAATTTCAAAAAATTTCCTACGCACACGCAAGATCATGGTGATGCATAGCAACGAGAGGGGAGAGTGTTGTCCACGTACCCTCGTAGACCGACGGCGGAAGCGTTATCACAACGCGGTTGATGTAGTCGTACGTCTTCACATCCGACCGATCAAGTACCGAACGTATGGCACCTTCGAGTTCTACACACGTTCAGCTCGATGACGTCCCTCAAACTCCGATCCAGCCGAGTGTTGAGGGAGAGTTTCGTCAGCACGACGGCGTGGTGACGATGATGATGTTCCACCGACGCAGGGCTTCGCCTAAGCTCCGCAACGGTATTATCGAGGTGTAATATGGTGGAGGGGGGCACCGCACATGGCTAAGAGATCTCAAGGATCAATTGTTGTGTATCTGGGGTGCCCCCTGCCCCCGTATATAAAGGAGCAAGGAGGAGGCAGCCGGCCAAGGGAAGAGGCGCGCCAAAGGGGGAGTCCTACTCCCACCGGGAGTAGGACTCCTCCTTTCCTTGTGGGAGTAGGAGAAGGGAAGGGGGAAGGAGAAAGAAGGAAGGGTGCGCCCCCCTTCCCTAGTCCAATTCGGACCAGACCATGGGGAGGGGTGCGGCCACCTTTTGAGGCCTTTCTCTCCTTTCCCGTATGGCCCATTAAGGCCCAATACGAATTCCCGTAACTCTCCGGTACTCCGAAAAATACCCGAATCACTCGGAACCTTTCCGAAGTCCGAATATAGTCGTCCAATATATCGATTTTTAAGTCTCGACCATTTCGAGACTCCTCGTCATATCCCCGATCTCATCCGGGACTCCGAACTCCTTCGGTACATCAAAACTCAATAAAACTGTCATCGTAACGTTAAGCGTGCGGACCCTACGGGTTCGAGAACTATGTAGACATGACCGAGACACGTCTCCGGTCAATAACCAATAGCGGGACCTGGATGCCCATATTGGCTCCCACATATTCTACGAAGATCTTTATCGGTCAGACCGCATAACAACATACGTTGTTCCCTTTGTCACCGGTATGTTACTTGCCCGAGATTTGATCGTCGGTATCTCGATACCTAGTTCAATCTCGTTACCGACAAGTCTCTTTACTCGTTCCGTAACACATCATCCCGCAACTAACTCATTAGTCATAATGCTTGCGAGGCTTATAGTGATGTGCATTACCGAGTGGGCCCAGAGATACCTCTCCGACAATTGGAGTGACAAATCATAATCTCGAAATACGCCAACCCAACAAGTACCTTTGGAGACACCTGTAGAGCACCTTTATAATCACCCATTTACGTTGTGACGTTTGGTAGCACACAAAGTGTTCCTCCGGTAAACGGGAGTTGCATAATCTCATAGTCATAGGAACATGTATAAGTCATGAAGAAAGCAATAGCAACATACTAAACGATCGAGTGCTAAGCTAACGGAATGGGTCAAGTCAATCACGTCATTCTCCTAGTGAGGTGATCCCGTTAATCAAACGACAACTCATGTCTATGGCTAGGAAAGATAACCATCTTTGATTAACGAGCTAGTCAAGTAGAGGCATACTAGTGACACTCTGTTTGTCTATGTATTCACACATGTATTATGTTTCCGGTTAATACAATTCTAGCATGAATAATAAACATTTATCATGATATAAGGAAATATATAATACTTTATTATTACCTCTAGGGCATATTTCCTTCAAGTCCATGGATTATACACACTCTCAACCTTCCACAATTTTCTAGCCTCTACGGTACCGTGCATCGCCCTTTCTCGCCTTGAGAGTTGGTGCAAACTTCGCTGGTGCATCCAAACCCCGTGATACGATACGTTCTATCACACATAAACCTCCTTATATCTTCCTCAAAACAGCCACCATACCTACCTATCATGGCATTTCCATAGCCATTCCGAGATATATTGCCATGCAACTTTCCACCGTTCCGTTTATTATGACACGCTCCATCATTGTCATATTGCTTTGCATGATCATGTAGTTGACATCGTATTTGTGGCAAAGCCACCTTTCATAATTTTTCATACATGTCAGTCTTAATTCATTGCATATCCCGGTACACTGCCGGAGGCATTCACATAGAGTCATATTTTTTTCTAAGTATTGAGTTGTAATTCTTGAGTTGTAAGTAATAAAAGTGTGATGATCATCATTATTAGAGCATTGTCCCATGTGCGAAAAGGATGATGGAGACTATGATTCCCCCACAAGTCGGGATGAGATTCCGGACTAAATAAAAAAAAGAGAAAGAGGCCAAAGAAAAAAAAAGAGAAGGCCCAAGAAAAAAAGAGAGAAAAAAATGAGAGAAAAAGAGAGAAGGGACAATGTTACTATCCTTTTTCCACACTTGTGATTTAAAGTAGCACCGTGATCTTCATGATAGAGAGTCTCCTATGTTGTCACTTTCATATACTAGTGGGAATTTTTCATTATAGAACTTGGCTTGTATATTCCAATGATGGGCTTCCTCAAAATGCCCTAGGTCTTCGTGAGCAAGCGAGTTGGATGCACACCCACTTAGTTTCTTTTGTTGAGCTTTCATAGATTTATAGCTCTAGTGCATCCGTTGCATGGCAATCCCTACTCCTCTCATTGACATCAATCGATGGGCATCTCCATAGCCTATTGATTAGCCATGTCGATGTGAGATTTTCTACCTTTTTGTCTTCTCTCATAACCCCCATCATTATACTTTACTACACCCATAGTGCTATATCCATGGCTTGCGCTCATGTATTGCGTAAGGGTTGAAAAGGGTAAAGCGCGTTAAAAAGTATGAACCAATTGCTCGGCTTGTCATCGGGGTTATGCATCATGAGAACGTTTGTGTGACGATATTGAAACATGGCCTAACTATATGATTTTGCAGGGATAAGCTTTCTTTGGCTATGTTATTTTGATAAGACATAATTGCTTGGTTAGCATGTTTGAAGTATTATTGCTTTTATGTCAACATTAAAATTTTATCTTGAATCTTTCAGATCTAAATATTCATGCCACAATAAAAAGAATTACATTGAAAATTATGCTAAGAAGCATTCCACATCAAAAATTCTATTTCTATCATTTACCTACTCGAGGATGAGCAGGAGTTAAGCTTGGGGATGCTTGATACGTCTCCAACATATCTACAATTTTTTATTGTTCCATGCTATTATATATTCTATTTTGGATGTTTAATGGGCTTATTTATACACTTTTATGATATTTTTGGGACTAACCTATTAACCGGAGGGCCAGCCCAAATTGCTGTTTCTTTTGCCTATTTTAGTGTTCGCAGAAAAAGAATATCAAATAGAGTCCAAACGGAACGAAACCTTCGGGAACGTGATTTTTGGAACAAACGTGATCCAGAGGACTTAGAGTGGACGTCAAGCAATCGACGAGGAGGCCACGAGGCAGGGGGCGCGCCTACCCCCTGGGTGTGCCCTCCACCCTCGTGGGCCCCTCGTGGCTCCACTGACCTACTTCTTCCTCCTATATATACCTATGTACCCCCAAACCATCGAAGAGCACCAGGAAAACCTAATTCCACCACCGCAACCTTCTGTACCCGTGAGATCCCATCTTGGGGCCTTTTCCGGCGTCCTGCCGGAGGGGGCATTGATCACGGAGGGCTTCTACATCAACACCATAGCCTCTCCGATGATGTCTGAGTAGTTTACCTCGGACCTTCGGGCCCATAGTTATTAGCTAGATGGCTTCTTCTCTCTCTTTGGATCTCAATACAAAGTTCTCCTCGATTCTCTTGGATATCTATTCGATGTAATCTCCTTTTGCGGTGTGTTTGTCAAGATCCGATGAATTGTGGGTTTATGATCCAGATTATCTATGAACAATATTTGAATCTTCTCTGAATTCTTTTATGTATGATTGGTTGTCTTTGCGAGTCTCTTCGAATTATCATTTTGGTTTGGCATACTAGATTGATCTTTCTTGCAATGGGAGAAGTGCTTAGCTTTGGGTTCAATCTTGCGGTGCTCGATCCCAGTGACAGTAGGGGAAACGACACGTATTGTATTGTTGCCATCGAGGATAAAAAGATGGGGTTTATATCATATTGCATGAGTTTATCCCCCTACATCATGTCATCTTGCTTAAAGCGTTACTCCATTCTTATGAACTTAATACTCTAGATGCATGTTGGATAGCGGTCGATGTGTGGAGTAATAGTAGTAGATGCGGGCAGGAGTCGGTCTACTTGTCACGGACGTGATGCCTATATACATGATCATACCTAGATATTCTCATAACTATGCTCAATTCTATCAATTGCTCGACAGTAATTTGTTTACCCACCGTAATACTTATGCTATCTTGAGAGAAGCCACTAGTGAAACCTATGGCCCCCGGGTCTATTTTCCATCATATTAATCTTCCGTCAACAAGCTATTTCTATCTTTGTTTATTTTGCAATCTTTGGTTTTAACTTTATCATAAAAATACCAAAAATATTATCTTATCATCTCTATCAGATCTCACTTTTGCAAGTGGTCGTGAAGGGATTGACAACCCCTTTATTGCGTTGGTTGCAAGGTTCTTATTTGTTTGTGTAGGTGCAAGGGACTTGAGCGTGGCCTCCTACTGGATTGATACCTTGGTTCTCAAAAACTGAGGGAAATACTTACGCTACTTTGCTGCATCACCCTTTCCTCTTCAAGGGAAAACCAACGCAGTGCTCGAGAGGTAGCAACCACTTCCCGCAAATATGGGTTGATGACGTTCTTGAAGAACTTGTCCTTGGAGGAGCTTGAAGAGGCCATGGTAGATGGGATCTGACAGAAAACAACAAGGAAAGAGAATAGAGGATTTCTTCGTGATACGGTGATCAACAGGTTCGGGTAGTATATATAGATTTTTTATCTTCGAGGAGAAGTATATGGAAGAAAAACGGAGTACGGAAGGTGTCCCAGGTGGGCAGAACCCACCTAGGCGCGCCAGGCAAGCCTAGCGCGCCTAGGTGTCTTGTGCCCACCAGGGGACGCTTCCTGGAAGTTTCTTTATTTCCAAAATTTTAAAATATTCCAAAACTGATAGAAAATATTTTTGCGGATTTTTGGGAGTCCGTTTACTTACCGTATCACGTACCTCTTTATTTTCACGATTCTGGAGTGTTCCGGAAGGACTCTTTTATGTATTCTTCCGGTGTCAGAGTTTGGATAATATTACTTTCAACATTAATAGGCATACCTGAGATATAATGCTTTATTCGTTGCCCATTGACAACCTTCGGGTTAGTACCTTCGAAGTTATTTATTTTGATGGCTCCAGACCGGTAAACCTCCTCGATGATGTATGGGCCTTCCCATTTCGAGAGGAGCTTTCCTGCAAAAAATCTAAAACAGGAGTTGTACAAAAAAACATATTCTCCAACTTTAAACTCACGCTTTTGAATTCTTTTGTCATGCCATCTTTTAAATTTTCTTTGAATAACTTTGCATTTTCATATGCTTTGGTTCTCCATTCAACTAGGGAGCTCATATCAAATAACCTCTTTTCACCAGCAAGTTTGAAATCATAATTGAGTTCTTTAACTGCCCAATATGCTTTATGTTCTAATTCAAGAGGCAAATTACAAGCTTTTCCATAAACCATTTTATAAGGAGACATACCCATAGGATTTTTACAGGCCGTTCTATAGGCCCAAAGTGCATCATCTAATTTCTTAGACCAATTCTTCCTGGACCTATTAACAGTCTTTTGCAAAATTAATTTTATTTCTCTATTGCTAAGTTCAACTTGACCACTAGACTGAGGATGATAGGGTGATGCAATTCTATGGTTAACATCATACTTAGCAAGCATCTTACGGAAAGCACCATGAATAAAGTGTGAACCACCATCAGTCATTAAATATCTAGGGACTCCAAACCTTGGGAAAATAACTTAAGCATTTTAATAGAGGTGTTGTGATCAACACTACTGGTTGGAATAGCTTCTACCCATTTAGTAACATAATCAACAGCAACCAAAATATGTGTATACCCATTAGAGGAAGTAAAAGGTCCCATGTAATCAAATCCCTGTGACAGCCTGGTTTTTGCCCTCCTTTATTTGCCTGATTTTTCATTTGAATTGATTTTGAAATTTGGAGTTTTGAATCTTTTCATATGGACTTAAACACTTGGGTTCCCTTGGCTTCCACCCAAGTGCATCATTTCTCTCCCTAACCATCATTCCCTCTCTGATCCTACCCAAAATAATATTTGGAATATTTTTCTTTAATGAAAAATATTCATTTTCCTCTCCAAACCCCTAGCTAGTTCAATGTGCTCCAAAGCAACCCCAATTTTTCTTGCCCAGAAAAATCTGAGAAAATTCACAAATATTCTTTGAACACTAGGGCACCTTTCTGAGCAGAAATATTGCACCACTTTTTGAAATATTTTTTCTATAGAAATTATTGTCTGTTCTGGACAGAAATGGTGGTTTCTACAGAAACTACCATTTTACTTGCTCCATTGTGCCTGATTTCTCTTGTGCATCATCACCTTAGTAGATGATTGCTAGCCACCAAAGCACAGCCTCCAACTCCCAGCCATTTGACCTCAGTAACCTCTCAAAGTTACTGATCAGAAACTTACCAAGCTTGTAAAATCTTTTCTACTGCACCTGGAACCAAACCAAAGCGTGGTAATCTTCAAAACTACCACGAACAACAAGCCAGACATGATCTTTGGACGTTGGTCGGCCTGAGGGAAGAGTTCACGTGGTGACCACGCATGCCCATGATGCCAGCATGCGTGTCGACGCGGTCTGAGTGCCGCCGCGCGCTTTGTTTCGCGCGTGCTTGCTTCCCCGACTGCCGTAGCGCGCCAAACTTCGCCACCATCTTCGTCTCAACTCCCTTAACCCCCTGGCACTCGCTGACGCCGGAGCTCGCCGCAGTGAGCACGGGCGCGGTCCGGCCAACATAACAGTGAGGTGCGCACTGTGCTCGTCGCCTTTCTCTCGATCCTGTGCTCGTCTCCGTTCGCCCACAGTCCCCGCGTGAGTTGCGTCGCCTTCTCCCCCTCTCACTGACGCCGCTCGTCGCCGGGCGTCGTGTCCAGGTGTCAACAGCGGAGCCTCGAACCCCCCTCTCGGCTCGCCTATAAATGGAGCCACCCCCAGCCTCCTCGAGCACCATCCACCTCTCCCACACACTCCACAAACTCGTAGATAGCCGTAGCCCGGCCGGGTAGGCCGCGTGCCGCCGTCCCCGAGCTCGAGCTCGCCGACGATCCCCTCGGGTCGTCGCGGTAGCTCCAGCCCCTCCCAGGCCTGGGCAACCCTTCCGGAGCCTCCGCCTCTCTTCGGTGAAGCCGTTCCAACCTCTTAGAGCCAGTGGACTTGCCTCTGTTCGCCGTCGTCCTCGTCTCCGGCGACCACCGCTCTCTGCCTCCGCTTGCGAGGTCGATTCCGACGCCGTCCGACGACCCCTACCCACGCTACGGGTACGGGCAGGTGCGCCTCCATCCCCTCTCTTGATCCCTCCCTCTTTTTTGGGCTAAGGAGCCCTTGTCACCGGCGAGAGCTCCGGCGAAGCCGCGACCCCCTCTGTTTCCTCCTCCCTCTCCCCCTCGCCTGACTAGTAGGGCCCGCTAGTCAGCCACTCTATACGCGCGCGAAGCGGTACGAGTGGTGGCGCCCCGAGGCTTTACGCCTTCGACGTCACCCCCCTCAGTTTGTTTTATTTAAATTCAAATTCATTTAATTTACAGAGAGCTTCAAACAGCTATAACTCTTCAACCATAAGTCCAAATGAATTGATTCTTTTTGCATTGTGTTCTTTGCAAAGAAATCTAGCAGCTCACCAAAGATGAGATTTTTCTGTGCTGTCTAGATTTTCTGGTGATTTTCAGAAGGGTTCTTGATATTTTCTTCTTGTGTTTAAAATTATTTTCAGAGGGTGAGGCTTGTCTTGGGGATCACCAGAAGGCTTGTGAACCTCATCTGCACTAAGGCAAGCCACAACAACATTTTCATGGTGCCATTTCGATATTTATGATTTTCTTACTTGAATGAAAGATTTAATCCATGCATTTGAAATAACTATTACGATATTTACATTCTGTTAAATGCTTGTTTTAGTTAATATGCTTGAGTTACAGAAGGTTTGAAACTAACTTTGTTGGTAAAGAAACTAGGATTTATTTGTGGTGATGATAGAAGAATATTGTTATGCATATGAGTAATTACTTAAAGTTATTTTCTTGCATGAGAAAAATAATAAAAATTTGCTAGAAAATATTTTGTTTAAAGTAAGGTTTATCCTAACCAGAAAAGTGGCATAAGTTGTTGATGATTATGCTTAGTGTGAATATGGTTGACTCAGTCGTTTCCATTAATATGTGATGCATATGTTAGTGTTGCATTTCATGGCATACTATGACACCGGTTATTTTTACTTTAAGTTGAACCTGAATATAACTCAACTTGAATATATCGTTGGCCGGGTCATGGTGCCACTGAATCGAGTTTTTCCCAGTGCAACCACATTTGCCTTATGGGGGCCTTGATTCGGTTTATTGTCATGCCTCTGGTCGGTGCCTCCAACTAGGGAAGGTTATGGGCTTGCTTACCCTGGCCCGGTAAACAGACATAACCTTGTGTGCCCGTTGTTGAGATTATGGTACCGGGTCCCCTTGTGGGATCGTTTTGGCCACGACGGTGGTCGTTGTGTCTTCGGTAGACACAGGGCCACCCGGGACTAGCCCAGTGGGGATTGTGTCGGAGGGGCCGGGAGAGTGTCATGGCAATGGAGGGGTTTCGTCGGAATGTCGTTGGTCCACCCGAATGGGAGTGCGAGGCCATGGGTTCCGTGGTGTGGGTACAGTGTGCTACTGCTACCTCTTGAGCATTGCGTTGGTTTTCCCTCGAAGAGGAAAGGGTGATGCAGCAAAGTAGCATAAGTATTTCCCTCAGTTTTTGAGAACCAAGGTATCAATCCAGTAGGAGGCTACGCGCGAGTCCCTCGCAACTACACAAACAAATAAATCCTCGCAACCAACGCGATAAGGGGTTGTCAATCCCTACACGGTCACTTACGAGAGTGAGATCTGATAGATATGAGAGGATAATATTTTTGGTATTTTTGTGATAAATATGCAAAGTAAAGTAAACAAAATAAAAACGGCAAAAGAAATAGCTTGTTGTCGGGAGATTTTATATGATGGAAAATAGACCCGGGGGCCATAGGTTTCACTAGGGGCTTCTCTCAAGAGCATAAGTATTTTACGGTGGGTGAACAAATTACTGTTGAGCAATTGACAGAATTGTGCATAGTTATGAGAATATCTAGGTATGATCATGTATATAGGCATCACGTCCGAGACAAGTAGACCGACTCCTGCCTGCATCTACTACTGTTACTCCACACATCGACCGCTATCCAGCATGCATCTAGAGTATTAAGTTCATAAGAACAGAGTAACGCTTTAAGCAAGATGACATGATGTAGAGGGATAAATTCATGCAATATGATAAAAAAAACCCCATCTTGTTATCCTCGATGGCAACAATACAATACGTGCCTTGCTGCCCCTACTGTCACTGGGAATTCAGAAGGCCAAACCAAACTGATAATTCGAAGAGACTTGCAAAGATAACCAATCATACATAAAAGAATTCAGAAGATTCAAATATTGTTCATAGATAAACTTGATCATAAACCCACAATTCATCGGTCTCAACAAACACACCGCAAAAGAAGATTACATCGAATAGTTCTCCACAAGAGAGGGGGAGAACATTGTATTGAGATCCAAAAATAGAGAAGAAGCCATCTAGCTAATAACTATGGACCCGAAGGTCTGAGGTAAACTACTCACACTTCATCGGAGAGGCTATGGTGTTGATGTAGAAGCCCTCCATGATCGATGCCCCCTCCGGCGGAGCTCCGGAACAGGCCCCAAGATGGGATCTCACGGGTACAGAAGGTTGCGGCGGTGGAATTAGGTTTTTGGCTCAGTATCTGATCGTTTGGGGGTACGTAGGTATATATAGGAGGAAGGAGTACGTCGGTGGAGCAACATGGGGCCCACGAGGGTGGAGGGCGCGCCCCCTACCTCGTGGCTTCCTGGAGGCTTTCTTGACGTAGGGTCCAAGTGCTCTGGATCATGTTCATTCCGAAAATCACGTTCCCGAAGGTTTCATTCCGTTTGGACTCCGTTTAATATTCTTTTTCTTCGAAACTCTGAAATAGGCAAAAAATAGCAATTCTGGGCTGGGCCTCCGGTTAATAGGTTAGTCCCAAAAATAATATAAAAGTGAATAATAAAGCCCAATAATGTCGAAAACAGAAGATAATATAGCATGGAGCAATCAAAAATTATAGATACGTTGGAGACGTATCAAGCATCCCCAAGCTTAATTCCTGCTCGTCCTCGAGTAGGTAAATGACAAAAACAGAATTTTTGATGCGGAATGCTACTTGGCATAATTTTAATGTAATTCTTCTTAATTATGGTATGAATATTCAGATCCGAAAGATTCAAGACAAAAGTTCAATATTGACATAAAAATAATAATACTTCAAGCATACTAACTAAGCAATTATGTCTACTCAAAATAACATGGCCAAAGGAAGTTATCCCTACAAAATCATATAGTCTGGCTATGCTCTATCTTCACCACACAAAATATTTAAATCATGCACAACCCCGATGACAAGCCAAGCAATTGTTTCATACTTTTGACGTTCTCAAACTTTTTCAATCTTCACGCAATACATGAGCGTGAGTCATGGACATAGCACTATATGTGGAATAGAATGGTGGTTGTGGAGAAGACAAAAAGGAGGGAGAAGATAGTCTCACATCAACTAGGCGTATCAACGGGCTATGGAGATGCCCATCAATAGATATCAATGTGAGTGAGTAGGGATTGCCATGCAACGGATGCACTAGAGCTATAAGTATATGAAAGCTCAACAAAAGAAACTAAGTGGGTGTGCATCCAACTCGCTTGCTCACGAAGACCTAGGGCATTTTGGGGAAGCCCATCATTGGAATATACAAGCCAAGTTCTATAATGAAAATTCCCACTAGTATATGAAAGTGATATCATAGGAGACTCTCTATCATGAAGATCATGGTGCTACTTTGAAGTACAAGTGTGGTAAAAGGATAGTAACATTGTCCCTTCTCTCTTTTTCTCTCATTTTTTTGTTTGGGCCTTTTTTCTCTCATTTTTATGGCCTCTTTTCTTATTTTATTTTTCGGCCGGAGTCTCATCCCGACTTGTGGGGGAATCATAGTCTCTATCATCCTTTCCTCACTTGGGACAATGCTCTAAAAATGATGATCATCACACTTTTATTTTCTTACAACTCAACAATTACAACTCGATACTTAGAACAAAATATGACTCTATATGAATGCCTCCAGTGGTGTACCGGGATATGCAATTAATCTAGAGTGACACGTATGAAAGAATTATGAACGGTGGCTTTGCCACAAATACAATGTCAACTACATGATCATGCAAAGCAATATGACAATGATGAAGTGTGTCATAATAAATGAAACGGTGGTATGTTGCATGGCAATATATCTCGGAATGGCTATGGAAATGCCATGATAGGTAGGTATGGTGGCTGTTTTGAGGAAGGTATATGGTGGGTGTATGATACCGGCGAAAAGTGCGCGGTATTAGAGAGGCTAGCAATGGTGGAAGGAAGAAGGGTGCGTATAATCCATGGACTCAACATTAGTCATAAAGAGCTCATATACTTATTGCAAAAATCTACAAGTTATCAAAGCTAAGTATTACGCGCATGCTCCTAGGGGGATAGATTGGTAGGAAAAGACCATCGCTCGTCCCCGACCGCCACTCATAAGGTAGACAATCAATAAATAAACCATGCTCCGACTTCATCACTCAACGGTTCACCATACGTGCATGCTACGGGAATCACAAACTTTAACACAAGTATTTCTCAAATTCAAAACTACTCAACTAGCATGACTCTAGTATCACCATCTTCATATCTCAAAACAATTATCAAGCATCAAACTTCTCATAGTATTCAACACACTCATAAGAATTTTTCTTTTACTAATCTTGTATGCCTATTATTGTTAAAGCAAACTACCATGCTGTTTTGTAGGACTCTCAAAATAATCTAAGTGAAGCATGAGAGAACAATAGTTTCTATAAAACAAAATCACCACCGTGCTCTAAAAGATATAAGTGAAGCACTAGAGCGAAAACTATATAACTCAAAAGATATAAGTGAAGCACATAGAGTATTCTAATAATTTCCGAATCATGTGTGTCTCTCTCGAAATGTGTGTACAGCAAGGATGATTGTGGTAAACTAAAAAGCAAAGACTCTAATAATACAAGACGCTCCAAGCAAAACACATATGATGTGGTGAATAAAAATATAGCTCCAAGTAAAGTTACCGATGGAAGTAGACGAAAGAGGGGATGCCTTCCGGGGCATCCCCAAGCTTTGGCTTTTTGGTGTCCTTAGATTATCTTGGGGGTGCCATGGGCATCCCCAAGCTTAGGCTCTTGCCACTCCTTGTTCCATAATCCATCAAATCTTTCACCCAAAACTTGAAAAGTTCACAACACAAAACTTAGCAGAAAATCTCGTGAGCTCCGTTAGCGAAAGAAAACAAAAGACCACTTAAAGGTACTGTAATGAACTCATTCTTTATTTATATTGGTGTTAAAACTACTGTATTCCAACTTCTCTATGGTTTATAAACTCTTTTACTAGCCATAGATTCATCAAAATAAGCAAACAACACACGAAAAACAGCATCTGTCAAAAACCGAACAGTCTGTAGTAATCTGTAACTACGCAAATTCTGGAACTCCAAAAAATCAGCCAAAATAGGAATACCTAGATAATTTGTTTATTGATCAGCATCAATTGGAATAAATATTTTATCACGTTCTGGTGATTTTTAACAATTATTTTCGTGAACAGAAAGTTTCTGGAATTTTCTGCAAGATCAAATAACTATCATCCAAGAAGATCCTATTGGTTTAACTTGGCACAAACACTAATTAAAACATAAAAACACATATAAACAGAGGCTAGAACAAGTATTTATTCCTAAACAGAAACAAAAAGCAAAAAAAACTAAAAATAAAATTGGGTTGCTTCCCAACAAGTACTATCGTTTAACGCCCCTAGCTAGGCATAAAAGCAAGGATAGATCTAGGTAGTGCCATAGTAATAGGATAGATCATTAAAACTCATTTCGTATTCTCTACGTTCAGCGGCAAGTTCTCTTTGAGGCAAGCAAAAGTAATCAAAAGGGCTAAATTTAATGGGACAAAAGTCCCCAAGATCAATTTTAGGAGGTATAGGTTCCTCTTTCGGCCCTTCGTATTGCACAACCAATTCATCATTATAAGCATTCTTTTGACAGAACTTTGTGAGCCTATACTCGAGAGAATATCCTAGCTCATTATTTCGAATAGCCAAATCATCATTAAGTTCAGAAATTCTATCAACTAGAACATTGGTAGGGACCTTTTTTCTAAGGTTTTCATTGAAAGCAACATAGTCTAGAGATTGAAAACACATTATTTCTTCTTGATCAAAGAGGATAGCCTCTATGGGAGGACGGCCAGCGTCCACCCTATAATGCGCAAAGATTTCTTTGGCCTCTTTTATTATAAATCTGAACTCATAAGCCAAAAAGATAGTAGCGGCACGCTTAACAGAAGAATGCTCTATATTAGAAAATTCTAGGAAAATCCTTTGTATGAAAGGGTGCAAGTGCATAAATTGCCTTTCAAATTCAACTATAAGCATGGCAATAGCATCCGCAAGACTACTAGTTCTATGAAGAATGGAACTACCCATAGAAGGTAAAGCACCGGCACAAGTAAAGAAATCTTGACTAACTCCTTTTCCAATAATATTACCACTACCAATTCGAAATCTTTTTGTATGCAAGGTAGGGGGTTCTTCAGCAGGAGCATCAGAATTTTCCATGATATTATTATTGTCCATATCGACAATAATTTCCCCAATTTCAGACATAACGGCAGAAAGGGCGAGGGGGCAAAAAGAGGCAAACGAAAAAGAGAGGGCGAATAAAACGGCAAGGGTGAAGTGGGGGAGAGGAAAACGAGAGGCAAATGGCAAATAATGTAATGCGGGAGATAAGGGTTTGTGATGGGTACTTGGTATGTTGACTTTTGCGTAGACCTCCCCGGCAACGGTGCCAGAAATCCTTCTTGCTACCTCTTGAGCACTGCGTTGGTTTTCGCTTGAAGAGGAAAGGGTGATGCAGCAAAGTAGCGTAAGTATTTCCCTCAGTTTTTGAGAACCAAGGTATCAATCCAGTAGGAGGCTACGCGCGAGTCCCTCGCACCTACACAAACAAATAAATCCTAGCAACCAACGCGATAAGGGGTTGTCAATCCCTACACGGTCACTTACGAGAGTGAGATCTGATAGATATGATAGGATAATATTTTTGGTATTTTTGTGATAAAGATGCAAAGTAAAGTAAACAAAATAAAAACGGCAAAAGAAATAGCTTGTTGTCGGGAGATTTTATATGATGGAAAATAGACCCGGGGGCCATAGGTTTCACTAGGGGCTTCTCTCAAGAGCATAAGTATTTTACGGTGGGTGAACAAATTACTGTTGAGCAATTGACAGAATTGTGCATAGTTATGAGAATATCTAGGTATGATCATGTATATAGGCATCACGTCCGAGACAAGTAGACCGACTCCTGCCTGCATCTACTACTATTACTCCACACATCAACCGCTATCCAGCATGCATCTAGAGTATTAAGTTCATAAGAACAGAGTAACGCTTTAAGCAAGATGACATGATGTAGAGGGATAAATTCATGCAATATGATAAAAAAACCCCATCTTGTTATCCTCGATGGCAACAATACAATACGTGCCTTGCTGCCCCTACTGTCACTGGGAAAGGACACCGCAAGATTGAACCCAAAGCTAAGCACTTCTCCCATTGCAAGAAAGATCAATCTAGTAGGCCAAACCAAACTGATAATTCGAAGAGACTTGCAAAGATAACCAATCATACATAAAAGAATTCAGAAGATTCAAATATTGTTCATAGATAAACTTGATCATAAACCCACAATTCATCGGTCTCAACAAACACACCGCAAAAGAAGATTACATCGAATAGTTCTCCACAAGAGAGGGGGAGAACATTGTATTGAGATCCAAAAATAGAGAAGAAGCCATCTAGCTAATAACTATGGACCCGAAGGTCTGAGGTAAACTACTCACACTTCATCGGAGAGGCTATGGTGTTGATGTAGAAGCCCTCCGTGATCGATGCCCCCTCCGGCGGAGCTCCGGAACAGGCCCCAAGATGGGATCTCAGGTGTACAGAAGGTTGCGGCGGTGGAATTAGGTTTTTGGCTCCGTATCTCATCGTTTGGGGGTACGTAGGTATATATAGGAGGAAGGAGTACGTCGGAGGAGCATCGTGGGGCCCACGAGGGTGGAGGGCGCGGCCCCTACCTCGTGGCTTCCTGGTGGCTTTCTTGACGTAGGGTCCAAGTCCTCTGGATCATGTTCGTTCCGAAAATCACGTTCCCTAAGGTTTCATTCCGTTTGGACTCCGTTTGATATTCTGTTTCTGCGAAACTCTGAAATAGGCAAAAAAACAGCAATTCGGGGCTGGGCCTCCGGTTAATAGGTTGGTCCCAAAAATAATATAAAAGTGAATAGTAAAGCCCAATAATGTCCAAAATAGAAGATGATATAGCATGGAGCAATCAAAAATTATAGATACGTTGGAGACGTATCAGCTACCTCTGGAGAGTGTAATAATCTATCGATAGCCGAGTCCACGGTTACGGACACGCTCGTGGTAGGTCACACCATGGGTCAACGTGTAATAAATTTTGCACACTAAGTTATGAACTTTGCACAGTTGATGATGGTGGAAGGCCATCGAGATGTTCGAGACCAAGTATTGGTCGTGGTTGTGATCACCGTAATGATCACAAGATACTTCTAGTCAAGACCACAATGGTGGTACGTTTGTGATCCAAGAACAATCACGGTTGGTAAGCTAGTCCCGAGGGACTTTTATCGCAAGAGCATGATCACAGCATTATTGCATTTTTAATTGGTTAATTATCATAATATTGATTGTCATTATGATTATGCCTATTGTGAGCTTGCAAGTACATTCCATGTACTGACCTGGCGTGTCATGCCAGATTTCAGGAAAGTCTCGTTGGAAAGGAGTGCTGCTCGAGTCTAGATCGTGTCCACATCAGTGTCCCTGTGCTATGGAGTTTCCGCTACGACGTTGTTCCGCTGCCGCGTAGCTTTGATCGAGGTCCCATTATGTTCACTAAATAATGTACATATTGTGCAGCCGCACTGTGTGTGCCGCTTGGCCTCGACACCTGTTGTAATGTAAACTATGACCCACTAGCATCAATAAAGCGGTTGTTTTCTGTACCAAGATGTTGTGTGTTGCTAGAAGACATGGTCTCTGGGCTGGCAATACATGGTAAACCGGTCGCTCTGAGCTGTGGTGCCACAACGCTTGGTATCAGAGCCGCGCTGACTGTAGGCCACGCTAGACTACGACGTGTTAACTGGACGTTAGATACGAGTTTAAGTTGAGTGCCGGTAGCTATTGTAGCTGGTTGTTGCATTGCATGCACTTGCTTTAATTTTTATACTAACCTACTAATGGTTGTGAGTGTAGATGGCTCCGGTGCCGTATCCGTGCCAGTTACAGCTGATGCCGTACACGTCACCGCACCTCCTCCGCAACGTGTGGCGTCGGCTGTACCCCCTCGGAGACGATCTAGTCTATCGTGTGTACCGGGAGCGTCTAGCTGACTCAGTGTATGAGTATCACGCATTGGTTACTCTGCGCACCAGTTCCGATTCCAGTTCTTACACTCGTACTTCTCGGAGCGGTTACGCTTCTACCACTTCTCAGGCTGTCCAATTTGCTGCATTCGAGGTCCTTGTCGAGCTTCGCTACAACGAGGTCCGGATGCAGAACCACCCAGGTTTCTATTACTACCCTTCTCTGCACGACAATGGTCGTGTCCGTTTCCATATCACTGATCCGGAGTCTGATAGTGTTGCTAGCCACCTTGCTCGTTATATCACTGCTAGCTATCTTATGATCCATGAGCTGGCTCGAGAGCTGACTCGTGCTCGTACTGCTTTAGCCTCTGCTTTAGTCTCTTCTAGATCTGCCACTACTCCATCCTCTCTGGGATTTAGTCCTTATATTCTAGCTAGTTCTAAGCCCCCTGTTTCACCGGTTACTCCTCCGAGTAGCTCGGGCGCCTCGACCGTAAATCCTCTCAGTGCTCCTGCTGAGTGGGTTTCACTTCTTACTACTCCTATAGCCTCGATGCTTCACCCTACCCCTACCCATGAGGGAGAGCCCTCTAGGCAGTGCCGTCGTGTTACTTTTAACCCAGAGGTCTCCGTTAACCTCGTTAGTTCAGGATCCGTGTCCGCTTCAGGAGAAGACCCGCAGCACCAGTAGAGCAGTAGAGCCTCTGCATATCCGCAGTCGTTGGGATGATGTTCGGATGTAGTAGTACGAGTCATGATGTTTCGTTGCCTGTATGAGAGTAGTTGAACCTGGCATGTTGGTTATCTTTCTCGTATGAGTCTATGTATAATTATGTTGGAAGTCTATTTTTATTCGCCATGTTTTCCTCGTCATTTCGGTTTTTCTCGGGTTTTTGTTGCTGGCTTTTCCCCAATTTATTTTGAATGTTTCTCATCTCGGTTGTGTTGCCTTGGGAAAAATCATAATAGGATGCCGTGGGGAGGCAGCAGCAGCAACGTTCGCGAGGGTACCCCTGTTCGTCATTCCGCACGACAGGCAGGACACTCCCCCGAGCCGTACGTTCTGCCACCGCCTCCACTGAGCAAATTATGCATATGTTTGAGGAAAGAAGGAACAATGATCTGATTGAAATATTAAGAAGTGTGCAAGCTATGGTTGGACAGAACGGAAATCAGAACGGTCATTACTCCAAGCTGTCAGATTTTCAAAGGACCAAGCCACCCAGTTTCAGTTAGGTTGTTGATCCCTTGGATGCAGACGATTGGTTGTGTACCATTGAGAAAAAGCTTGAGATTGCTCGTACTGAAGAAAATGATAAAGTTCCGTTTGCAACTCCTTATCTTGAAGGCGCTGCTGCCATATAGTGGGAAAATGCAAAAGCCATGTGGCCTGCTGATGAAGAAATCACCTGGTCAAAATTCAAGGAGCAGTTCCCGAAATATCATATCCCTACTGGAATTATGAAGACCAAGCAGCAAGAATTTCTCGCACTCGTCCAAGGAAATCAGTCTGTGGGTGAATATTTGCAAAAATTCAATCATCTGGCCCGTTACTCCCTTTATGACGTGGCCACCGAAGAAAGAAAGATTTTCAGATTTCTTGGTGGATTAAATCCGCAACTCCGGTGTACTCTCAGTATGTTTGATTTCCCAGATTTCCAAACTCTGGTGAACAAGGCTTTCATTGGTGAAAGGGAGCACAAGCTTGTATCAGATAATAGGCATGTTAACAATGACAACAAGCGTAAGTTTGAGCCAAAGAAGGATGGGCAACCAGTGCAAAAGGCTCGTACCTGGCAGCAGACTCAGGTGGAATACAAGCCCAATTGGCAGCAGAATGTTAACAAGACCACCACTCAAGTCAAGAATGTCGTGACCAACCCAGTGCACGAGGAGCGCCAGTGCAACAATTCTTGCTTCAGTTGTGGGCAAAATGGACATTATGCCAGACAGTGCCCCAAGAACACCAAAGCAAATGCTCTATTCAGGCCACAAGTCAACTATATGGAGTCATGTCCGACCCAGCAAAACCTTACTGGGTACGTGCATCACCTCTCCGCCGATGAAGCCCAAGAGAACCCCGAAGTCGTCATTGGTATGTTTTCTGTTAATGACATACCTGCAGTAATTTTATTTGACTCTGGGGCTTCCCACTCTTTTATTTCTTGGAGTTTTGTTGCCCAAAACAAATTTCCTTGTTCGATTTTGGGCAAAAATATGCTGGTACAAACCCCGGGATCTTTAATCAAGAGCAATCTGGTCTGCCGCAATCTGGAAATCAATATTAACGGAGTCGGTTTTCCAACTTCTTTGATAATTCTTGAGCCCGACAAATTGGATGTTATATTGGGTATGAATTGGTTGACCCAATATCAAGTTTGCATAAACTGCGCAACCCGAGAAGTCACTTTGACCAGTCAGAATGGGCAGACTACCAATTTCTATGCTCACAGAACCATACCCAAGAAAGAGATGGTCTTCACCGCTGTGGCTGAATTGGAATCAATTCCTGTGGTCAGTGAGTTTCCTGATGTATTTCCAGAAGAGCTGTCGGGCATGCCGCCAGATCGAGAGATTGAGTTTGCAATAGATCTTGTGCCCGGAACCGCACCGTTATACAAGAAGTATTACAGGATGCCCTCATCAGAATTAGTGGAGCTAAAGAAGCAGCTTGATGAATTGCTCCAGAAAGGATATATCCGTCCCAGCTCTTCACCATGGGGATCACCTGCTATTTTCGTGGACAAAAAGGATGGCAGTCTCCGCATGTGTGTGGATTACCGATAGCTGAATGAGGTCACCATCAAAAATAAATATCAGCTGCCAAGGATTGATGATCTGTTTGATCAGCTCAGTGGGGCCAAGGTATTCTCTAAAATTGATTTACGGACCGGATATCATCAGCTCAAGATTAAAAAGGAAGATATTCCTAAGACCGCATTCACTAGTCGGTACGGTCTTTATGAATATACAGTTATGTCCTTTGGTCTCACCAATGCTCCTGCCTTCTTCGTGCATATGATGAACAAAGTGTTCATGGACTTCCTCGATAAGTTCGTGGTAGTCTTCATCGATGACATACTCATTTACTCCAAGGGTGAAGAAGATCACAAGGATCACCTCCGAGCAGTGCTACAACGACTCCGCGACCATCAGCTTTATGCCAAATTCAGTAAATGCGAGTTTTGGCTCAAGCAAGTTGGGTTTCTCGGACATGTACTATCCACCGAAGGTATAGCCGTGGACCCGAGCAAAGTAAAGGATGTGCTCGATTGGTTGCCACCCACGACCGTAACACAGATCCGAAGCTTCCTTGGATTAGCCGGATATTACCGTCGTTTCATTGAAGGATTTTCCAAGATTGCTAAACCCATGACGGAGCTGCTCAAAAGGATAAGAAGTTTGAATGGACTGAGGACTGTGAGAAAAGTTTCAACGGGCTAAAGATACGGCTGACAACTGCACTTGTATTAACTCTTCTGGATATCTACCGCAGTTTTGATGTGTACTGTGATGCCTCCAGGCAAGGACTTGGATGCATAATTATGCAAGACGGCAAGGTAGTAGCATATGCATCTCGACAGCTATGACCCCATGAAGGAAATTATCCTACTCATGATTTGGAATTGGCCGCGGTGGTTCATGCTCTAAAAATTTGGAGACACTACCTCATTGGGAAAAGGTGCCAAATTTTTACCAATCACAAAAGTCTCAAGTATATATTTACTCAACCGGATTTAAATCTCCGTCAACGGAGATGGCTTGAGTTGGTCAAGGATTATGATCTTGGAATAAATTACCACCCGGGTAAGGCCAACGTGGTTGCCGATGCACTCAGTCGAAAGCCTGTTAGCCTAAATGTCATATCGAAATCCTTGCCTCCTGAACTTCAAGAGGAGATCGCTCAGCTCAACCTGGTTATAGTCGATGCTGGTCTCGCTAAAATTTTGGAAGTCACCCCCACACTTGAGGAAGAAATCTGCAAGGCCCAGCCAGCTGACATCGACCTACAGAAACGTGTTAAGAGCACGATGGCAGGACAGACTCCCGATTTCTCAAAGGATAAATTCGGTACCCTCCGGTTCTATGGAAGAATTTGTGTGCCAAATCAAGCAGATTTAAAGCAGAAAATCCTGTCTGAAGCACACGAATCTTCGTATTCCATTCACCCGGGAGGTACAAAAATGTATGAAGACCTCCGACAAATATTTTGGTGGGATGGAATGAAGAAAGACATTGCCTATTTTGTGGCATGTTGCGACATATGCAACAAGGTAAAGGCAGAACATCAGAAGCCAGCCGGACTTCTCCAACCACTGCCAGTCTCACAATGGAAATGGGATGATGTCTGCATGGATTTCATCACAGGACTGCCCAGGACTCCGCGAGGCAATGATGCAATATGGGTCATAGTGGACACCTTAACCAAGGTTGCTCACTTTATCCCGATCAGAACCACATATCGAGCAGACCAACTCGCACAGCTGTATGTACCCAGGATAGTCAGTCTGCATGGAGTACCTCGAACCATCACTTCCGCCCGAGGTTCCCTGTTTACCTCCGCTTTTTGGTCACGTCTCCATCAAGCCCTGGGGACAGCAATAAAATACAGTACCGCTTCTCATCCTCAGACTGATGGGCAAAAAGAGCGGGTAAACCTAATACTTGAAGATATGTTGCGAGCCTGTGTTTTGGCCCAAGGATCTAAATGGGAAGACTGCTTGCCGTATGCCGAGTTTTCTTATAACAACAGCTTCCAGACCAGTCTAAAAATGTCACCGTATGAAGCTTTGTATGGCCGCAAGTGCCGCATTCCTTTAAATTGGTCTCAAACTAGAGATAGCCGTATCTTCGGGACAGATCTCATGATGGAAGCCGAGAAACAAGTTAAGGAGATCAGCAACAGATTGCAATTGGCCAAATCTCGACAGAAGAGTTATTATGATGCAAAGCACCGACAAATCAGTTTTGAACCCGGAGAACACGTATACCTCCGCGTCACTCCTATGAAGGGAGTTAAGAGATTTCAGACTCGTGGAAAGTTGGCACCTAGATTTATTGGTCCATTTCCAGTCATGTCCCGAGTGGGCTCTGTTGCATATCAGTTGGAACAACCCTCTGAATTGTCGGACGTGCGCAACGTGTTTCAGGTTTCCCAGTTAAGACGATGCATATCACTGCCTGAGAAAAAGACTGCTATGACTGAGATAGAGTTGGCAAGGGATTTAACATATGAAGAGAGACCAATTAGAATTTTGGATCAGATGGAAAGAGTCACTCGCAGTAAAGTGAGGAAGTTTTACAAAGTTCAGTGGGACCATCACACGGAGTCAGAATCAACGTGGGAACGGGAAGAATTTCTAAGGGCACATTATCCAGAATGATTTTCCCAAGCAACCGAATCTCGAGGACGAGATTCATTCTAAGTGGGGGAGGTTTGTGACAGCCTGGTTTTTGCCCTCCTTTATTTGCCTGATTTTTCATTTGAATTGATTTTGAAATTTGGAGTTTTGAATTTTTCATATGGACTTAAACACTTGGGTACCCTTGGCTTCCACCCAAGTGCATCATTTCTCTCCCTAACCATCATTCCCTCTCTGATCCTACCCAAAATAATATTTGGAATATTTTTCTTTAATGAAAAATATTCATTTTCCTCTCCAAAACCCTACCTAGTTCAATCTGCTCCAAAGCAACCCCAATTTTTCTTGCCCAGAAAAATCTGAGAAAATTCACAAATATTCTTTGAACCCTAGGGCACCTTTCTAGGCAAAAATATTGCGCTGCTTTTTGAAATATTTTTGCTATAGAAATTAATTTCTGTTCTAGACAGAAATGGTGGTTTCTACATCAACTACCATTTTACTTGCTCCATTGTGCCTGATTTCTCTTGTGCATCATCACCTTAGTAGATGATTGCTAGCCACAAAAGCACAGCCTCCAACTCCCAGCCATTTGACCTCAGTAACCTCTCAAAGTTACTGATCAGAAACTTACCAAGCCTGTAAAATCTTTTCTACTGCACCTGGAACCAAACCAAAGCGTGGTAATCTTCAAAACTACCACGAACAACAAGCCAGACGTGATCTTTGGACGTTGGTCGGCCTGAGGGAAGAGTTCACGTGGTGACCATGCGTGTCCATGATGCCAGCATGCGTGTCGACGCGCTTTGGGTGCCGCCGCGCGCTCTGTTTCGGGCGTGCTCGCTTCCCCGACTGCCGTAGCGCGCCAAACTTCGCCACCATCTTCGTCTCAACTCCCTTAACCCCCCTGGCACTCGCCAACGCCGGAGCTCGCCGCAGCGAGCACGGGCGCCGTCCGGCCAACGTAACAGTGCGGTGCGCACTGTGCTCGTCGCCTTTCTCTTGATCCTGTGCTCATCTCCGTTCGCCAGTAGTCCCCGCGTGAGTTGCGTCGCCTTCTCCCCCTCTCACTGACGCCGCTCGTTGCCGGGCGCCGGGTCCAGGTGTCAACGGCGGAGCCCCGAACCCCCTCACGGCTCGCCTATGAATGGAGCCACCCCCGGCCTCCTCGAGCACCATCCACCTCTCCCACACACTCCACAAACTTGTAGATAGCCGTAGCCCAGCCGGGCAGGCCGCGGGCCGCCGTCCCCGAGCTCGAGCTCGCCGGCGATCCCCTCTGGTCGTCGCGGTAGCTCCAGCCCCTCCCATGCCTGGGCGACCCTTCCGGAGCCGCCGCCACTCTTCGGTGAAGCCGTTCCAACCTCTTGGAGCCCCTGGAGTTGCCTCCGTTCGCTGTCGTCCTTGTCTCCGGTGACCACCGTTCTCTGCCTCCGCTTGCGAGGTCGATTCCGATGCCGTCCGACCACCCCTAGCCACGCTACGGGTATGGGCAGGTGCGCCTCCCTCCCCTCTCTCGATCCCTCCCTCTCGTTTCGGCTAAGGAGCCCTCATCGCTGGCGAGAGCTCCGGCGAAGCCGCGACCCCCTCTGTTTCCTCCTCCCTCTCCCCCTCGCCTGACTAGCAGGGCCCGCTAGTCAGCCACTCTGTACGCGCGCGAAGCGGTACGAGTGGTGGCGCCCCGAGGCTTTACGCCTTCGACGTCACCCCCCCCTCAGTTTTTTATTTAAATTCAAATTCATTTAATTTACAGAGAGCTTCAAACAGCTATAACTCTTCAACCATAAGTCCAAATGAATTTATTCTTTTTGCATTGTGTTCTTTGCAAAGAAATATAGCAGCTCACCAAAGATGAGATTTTTCTGTGCTGTCTAGATTTTCTGGTGATTTTCAGAAGGGTTCTTGATATTTTCTTCTTGTGTTTAAAGTTATTTTCAGAGGGTGAGGCTTGTCTTGGGGATCACCAGAAGGCTTGTGAACCTCATCTGCACGAAGGCAAGCCACAGCAACATTTTCATGCTGCCATTTCAATATTTATGATTTTCTTACTTGAATGAAAGATATAATCCATGCATTTGAAATAACTATTATGATATTTATATTCTATTAAATGCTTGTTTTAGTTAATATGCTTGAGTTACAGAAGGTTTGAAACTAACTTAGTTGGTAAATAAACTAGGATTTATTTGTGGTGATGATAGAAGAATATTGTTATGCATATGAGTAATTACTTAAAGTTATTTTCTTGCATGAGCAAAATAATAAAAATTTGCTAGAAAATATTCTGTTTAAAGTAAGGTTTATCCTAACCAGAAAAGTGGTATAAGTTGTTGATGATTATGCTTAGTGTGAATATGGTTGACTCAGTCGTTTCCGTTAATATGTGATGCATATGTTAGTGTTGCATTTCATGGCATACTATGACACCGGTTATTTTTACTTTAAGTTGAACCTGAATATAAATCAACTTGAATATATCGTTGGCCGGGTCATGGTGCCACTGAATCGAGTTTTTCCCAGTGCAACCACATTTGCCTTATGGGGGGCCTTGATTCGGTCCGTTATCATGCCTCTGGTCGGTGCCTCCAATTAGGGAAGGTTATGGGCTTGCTTACCCTGGCCCTGTAAACAGACATAACCTTGTGTGCCCATTGTTGAGATTATGGTACCGGGTCCCCTTGTGGGATCGTTTTGGCCACGACGGTGGTCGTTGTGTCTTTGGTAGACACGGGGCCACCCAGGACTAGCCCAGTGGGGATTCTGTCGGAGTGGCCGGGAGAGTGTCATGGCAATGGAGGGGTTTCGTCGGAATGCCATTCGTCCACCCGAATGGGAGTGCGAGGCCATGGGTTCCGTGGTGTGGGTACAGTGTGCTACCTCTGCAGAGTGTAATAATCTATCGATAGCCGAGTCCACGGTTACGGACACGCTCGTAGTAGGTCACACCATGGGTCAACGTTTAATAAATTTTGCACACTAAGTTATGAACTTTGCACAGTTGATGATGGTGGAAGGCCATCGAGATGTTCGAGACCAAGTATTGGTCGTGGTTGTGATCACCGTAATGATCACGAGATGCTTCTAGTCAAGACCATGATGGTGGTACGTTTGTGATCCAAGAGCAATCACGGTTGGTAAGCTAGTCCCGAGGGACTTTTATCGCAAGAGCATGATCACAGCATTATTGCATTTTTAATTGGTTAATTATCATAATATTTATTGTCATTATGATTATGGCTGTTGTGAGCTTGCAAGTACATTCCATGTACTGACCTTGCGTGTCATGCCAGATTTCAGGAAAGTCTCGTTGGAAAGGAGTGCTGCTCGAGTCTAGATCGTGTCCACATCGGTGTCCCTGTGCTATGGAGTTTCCGCTACGACGTTGTTCCGCTGCCGCGTAGTTTTGATCGAGGCCCCTTTATGTTCACTAAATAATGTACATATTGTGCAGCCGCACCGTGTGTGCCGCTTGGCCTCGACACCTGTTGTAATGTAAACTATGACCCGCTAGCATCAATAAAGCGGTTGTTTTCTGTACCAAGATGTTGTGTGTTGCCAGAAGACATGGTCTCTAGGCTGGCAATACATGGTAAACCGGTCGCTCTGAGCCGGGGTGCCACAATCCCCAAACATCAAATGGTTCAACAACAAGTGAATAATTCATAGACATTTCTTGACGCTTACTGATATTACTATTCTTTGACATTCATCACAAGAAGAGACAAACTTATGGGCATCCTTGAAGAGAGTAGGCCAATAAAATCTAGATTGCAATACCTTATGAGCAGTTCTATCTCCAACATGATGCCCTCCGTAAGCCTCAGAGTGACATTTCCGTAGGATTTGTCCCTATTCATGCTCAGGTACACAACGCCTAATAATACCATCTACTCCTTCTTTATAAAGATGTGGGTCATCCGAAAAGTAATGTCTTAAATCATAGAAGAATTTTTTCTTTTGCTGGTATGTAAAGCTAGGTGGTAAATATTTAGCAACAATGTAATTAGCATAGTCAGCATACCAAGGAGTGCCATTAGCAACATTTATTGCAGCTAACTGCTCATCAGGAAAACTATCATCAATAGGTAGTGGGTCATCAAGCACATTTTCAAGCCTAGACAAATTATCAGCAATGGGGTTCTCAGGTCCTTTTCTATCAATGATATGTAAATCAAATTCTTGTAACAAGAGAACCCAACGAATAAGTCTAGGTTTAGCATATTTCTTTTCCATAAGATATTTAATAGCAGCATGGTCTGTGTAAACAGTTACTTTGGAATCAACAATATAAGGTCTAAATTTATCACAAGCAAACACTACTGCTAAGAATTCTTTTTCAGTAGTAGCATAATTTCACTGTCTAGAGTTTTACTAGCATAGTGAATAACATTTAATTTCTTATCAACTCTTTGTCCTAGAACAACACCAACAACATAATCACTAGCATCACACATATTTTCAAAAGGCAAGTTCCAATCAGGTGGTTGAACAATAGGTGCAGATATTAAGGCTTTCTTGAGTGTTTCAAAGGCTTCTAAACAACCATCAACAAAAACAAAAGGAATATCCTTTTGCAAAAGATTAGTAAGAGGCCTAGAAATTCTAGATAAGTCTTTGATAAATCTCCTATAGAAACCAACATGACCTAGGAAGCTACGAATGCCTTTGATTTCCTTAGGACATGGCATTTTTGCAATTGCATCAACCTTAGCTTGGTCCACTTCAATACCTCTTTCAGAAATTTTTATGACCCAAGACAATGCCTTCATTAACCATAAAGTGGCACTTCTCCCAATTCAAGATATGATTTGTTTGTTCACATCTCTGCAAAACTTGCTCAAGATTGCTTAAACAATCATCAAAAGACTTCCCATAAACAGAAAAGTCATCCATGAAAACCTCAACAATCTTTTCACAAAAGTCAGAGAATATAGCAGTCATACATCTTTGAAAGGTAGCAGGTGCATTACATAAACCAAAAGGCATACGTCTATAAGCATAAGTTCCAAAAGGACAAGTAAAAGTAGTATTTTCTTGATCAGGTTGAGAGACAGGTATTTGTGAAAAGCCATAGTATCCGTCTAGAAAGCAAAAGTGTGTGTGCTTAGATAATCTTTCAAGCATTTGATCAACAAAAGGCAAGGGGTAATGTTCTTTTCTAGTTGCTTTGTTTAATTTTCTGTAATCAATTACCATTCTATAGCATGTAACAATTCTTTGTGGAATAAGTTCATTTTTATCATTAGGAACAACAGTAATACCCCCTTTCTTAGGGACACAATGAACAAGACTTACCCATCTACTATCATCTATAGGATAGATTATACCTGCTTCCGGAAGTTTTAAGATTTCCGTTCTTACCACTTCCTTCATTTTTGGATTCAACCGACGTTGGTGATCAACAACGGGTTTAGCATCAGGTTCCGTATTAACTTTATGCTGACATAGAGTGGGACTAATGCCCTTTAAATCATCAAGAGTATATCCAATAGCAGTCTGGTGCTTCCTTAGAACTTTCAATAATCTTTCTTCTTCATGTTCTGAAAGTTTAGCACTAATAATAACAGGATATATCTTCTTTTCATCGAGATAAGCATATTTCAAAGTGTCTGGCAATTGTTTTAATTCAAACACAGGATCACCTTTAGGTGGAGGAGGACCTCACAGAGTTTCAATAGGCAAATTATGTTTAAGCAGAGGATGTTGTTCAAAGAAAACCTTATCTATTTCATTTCTGTCATACATATGTAAATCATTTTCATGGTCTAGCAAATATTGTTCTAAAGGATCAGTAGGTGGAACAACAATAGAAGCAAGACCAATTAATCATCCTTACTAGGCAATTCTTTTTCATGATAATTTCTACTAAACTTGGAAAAATTAAACTCATGAGACTCACTACCAAAGCTAACACCAATAGTTTGTTTCCTACAATCTATCTTAGCATTACTGTATTCAAGAAAGGTCTACCAAAGATAATGGGACAAAAGTCATCTTGTGGGGAACCAAGAACAAGAAAATCAGTAGGGTACTTTATTTTCCCACACAAGACTTCAACATCTCTAACAATCCCAATTGGTGATATGGTGTCTCTATTAGCAAGTTTAATAGTAACATCTATTTCTTCTATCTCACCAGGTGCTATGTCTTTCATGATTTCTTCATATAAAGTGTAAGGAATAGCACTCACACTAGCACCCATGCCACATAAACCATGATAATAGTGATCTCCTATTTTAACTGAAATAACAAGCATGCCAACAACAGGTCTATGTTTATCTCTTTTATCAGGTTTAGCAATTCTAGCAGCTTCTTCACAGAAGTAAATAACATGCCCATCCATATCGTCTTCTAAGAGATCTTTAACCATAGCAATGCTAGGTTCTAATTTAGTTTGTTCATGAGGTTTAGGTGTTCTAATATAGCTTTTGGTAACCACAGTTGAAACTTTAGCATGTTCCTTAATCCTAACAGGGAAAGGTGGTTTCTCAATATAAGCAGAAGGAACAACTGGATCAACATTATAAAGTATAGTTTCCTCTTTAACTAGTACTGGTTCTTTAATTTCTTCTTTAATAAGTGGGTGATATTTAAACCACTTCTCCTTAGGGAGTTCAACATGAGCAGCAAATGATTCACAAAAGGAGGCTACTATCTCAAAGTCAAGTCCATATTTAGTGCTAAACTTTTGAAAAGCATCGGTATCAATAAAAGATTTAACACAATCATACTTAAGTTTAATACCTGACTCTTTACCTTCGTCGAATTCCCAATATTCAGAGTTGCGTTTAATTCTTTCCAAAAGATCCCACTGGAATTCAATAGTCTTCTTCATTAATGAACCAACACAAGAAGTATCAAGCATGGTTTGATCATTACGAGAAAGCCGAGCATAAAAATTCTGGATAATAATTTCTCTTGAGAGCTCATGAGTGGGGCATGAATATAACATTGACTTAAGCCTCCCCCAAGCTAGAGCGATACTTTCTCCTTCACGAGGCCAAAAATTATATATATAATTCCGATCACGATGAACAAGATGCATAGGACAAATTTTTTGGTGGAACTCCAATTTCTAACGATTCCAATTCCATGATCCAATATCATCACATAGCCTATACCATGTCAATGCTTTTCCCTTCAAAGATAAAGGGAAAAGCTTTCTCATAACTTCATCCCTGGGTAAACCTGCAAGCTTAAACAATCCACAAATTTGTTCCACATATATCAAGTGCATATCAGGATGTTCAGTTCCATCTCCTGCACAAGGATTAGCTAGCAGTTGTTCTATCATACCCGAAGGAATGTCATATTCAATATTTTCAGTAGGTGCAGTAGGTTGAGGAGTAGATAATTGTGGTTTCGGACGAGGTGAAGATACCCCGAAAAAACTCCTCAAAGGATTGTTTTCCATAGTAACAAGTGACAATAAATTTTAGCACACTATATAAATGTTTCCTTACCAAATTCCACTTACCAAAGGCGCCAGAAAATAGCCTTAATGACCCACAAGTATATGGGATCAATTGTACCTCTTTTCGATAAGTAAGAGTGTCGAACCCAACGAGGAGCATGAGGAAATGACAAGTAGTTTCCGGTAAGGTATTGTCTGCAAGTGCTGAAATTGTAAGTAGCGAGTAGTTTGATAGCAAGATAATTTGTAACGAGCAAGTAACGATAATAGTAACAAAGGTGCAGCAAGGTAGCCCACTTTTGAGGCAATGGACAGGCCAAAACGGTCTCTTATGATAAGCAAAGCGTTCTTGAGAGTCCACAGGAATTTCATCTAGTCACTTTCATCATGTTGGTTTGATTTGTGTTCGCTACTTTGATAATTTGATATGTGGGTGGACCGGTGCTTAGGTGTCGTTCTTACTTAAACAAACCTCCTACTTATGATTAACCCTCCCGCAAGCATCCGCAACTACGAGAAAAGTATTAAGAATAAATTTTAACCATAGCATTAAACTTTTGGATCCAATCGGTCCCTTACGGAATAGCGCATAAACTGGGGTTTAAGCTTCTGTCACTCTCGCAACCCATCATCTAATTGCTACTCCACAATGCATTCCCTTAGGCCCAAATATGGTGAAGTGTCATTGATACGTCTCCAACGTATCTATAATTTATGAAGTATTCATGCTATTATACTATCC
This sequence comes from Triticum aestivum, assembly GCF_018294505.1. Taxonomy (NCBI): domain Eukaryota; kingdom Viridiplantae; phylum Streptophyta; class Magnoliopsida; order Poales; family Poaceae; genus Triticum; species Triticum aestivum. Next base: position 568,730,021 of record NC_057814.1, read on the forward strand.
TTCTAGGATGTTTTATATGCATTTATATGATATTTTATATGATTTTTGGGACTAACCTATTAACCTAGAGCCCAGTGCCAGTTTCTGTTTTCTCCTTGTTTTAGAGTATCGCAGAAAAGGAAAACCAAACAGACTCCAATTGACGTGCCACTTGACGGAGATCATTTTTGACCAGAAGAAGCCCACGGAGTACCAAAAGCAGGCCAGAAGAGTCCTGGGCTGCCCACGAGGGTGGGGGGCGCGCCCACCCCCCTGGGGCGCGCCCCCTGCCTCGTGGACAGCCCGGAGACCCCCTGACGTGAAATCAACGCAAAACTCTTCTATATATACCCAAACTTCCAGAAAGAAACCTAGATCGGAAGTTCCGCCGCCGCAAGCCTCTGTAGCCACGAGAAGTCAATCTAGGCCCAATCCGGCACCCTGCCGGAGGGGGCCATCATCACCGGTGGCCATGGAGGAGTATCCCGGAGAGGCCATCATCTCCATGAAGGCCAAGGACCAGAGGGAGAACCTTTCCCATTTGGGGGGGGGAGGCCATGGAGGAGGAAGCACAAGGGGGAGAACCTCTCCTCCTCTCTTCCGGTGGCGGCGGAGTGCCATTGGGAGGGGAATCATCGCCACGGTGATCGTCTTCATCAACATCACCATCATCATCACCATCCTCATCTCTTTCACGCGGTCTACTCTCCCGCACCCTGCTGTAATCCCTACTTGAACATGGTGCTTTATGCCACATATTATGATCCAATGATGTGTTGCCATCCTATGATGTTTTGAGTAGATATCTTTTGTCTATGGGTTGATTGATGATCTAGATTGGTATGAGTTGTATGTTTTTACTTTGATGCTGTCCTATAGTGCCCTCCATGTCGCGCAAGCGTGAGGGATTCCCGCTGTAGGGTGTTGCAATACGTCCATGATTCACTTATAGTGGGTTGGTGAGTGACTGAAACACAAACCCGAGTAAGAGGGATTGTTGCGTATGGGAATAAGAGGACTTGATGCTTTAATGCTATGGTTGGGTTTTACCTTAATGATCTTTAGTAGTTGCGGATGCTTGCTAGAGTTCCAATCATAAGTGCATATGATCCAAGTAGAGAAAGTATGTTAGCTTATGCCTCTCCCTCCTATGAAACTGCAATAGTGATTACCGGTCTTGTTAACAATTGTCTAGGACAATTCCGCACACCGATCCACAATTATTCCACACTCGCTATTTGTAATATTTAGTAATATATTCTAACTTTATGATAACAACACCTACTTTTATATTTTAGCACTCCGATATCATATAAAGTTATCCTCTTCATACCCACAACATAGTTTTATTTCTCGTTGCTAGTTGGAAGCAAACGTTCAGTGTACGTAGAGTCGTATCAGTGGCAGATAGGGTTTGAGAGAATATTGATCTTACCTTGAGATCCTTGTGGGTTCGACATTCCATCTTATCACTTCCACCTTTGGAAATTGCTACGATGATTCCTTGCACTTGGGGATTATCAAGCTCTTTCCTGGCGCCGTTGCCGGGGAGCAATAGCGTGGGGTTGATATTCTCGTGTGTGCTTGTTTGCTTTCTTCACTAAGTAGATTTTGTTTTTTCCTTTTTGTTTCTGTTTAGTTGTGGGTGAAACATATAAAAAAATTTAAAAGAATGAAAATACAAAAAAAATTACTTGCCTTTCATGCCTAAAAAGTTTTTCAAAAAGAGAAGTGATTGGAAAGTTATACATTGAAAAAGTGAGGGTCGACCTTGAGCACTTGGGTTCATGCTCACGGAAACAATGTAGAATTTTTCATGGAAGTTTCTCTGTAAATAATTATCCCCTTGTATATATCCATTGTATTATAAAAATAATGTGCAAAGCTTTGGTTTTAGGATGATTAGATTGCTTGTTTATTATGTGCAGAACAAAAACAAAAACTTTGGCTGTAGTGCGTGAATTTACATTTTTTACTGGAAAGTAAAATGGGTCTGAAATTTTTTTCACATTAATTCTGTACAAATTTTTCAAATTTTCAAATTTAGTTCATAATTTTAGGAGTTACAGAAGTTTACTAAACTTCCAGATTACTACAGACTGTCCTGTTTAAGACAGATTCTGTTTTTGATGCATTGATTGCTTGTTTTGATGAAACTATTGATTTCTATCAGTGGATTAAGCCATGGAAAAGTTATATTACAGTAGCTACAATGCAAAAACAAAATATGAATTGGTTTGCAACAGTACTTATAGTAGTGAATTGCTTTGTTATACTAACGGATCTCACAAAGTTTTTGTTAAAGTTTTGTGTGGATGGTGTCCGAAGAACGAGGAGTTACCGATGTGAGAAGAATAAAGAGAGGCAAAAGTTCAAGCTTGGGGATGCCCAAGGCACCCCAAGTAAATATTTCAAAGGATACTCAAGCATCTAAGCTTGGGGATGCCCCGGTTGGCATCCCATCTTTCTTCTTCAACAATTATCGGTATACCTCGGTTTTTGTTTTGTTCACATGATTTGTGTCCTTTGTGCTTTTGTTTTTCCTTTAAGAACCATGCTAGCATGAGATATCCCTTCATTGATTTATATAATACTTCATGTGCTTCACTTATATCTTTTAAGAATGATCTTATAGAATTGCTCTTTGTGCTTCACTTAAATCTTTTGAGTATGGTTTTATAGAATGCTTCGTGTGCTTCACTTATACATTTCGAGCTTGGTTAGTCTATATTAATTGTAGAATGCTCCATGAACTTCACTTATATCCTTTGGAGTATGAATAATACTATCATTTAAAGTGGGTTTGGAAGAGTGTCAACTTTAGGAATTAGTGATCCCACTATTTTGGAGGGTGTTGAATCTTAGTGTGATATTTATGAAAGTGGATTTGGAAGAGTGTCAACTTTAGCTAGTAATGATTCCACTATTTCGGAAGAGGTTCCAATTGAGTATGAGAACAAAGTTGCTATCCATGATGCTACTGAAAATTATTATGAGGGAGGAATACATGCTTGTAGGAGTTGCAATAATATCAAGTTTCCTCTCTATGTGCTAAAAGTTTTGAAGTTATACTTGTTTTGCCTTCCTATGCTAGTTGATTGTTGTTCTTATAAATTGTGTGCTCACAAATCCCTAGGCATAGGAAGTAGGTTATATTTAAATGTGCTAGTCATATTCTTCAAGAAGCTCTCTTTGTGCTTCAATTCCTATCTTTTATGTGAGCATCATTGAAATCATCATGCCTAGCTAAAAGGCATTAAAGAAAAGCGCTTGTTGGGAGACAACCCAATATTTACCCTTGGTGTTTTTGTGTGTTATATGATTAATCTACTGTATTAATCATGTTTTATAGCTTTTGTTTCAATAAAGTGCCAAGTAAGACCTTTGGGAAGACTTGGGAGAAAGTTAATGTGATCTTGCTGTAAAAAACAGAAACTTTGCGCTCACGAGAATAGGTGTCATTTTTTACAGAAGAGTGATTTTTAGTTGATTCTTTTTGCAGAAGATTAATAGACAAATTCCTCACGTCCACCAATTTATTTCATAATTTTTGGAGTATCAGAAGTATGGTTTATGTTCAGATCATCACAGACTGTTCTGTTTCTGACAGATTCTGTTTTCATTGCATAGTTTGCTTGTTTTCTAATTTCTATGACTTATATTTCTCAATATAAATTGTAGAAATGATATGGTACAGTAGCAGTGTGTGATAAAAATTATGAACCTTGTCTTTGACAGTACCAAAGTGAATGGTTTGCTCTTTATCATACTAACCTATCTCGCGAAGTTTGGTTAAGTTTTGTGTGATTGAAGTTTTCAAGTTTTGGGTGAGATATCGATATGAGGAGAATAAGTAGTGGAAAGACCCTAAGATTGGGGATTCCCAAGGCACCCCAAGGCAATATTCAAGGAATACTCAAGTACCTGAGCTTGGGGATGCCCCGGAAGGCATCCCCTCTTTTGTCTTCAAAATTATCAGTATACCTTACTCGGAGCTATATTTTTATTCGTCACATGCTATGTGTTTTGCTTGGAGCGTATTTTCAATTTTACTTGCTGTTTGAATAAAATCATTGGATCTGAATTATTGAATGAAAAAGAATCCTCCCATGGCTAGTTAATTATTTGACTACTCAGTGTTCTCCACTCATATCTTTTGGAGTAGTTTGTCATTTGCTCATGTGCTTCATGTATATCCTATGAGTAAATGGTTGAATAAATTGAATGTCATAAATCTGAATTTATATATGTTTCGTATGCTTATAACATGGGGAGTAATGACTTCACACATAATAAGTATAGGTAGTAAACTTATTGAAAGTTAGCAAACGTAGAATTGGTCACTTGAACAATTCATGAAAGAATATTGAAGGGAGAGGGATTTCACATATAAATATACTATCTTGGACATCTTTTGTAATTGTGAGCACTCATTAAAATATGACATGCTACAAGGTTGACGTTGGACAAGGAAGACAACGTAATGGGTTATGTATTCTTATATCTAAAATAAAGTATATTGTCATGGATCGCCCAACACGTTGAGCTTGCCTTTTCCCCTCATGCTAGCCAAATTCTTTGCACCAAGTAGAGATACTACTTGTGCTTCCAAATATCCTTAAACCAAGTTTTGCCATGAGAGTCCACCATACCTACCTATGGATTGAGTAAGATCCTTCAAGTAAGTTGTCATCGGTGCAAGCAATAAAAATTGCCCTCTAAATATGTATGATTGACTAGTGTGGAGGAAATAAGCTTTATACGATCTTGTCATGTGGAAGAAATAAAAGCGACGGACTGCATAATAAAGGTCCATATCACAAGTGGCAATATAAAGTGACGTTCTTTCGCATTAAGATTTTGTGCATCCAACCCCGAAAGCGCATGGCAACCTCTGCTTCCCTCTGCGAAGGGCCTATCTTTTACTTTTATCTCTTACCCTTATGCAAGAGTCATGGTGATTTTTCACCTTTCCTTTTTATATTTTATCCTTTGGCAAGCACATTGTGTTGGAAAGATTCTGATATATATATATATATATATATATATATATATATATATATATATATATATCCAACTGGATGTAAGGCATCATGAACTATTATTGTTGACATTACCCTTGAGGTAAAAGGTTGGGAGGCGAATCTATAAGCCCCTATCTTTCTCTGTGTCTGATTAAAACTTTGAACCCATAAATATCGCGTGAGTGTTAGCAATTGTGAAAGACTAAATGATAGTTGAGTATGTGGAGTTTGCTAAATCAAAGCTTTGACATAGACTCTTCCTGAAAATAAGATGAATTGTAATTGTTTGATGACTGATAACATGGTTTGTTAGTTTTCAAGAGAGTTTATGATCTATACTTTAACATGTGAATAGCTTGTTACTTTATCATGAGAAGTTTTATGAGATGAGCTATTGTTATGACATATAATGATGCTAGAAAAAGTGATTGGAATTAATATTGAACAAACTTATGTACTTGCTAGCATTCACACTTCATAAATTATTTCTTTTATCAATTACCTACTCGAGGACGAGCAGGAATTAAGCTTGGGGATGCTGATACGTCTCCAACGTATCTATAATTTATGAAGTATTCATGCTATTATACTATCCTTCTAGGATGTTTTATATGCATTTATATGATATTTTATATGATTTTTGTGACTAACCTATTAACCTAGAGCCCAGTGCCAGTTTCTGTTTTCTCCTTGTTTTAGAGTATCGCAGAAAAGGAAAACCAAACGGAGTCCAATTGACGTGCCACTTGACGGAGATCATTTTTGGACCAGAACAAGCCCACGGAGTACCAGAAGCAGGCCAGAAGAGTCCCGGGCTTCCCACGAGGGTGGGGGGCGCCCACCCCCCTGGGGCGCGCCCCCTGCCTCATGGATAGCCCGGAGACCCCCCTGACGTGAAATCAATGCAAAACTCTTCTATATATACCCAAACTTCCAGAAAGAAACCTAGATCGGAAGTTCCGCCGCCGCAAGCCTTTGTAGCCACGAGAAGTCAATCTAGGCCCTCTCCGGCACCCTGCCGGAGGGGGCCATCATCACCGGTGGCCATGGAGGAGTATCCCGGAGAGGCCATCATCGCCATGAAGGCCAAGGACCAGAGGGAGAACCTTTCCCCATTTGGGGGGGAGGCCATGGAGGAGGAAGCACAAGGGGGAGAACCTCTCCTCCTCTCTTCCGGTGGCGCCGGAGTGCCATCGGGAGGGGAATCATCGCCACGGTGATCGTCTTCATCAACATCACCATCATCATCACCATCCTCATCTCTTTTACGCGGTCCACTCTCCCGCACCCCGCTGTAATCCCTACTTGAACATGGTGCTTTATGCCACATATTATGATCCAATGATGTGTTGCCATCCTATGATGTTTTGAGTAGATATCTTTTGTCTATGGGTTGATTGATGATCTAGATTGGTATGAGTTGTATGTTTTTACTTTGATGTTGTCCTATAGTGCCACGATTACTTTGATGCTGCCTATAGTGCCATGATTACTTTGTTACTAAGGGAATAACAACATACATACTATCAAAATATCAAACACATATCAAGTTCACATGATTACTTACAACATGATTTCTCCCGTGACCTCAAGAACAAAAGTAACTACTCACAAATGGTAAACATGTTCATGATCATAGGAGTATTAAATAGCATAATGGATCTGAACATATAATCTTCCACCAAATAAACCATATAGTAATCAACTACAAGCTGTAATCAACACTACTAGTCACCCACAAGTACCAATCTATAGTTCTGGTAACAAGATTGAACACAAGAGATGAACTAGGGTTTGAGAGGAGATGGTGCTGTTGAAGATGTTGATGGAGATTGCCTCCCCAAGATGGGAGAGTTGTTGGTGAGGATGATGACGATGATTTCTCCCTCTGGGAAGGAAGTTTTCCCTCCCGGTGGATTCACTCCGCCGGAGGGCAAAAGTGCTCCTGCCCAAGTTCCGCCTCAAGGCGGCGGCGCTTCGTCCCGAAAGTCCTCTTCTTTTTTTCTATGTCAAAATGACTTATATACCAGAAGATGGGCACCGGAGGTGGGCCGAGGAGGCCACAACCCACCAGGGCGCGCCTCTGGTGTTTATTGGCTCCAGTATTTCCTATATATTCCATAAAAAATCTTTGTGAAGTTTCAGATCATTTGGAGTTGTGCAGAATAGGTGGCCTGACGTAGCTTTTTCAGGTCCAGGTTTCAGCTGCCGGAATTCTCCCTCTTGGTGTGTTCCTTGCAAATTATGAGAGAAAACGCATTAGAATTACTCCAAAAAGCATTATTATGGATAAAAACATTATAAATAATAGTAAGAAAACATGATGCAAAATGGATGTATCAATGACATGATGTAGCGGGATAAACTCAAGCAATTGTTGGGGAACGTAGTAATTTCAAAAAATTTCCTACGCACACGCAAGATCATGGTGATGCATAGCAACGAGAGGGGAGAGTATAGTTCATGTCCTCGTAGACCTTAAGCGGAAGCGTTATGACAATGCGGTTGATGCAGTCGTACGTCTTCACGATCGACCGATCCTAGTACCGAAAGTACGGCACCTCAGCGATCTGCACACGTCCGGCTCGGTGACGTCCCATGAACTCATGATCCAGCAGAGTGTCAAGGGAGACCTTCATCACCACGACGGCGTGATCACGGTGATGATGAAGCTACCGGCGCAGGGCTTCGCCTAAGCACTATGACGATATGACCGAGGTGGATTATGGTGGAGGGGGGCACCACACACGGCTAAGAGATCAATGATCAACTTGTGTGTTCTAGGGTGCCCCCCTGCCCCCGTATATAAAGGAGCAAGGGGGAGGCCGGCCAGCCTTGAGGCGCACCAAGGAGGGGGAGGAGTCCTCCTCCTAGTAGGAGTAGGACTCCCCCTTTCCTTGTCCAACTAGGAGGAGGAAGGGGGAAGGAAGGAGAGGGAAAGGAGAAGGAGAGGAGGGGCGCCCCCTTCCCTAGTCCAATTCGGACTCCCTTTAGGGAGGGGCGCGGCTGCCCCTTGTGGACTGCCTCCCCTCTTCCCTATGGCCCATGTAGGCCCAATAGTCCCCCCGGGGGTTCCGATAACCCCCCGGCACTCCGATAATTATCCGGTGACCCCCGGAACTCATCCGGTGTCCGAATATAGTCATCCAATATATCAATCTTTATGTCTCGACCATTTCGAGAGTCCTCGTCATGTCCGTGATCACATCCGGGACTCCAAACTATCCTCGGTACATCAAAACACATAAACTCATAATACCGATCGTCACCGAACGTTAAGCGTGCGGACCCTACGGGTTCGAGAACTATGTGGACATGACCGAGACACGTCTCCGGTCAATAACCAATAGCAGAACCTGGATGCTCATGTTGGCTCCCACATATTCTACGAAGATCTTTATCGGTCAAACCGCATAACAACATACATTGTTCCCTTTGTCATCGGTATGTTACTTGCCCGAGATTCGATCGTCGGTATCTCAATACCTAGTTCAATCTCATTACCGGCAAGTCTCTTTACTCGTTCCGTAATGTATCATCTTGCAACTAACTCTTTAGTCACATTGCTTGCAAGGCTTATAGTGATGTGTGATGTCTACTACACAACCTTCTTCTTGTAGACGTTGTTGGGGCTCCAAGTGCAGAGGTTTGTAGGACAGTAGCAAATTTCCCTCAAGTGGATGACCTAAGGTTTATCAATCCGTGGGAGGCGTAGGATGAAGATGGTCTCTCTCAAGCAACCCTGCAACCAAATAACAAAGAGTCTCTTGTGTCCCCAACACACCCAATACAATGGTAAATTGTATAGGTGCACTAGTTCGGTGAAGAGATGGTGATACAAGTGCAATATGGATGGTAGATATAGGTTTTTGTAATCTGAAAATATAAAAACAGCAAGGTAACTAATGATAAAAGTGAGCACAAACGGTATTGCAACGCTAGGAAACAAGGCCTAGGGTTCATACTTTCACTAGTGCAAGTTCTCTCAACAATAATATCATAATTGGATCATATAACTATCCCTCAACATGCAACTAAGAGTCACTCCAAAGTCACTAATAGCGGAGAACAAACGAAGAGATTATTGTAGGGTACGAAACCACCTCAAAGGTATCCTTTCTGATTGATCTGTTCAAGAGTCCGTAGTAAAATAACACGAAGTTATTCTTTCCGTTCGATCTATCCTAGAGTTCGTACTAGAATAACACCTTAAGACGCAAATCAACCAAAACCCTAATGTCACCTAGATACTCCAATGTCACCTCAAGTATCCGTGGGTATGATTATACAATATGCATCACACAATCTCAGATTCATCTATTCAACCAACACAAAGAACTTCAAAGAGTGCCCCAAAGTTTCTACCAGAGAGTCAAGACGAAAACGTGTGCCAACCCCTATGCATAGGTTCATGGGAGACACCTGTAGAGCACCTTTATAATCACCCTGTTACGTTGTGACGTTTGGTAGCACACAAAGTGTTCCTCCGGTATTCGGGAGTTGCATCATATCATAGTCATAGGAACATGTATAAGTCATGAAGAAAGCAATAGCAATATACTAAACGATCAAGTGCTAAGCTAACGGAATGGGTCAAGTCAATCACATCATTCTCTAATGATGTGATCTCATTAATCAAATGAAAACTCATGTCTATGGCCAGGAAACTTAACCATCTTTGATTCAACGAGCTAGTCAAGTAGAGGCATACTAGTGACACTCTGTTTGTCTATGTATTCACACATGTACTAAGTTTCTGGTTAATACAATTCTAGCATGAATTATAAACATTTATCATAATATAGGGAAATATAAATAACAACTTTATTATTGCCTCTAGGGCATATTTCCTTCAGTCTCCCACTTGCACTAGAGTCAATAATCTAGTTCACATTGCCATGTGATTTAACACCAATAATTCACATCACCATGTGATTAACACCCATAGTTCACATCGTTATGTGACCAACACCCAAAGGGTTTACTAGAGTCAGTAATCTGGTTCACATCGCCATGTGATTAACACCCAAAGAGTACTAAGGTGTGATCATGTTTTGCTTGTGAGAGAAGTTTTAGTCTACAAGTCTGTTACATACAAACCCGTATGTATTTTGCAAATTTCTATGTCTACAATGCTCTGCATGGAGCTACTCTAGATCGAGACTTAGATTCATCCAGATCAGTGTAAAAGCTTGCATCGACGTAACTCTTTACGACGAACTCTTTATCACCTCCATAACCGAGAAATATTTCCTTAGTCCTCTTAGGTAACTAAGGATAACTTTGACCGCTGTCCAGTGATCTACTCCTGGATCACTATCGTACCCCCTTGCCAAAATTATAGCAAGGTATATAATAGGTCGGGTACACAGCATGGCATACTTTATAGAACCTATGACTAGGGCATAGTGAATGACTTTTCATTCTCTTTCTATTTTCTGCCGTGGTCGGGTTTTGAGTCTTTACTCAACTTCACACCTTGCAACACAGGCAAGAACTTCTTCTTTGACTGTTCCATTTTGAACTACTTCAAAATCTTGTCAAGGTATGTACTCATTGAAAAAACTTATCAAGCGTCTTGATCTATCTCTATAGATCTTGATGCTCAATATGTAAGCAGCTTCACCGAGGTCTTTCTTTGAAAAAATCCTTTATGCTTTCAAGAAAAATTCTACATTATTTCCGATCAACAATATGCCATTCACATATACTTATCAGAAATGATGTAGTGCTCCCACTCACTTTCTTGTAAATATAGGCTTTACCGCAAGTCCGTATAAAACTATATGCTTTGATCAACTTATCAAAGCGTATATTTCAACTCCGAGATGCTTGCTCCAGTCCATAGATGGATCGCTGGAGTTTGCACATTTTGTTAGCACCTTTAGGATTGACAAAACCTTCTTGTTGCATCATATACAACTCTTCTTTAAGAAATCCATTAAGGAATGCAGTTTTGACATCCATTTGCCAGATTTCATAAAATGTGGCAATTGCTAACATGATTTGGACAGACTTAAGCATCGCTACGAGTGAGAAAATATCATCGTAGTCAACACCTTGAACTTGTCGAAAACCTTTTGCGACAATTCGAGCTTTATAGATAGTAACACTACTATCAGCGTTCGTCTTCCTCTTGAAGATCCATTTATTCTCAATGGCTTGCCGATCATCGGGCAGTTCCACCAAAGTCCATACTTTGTTTTCATACATGGATCCTATCTCAGATTTCATGGCCTTAAACCATTTTGCGGAATCTGGGCTCATCATTGCTTCCTCATAGTTCGTAGGTTCGTCATGGTCTAGTAACATGACTTCCAGAACCGGATTACCGTACCACTCTGGTGCGGAACGTACTCTAGTTGACCTATGAGGTTCGGTAGTAAATTGATCTGAAGTTTCATGATCATCATCATTAACTTCCTCACTAATTGGTGTAGGCATCACTGGAACTGATTTCTGTGATGAACTACTTTCCAATTCAGGAGAAGGTACAATTACCTCATCAAGTTCTACCTTCCTCCCACTCACTTCTTTCGAGAGAAACTCCTTCTCCAGAAAGGATCCATTCTTAGCAACAAAGATCTTACCATTGGATCTGTGATAGAAGGTGTACTCAACAGTCTCTTTTGGGTATCCTATGAAGACACATTTCTCCGATTTGGGTTCGAGCTTATCAGGTTGAAGCTTTTTCACATAAGCATCGCAGCCTCAAACTTTAAGAAATGACAACTTGGGTTTCTTGCCAAACCACAGTTCATAAGGTGTCGTCTCAACGGATTTAGATGGTGCCCTATTTAACGTGAATGCAGCTATCTCTAATGCATAACCCCAAAACGATAGTGGTAAATCGGTAAGAGACATCATAGATTGCACTATATCCAATAAAGTACGGTTATAACGTTCGGACACACCATTATGCTGTGGTGTTCCAGGTGGCATGAGTTTGTGAAACTGTTCGACATTGTTTTAATTGAAGGCCAAACTCCTAACTCAAATATTTGCCTCTACGATCAGATCGTAGAAACTTTATTTTCTTGTTACGATGATTCTCTACTTCACTCTGAAAATCTTTGAACTTTTCAAATATTTCAGACTTTATGTTTCATCAAGTAGATATACCCATATCTGCTCTAATCATCTGTGAAGGTTAGAAAATAACGATACCCGCGCGAGTCTCAACTTCATCGGACCGCATACATCAGTATGTATTATTTCCAACAAGTCTGTTGCTCGCTCCATTGTTCCAGAGAATGGAGTCTTAGTCATCTTGCCCATGAGGCATGGTTCGCAAGCATCAAGTGATTCATAATCAAGTGATTCCAAAAGCCCATCAGCATGGAGTTTCTTCATGCGCTTTACACCAACATGACCTAAACGGCAGTGCCACAAAATATGTTGCACTATCATTATCAACTTTGCATCTTTTGGCATCAATACTATGAATATGTGTATTATTACAATCAAGATTCAATAAACCATTTATGTTAAGTCTATGACCATAGAAGGTTTTATTCATGTAAACAGAACAATAATTATTCTTTGATTTAAATGAATAACCGTATTGCAATAAACATGATCCAATCATATTCATGCTCAACGCAAACACCAAATAACATTTATTTTGGTCCAACACTAATCTCGAAGGTAGAGGGAGTGTGCGATGGTGATTTTATCAACCTTGGAACCATTTCCAACACACATCGTCACTTCGCCCATAACTAGTCTGTGTTTATTCTGCAACTCCTGTTTTTTTAGTTACTACTCTTAGCAACTAAACTAGCATCAAATACTGAGGGGTTGCTTAGAAACACTAGTGAAGTACACTTCAATAACATGTATATCAAATATACTTTTGTTCATTTTGCCATCCTTCTTATCCACCAAGTATCTAGGGGCAGTTCCACTTCCAGTGACCATTTCCTTTGCAGTAGGAGCACTCAGTTTGCTTGAGTCTAGCTTTGGGTTTCTTCACGGGAGTGAAAACTTGTTTGTCATTCTTCTTGAAGTTCCCTTTCTATTCTTTTGCCCTTTTTCTTGAAACTAGTGGTCTTGTAAACCATCAACACTTGATGCTCTTTCTTGATTTATACCCTCGCCAATTTCAACATTGCGAAGAGCTCGGGAATTACTTTCGTCATCCCTTGCATATTATAGTTCATCACGAAGTTCTAGTAACTTGGTGATAGTGACTAGAGAACTTTGTCAATTACTATCTTATCTGGAAGATTAACTCCCACTTGATTAAAGCAATTGTAGTACCCAGACAATCTGAGCACATGCTCACTGGTTGAGCCATTCTCCACTTTGTAGGCAAAGCACTGTCAGAGGTCTCATACCTCTCGACACGGGCATGAGTATGAAATACCAATCTCAACTCTTGGAACATCTTATATGCTCCATGGCGTTCAAAACATTTTTGAAGTCCTGGTTCTAAGCCGTAAAGCAAGTAGTCATCATACCGAGCTTTGTCAAACGTTCATAACGTCTGTATCTACTCCTGCAATAGGTCTGTCATCTAGCAGTGCATCAAGGACATAATTCTTCTGTGCAGCAATGAGGATAATCCTCAGATCACGGACCAAGTCCGCTTCATTGCTACTATCATCTTTCACCTTAGTTTTCTCTAGGAACATATCAAAAATGAAACGGGGAAGCTATTTGCGAGCTATTGATCTACAACATAGATATGCAAATACTATCAGGACTAAGTTCATGATAAATTTAAGTTCAGTTAATCAAATTACTTAAGAACTCCCACTTAGATAGACATCCCTCTAATCATCTAAGTGATCACGTGATCCAAATCAACTAAACCATGTTCGATCATCACATGAGATGGAGTAGTTTTCAATGGCGAACATCACTATGTTGATCATATGTACTATATGATTCACGCTAGACCTTTTGGTCTCAGTGTTCCAAGGCCATATCTTCATATGCTAGGCTCGTCAAGTTTAACCCGAATATTATGCGTGTGCAAAACTGGCTTGCACCTGTTGTATGTGAACATAGAGCTTATCACACCCGATCATCATGTGGTGTCTCAGCACGAAGAACTGTCGCAACGGTGCATACTCAGGGAGAACACTTATACCTTGAAATTTTAGTAAGGGATCATCTTATAAAGCTACTGCCGAACCAAGCAAAATAAGATGTATAAAAGATAAACATCACATGCAATCAAAATATGTGACATGATATGGCCATCATCATCTTGTGTCTTTGATCTCCATCTCCAAAGTACCGTCATGATTTCTATCGTCACCGGCATGACACCATGATCTCTATCATCTTGATCTCTATCAGCGTGTCGTCATATGGTCGTCTCGCCAACTATTACTTTTCCAACTATTGCTATCGCATAGCGATAAAGTAAAGCAATTACATGGCATTTGCATCTTATGCAATAAAGAGACAACCATAAGGCTCCTGCTAGTTGCCGATAATTTCAAAAACATGATCATCTCATACAACAATTTATATATCATCACGTCTTGACCATATCATATCACAACATGCCCTGTAAAAACAAGTTAGACGTCCTCTACTTTGTTCTTGCAAGTTTTACGTGGCTGCTACGGGCTGAGCAAGAACCGTTCTTACCTACGCATCAAAACCACAACGATTTTTCGTCAAGTATGTGTTGTTTTAACCTTCAACAAGGACCGGGCGTAGCCACACTCGATTCAATTAAAGTTGGAGAAACTGACACCCGCCAGCCACCTGTGTGCGAAGCACGTCGGTAGAACCAGTCTCGCGTAAGCGTACGCGTAATGTCGGTCCGAGCCGCTTCATCCAACAATACCGCCGAATCAAAGTATGACATGCTGGTAAGCAGTATGACTATTATCGCCCACAACTCACTTGTGTTCTACTCGTGCATATAACAAATAAGCATAAACCTGGCTCTGATGCCACTCTTGGGGAACGTAGTAATTTCAAAAAAAAATCCTACGCACACGCAAGATCATGGTGATGCATAGCAACGAGAGGGGAGAGTATAGTCCACGTACCCTCGTAGACCGTAAGCGGAAGCGTTATGACAACGCGGTTGATGTAGTCATACGTCTTCACGATCGACCGATCCTAGTACCGAAAGTACGGCACCTCCGCGATCTGCACACGTTCGGCTCGGTGATGTCCCACGAACTCACGATCCAGCAGAGTGTCGAGGGAGAGCTTCGTCAGGACGACGGCGTGATGACGGTGATGATGAAGCTACCTGCGCACTCGCCTAAGCACTACGACAATATGACCGAGGTGGATTATGGTGGAGGGGGGCACCGCACACGGCTAAGAGATCAATGATCAACTTGTGTGTTCTAGGGTGCCCCCCTGCCCCTGTATATAAAGGAGCAAGGGGGAGGCCGGCCAGCCTTAGGGCGCGCCAAGGAGGTGGAGGAGTCCTCCTCCTAGTAGGAGTAGGACTCCCCCTTTCCTAGTCCAACTAGGAGGAGGAAGGGGGAAGGATGGAGAGGGAAAGGACAAGGAAAGGGGGCGCCCCCTTCCCTAGTCCAATTCGGACTCCCTATAGGGAGGGGGCGCGGCTGCCCCTTGTGGGCTGCCTCCCCTCTTCCCTATGGCCCATGTAGGCCCAATAGTCCCCCCAGGGGGTTCCGATAACCCCCCGGCACTCTGATAATTATCCGGTGACCCCCAGAACTCATCCGGTGTCCGAATATAGTCATCCAATATATCAATCTTTATGTCTCGACCATTTTGAGACTCCTCATCATGTCCGTGATCACATCCGGGACTTCGAACTATCTTCAGTACATCAAAACACATAAACTCATAATATCGATCGTCAGCGAACGTTAAGCGTGCGGACCCTACGGGTTCGAGAACTATGTGGACATGACCGAGACACGTCTCCGGTCAAGAACCAATAGCGGAACCTGGATGCTCATATTGGCTCCCACATATTCTACGAATATCTTTATCGGTCAAACCGCATAACAACATACGTTGTTCCCTTTGTCATCGGTATGTTACTTGCCCAAGATTCGATCGGTGGTATCTCAATACCTAGTTCAATCTCATTACCGACAAGTCTCTTTACTCGTTCCGTAATGTATCATCCCGCAACTAACTCTTTAGTCACATTGCTTGCAAGGCTTATAGTGATGTGCATTACCGAGAGGGCCCAGAGATACCTCTCCGACAATCGGAGTGACAAATCCTAATCTTGATCTATGCCAACTCAACAAGTACCATCGAAGACACCTCTAGAGCACCTTCATAATCACCTAGTTACGTTGTGACGTTTGGTAGCACACAAAGTGTTCCTCCGGTATTTGGGAGTTGCATAATCTCATAGTCATAGGAACATGTATAAGTCATGAAGAAAGCAATAGCAATATACCACTACAAAAAAAATACACTTCCGTGATGATACGTGTTTGTCATAGTAGGTCGCGTTTTTTGTCATGCATGTACATCCATGACAAATTTATGACAGAATCAAGATAGTCATACCTGTGCTGTCGTAGAAGTGTTCCATGACATTACCAAAATTATCATCACGGAAGTGTCCACTTCCATGACGATAAATCGCGCGTCACAGAAGTGCTTTCGTCAAGGGTGACCGACACGTGGCATCCACCGTAACGGAACGCCGTTAAGCTATCGGGTAGGGTTTTGGATCCGATAACCCGTTAACAGCCCCGACCAATGGGGATTTTCCACATGTAAAATCATCATTGGCTGGAGGAAACACGTGTCGGCTCATCATTGGGACAGATGTCATCCACTCATTGGACAGAAGGCGCCTATGATACGTCGACACATGGCACGGCCCAACAAAGGCCCATTCCTGTGAAAAGGCCAGCCTGTTTGACTTCGTCAAAAGGCCTGTTCGCATATAGCCCATTTACAGCCCGCTAACCCAAGGCCCGTTACGCCCTATCCGAATTAGGCCCAGTAGCGTCATCTGGGCCATCCAATATGATTCCAGCCCGTTTTCACTTCTTGTGGGCCAAATTCAGCCCGTGGTTACAGTCGGCCCGTTTGTGGTCCGTTAATACGTTGGGCCGTTTTCATAGCATCATCAAATACTGCCTATTAACGATGGCCCGTTATGGTCGGCCCATGAACGGACGATTCCAACTCTAGCCCGTTTACGGCCATAATGCGGCCTATTATTGGCCCATGTTTGGCCAATCGATCATACGGCCCGTATAAGGCCCATTGATGATACGACCCATAGAAGGCCCATTGTTTCTACGGCCCGTAGAAGGCCCATTGTTTCTACGGCCCGTAGAAGGCCTACTGTTTCTACGGCCCGTAGAAGGCCGACTGTTTCTATGGCCTGTAGGAGGCCCAGTGTCACTACAGTAAATATTAGCCCATGGTTATTGTGGCCTAGTTTTAAAAAATAGGTTATTGCAGCCACTAGCAAACCGCGGAAAAGGAACTGCACTGACTACAAGCAAACAAATAAACAAGACAACAAGGAAATAAATAAGCAAGCAACTTATGCTAGGCTATCACGGCTATTACACATATTACATCCACTGGGCATCAAAGTTCGCCACCAGTGATCATAAAGCGCAACGAAGAAGTAGATTACAAAAATTGGGCACCATTGCAGCGTAACAAAATAATACTGAACCGAGACCACTTCCAAGACAGTTCAAGAAAGGTTAGCCTTGCGGGGGAACTGCTGCGCAAGCTGCTGAGCAAGGCTGTGAGACCGGCCTAGCATGTCGGTCATAGCTTCCAGGTGTAGCTGTTTAGCGATGAGGTTCTCATTGGTGTTCTCCGCAATCTTTCTTAGAGATAGGACTTCAAGTCGAAGTTGAGTTGCAGAATGCCTTTCTGCTAGAACTTGGGACTGAAGAATTCGAACTGATTCAGACAACGAATTCTGTGAGCTTGTCTGACTGTTAGTCTCAAGTAACTCGAACACTGCATCAAGACAAGACTTTGGGGTTGTCTCGCTATCTTCAAGATGTTTTGCCTTCTTTGCTGCAATATATGTTGGGCTTGTCTCACAGCCTTCAGCAGACTTGTGCATGCCATCAGGCATATCACCCTGAAACAAAGCAGAGAGATGACAGGTTTTGCACGTGTATAAACAAAGATGATAACTGTTCTGTCAATTCTATCCAATTTCAAATTAGAAAATAAAGAGTGAGTTCAAAATATCAATAGCATAATTTGGCATTGTTCATAATGCGGGGAGCTTCACCACACTACTGGATTACCATGTCAACATAACAAGCATAGATGAAGGGCAAAGAAAATCATTGTATCTATTTTGGATAATGTGCATGGCATGTTGTTCATATCATCAGCCACATCAGTAAGATAAAACAGGAGATGACAAGGTGCAAACGTGGGCTGCTTCACCACACACTGGATTATAGATCCACAAAAACAAGCATACATATAGGGAGTATTAAGTAATGTGCATGGTATGAATAAGGAATTTGGTTTTACAAGTAAAACTTAGAACTTACGGTAACATGCATTTTGGTAGAAACAGCAAACTAAACAGCAGTAAACGATAGGGAGTATGAGAAAATTAAACAGCAGTTGAGGATAAAGGCTTTAGAAGGACTGACTTACATTAACAGTTAACACCGGCTTTATAATGCCCGTCTCCAAGTCAAGGGAAGGATAACTCAAGAATTTCAGCACAGAATCTTCTTCATAAGCATTGCCTGTACTCTACATTTTGTAGAGAGTAATTATAGATATGATAATACTGGAAGGGGTAGAGGATAATGAAGATAAGATGCAGATTGATGCTACATAATCAACTACCAATCCCTGGAAGTACAAGCGTTACAGGACAAAATGTACTGACAAGAGCAATGGGCTACACTTCTGCACTGGCATTGTCTATGTATTCTACTTGTTGGTAAGATTAAATATAGATCTGGTCTTTTTTAGTAAATGGTGGGCGAGGGAGATAAGATGCAGAATGCTACAAAATGAACCAATCCCTCTTCCCGTAATACAAGAGTGTTTTGAACACTGGTGTACTGTACAAAACGTTCTTATATTATGGGACAGAGGGAGTAGCTGTTAATGTAAGTACAGTGATAGACCACGTTCAGTCCTTACAAGAGGACTGCAGAGCTAAACCTCTTCAAAAGCATTGGGTTGATTCTAAATTTATGTAAGAGTCCATACGGATCTTATAATGTCCACCAAATGGACGATTACGAGGCTAACATGTGCAGTGATGATACATAATCAAACAGCTATGAAAGTAAGTATGGTCATACAGGGCAAGAGGTACTCACAAGAGCAAAGCAGTGTGCAGTATAGTTGCGAGATTCTGTGGTCCCTTGAGAACGAATGTTCTTCTGCTAACAATTTTCGTACAAGTGAGACATTAAGGCAAATGCAGAAATGTAGTTCAAATTGTGATGTGATATCATAGACAGTACCTTACGCTGCAGCCGAGACCAATGTGTAACAAGATTATTCCAGTCACCGTCGGATAAATGTAGCACCGGAGACTTTACAGAAATTTTGTTCAGAGGCTTGCCATCGAAGTGCGCTTGCCTCAGGTAGGAACGATACTTCATCAACGAGTGCTTGAAAAGCGCAACCAACCCTTGCTCGTCATCACAATCCAGTTTGCTCCTCGCCTATTTAAAAGAATGAAATCTTGTGTCTTCTGTCAGCAGAAACATATGCAGTAATGACCATGAATAACATTAGTACATTGCTTACGCGTAAGTTGCGGAGGAAGATTGGAAATTGTTCTGTGTCTGCGGTATAATCTTTCCATGAAGGAAAGATGCGCACAAAGTTCCTGACAACAACATAAGCTTCGTCTTCTAAACTGGGAAGAAATGGAACAGGGGTCCTATTTGCTGCAATTGGGGCTCTCTCTGGTTCGAAAAGGGATTTGGCAACTGGATTTGGTGTACTCTTTGCTGGAATGGGGGTTTTGCATCGTACAGCTGGTGCTATGTCAACTGGCATAATCATATTGTTTGCTGCAGTTGGGGTCTGCTGAGTTGGGGCATCAGAAATGACCAGTGTAGTAGGGCTAGAGTCTGCTAGAGTTGGGGTATTTTGTGGGTCAGGTGATATTGCAACTACACCTAATGGGCTATTTGATTTATCAGGTGCCACTACCTTTTCCAAATACTTTGCTTGTGCTCCTCCACGATCAGCAATCGCCCTCTTCCTTTTGAACGTCCGATACACAAGAACAACATTTGAATGGATAAATATGGTATGATGACAGATGGAATATGTACTGAAAATGGATAGGCAGGGCGTATTCACATACACGATGTGTAAACTAAGCTAATGGCAGTTCAACAAAGTAGAAGCAATGCAAAGCATCAGTTGCAAGATATGTGCGAGCAATGTAACCTTGGAAAGTTAGAGCAAGTACCTTGATGGGTGAATAAGATAGGGCATCTTCCTCTGACTCCTCCACTAGGGAGCTACATTGACTTAGGTCTCCCTCTAGCTCAGAATCACTGTTAGGATCATATTCTGAGCATGAATCTGTAGGTGGAGAGCGTTTGCATTGCATTGCATCCAGACTTGATTTCAGTCCCTTAATGCCAAGTTTGACAGCCATGGCATTGTTCTCCTTTATTCTTTTCATGCGCGCAAGCTCATAATCATTATGATGCTGTTCAAAATCTGAGATTCTTGAAAACATAAAAAGTAGTTAGATTATCTATGGAATGAATTGCGGATTCAACTCGGAGAGTGTCTCCCTATAAACCCCTGCATATGCAAAGTTCACCTCCCCAACCGTGCTGACCAGACCACACACAGAAATACAAACCCCTTATGTCTCTATAACAGGCAGGCACACATTTGAAAACTGAAGTAGGAACATTAGAATCATATGAAATTCGTATTTGAACAAATAAACTAAGCAATTATGAGTGGCGTAATGTTTAGCTTCAAGGGTGGAGTGTTGGTAGTGCGACACAAAGCAAGTAGGCAGATTGTATTCCATGTAAAAGATCGAAACCTATGTAAAAGCTGGAAATGACACTTTCTTTCTATACAATGCAGTGTTCGTTACGCACACATGATGGAAGAGATCACATAGAGAAATACTATTCACTCATGTCTACGGTTCCAGTATTTAGAAACAGGGTGGTCCACCCTAAAAGAATATTGACAACAAATATGACAAGGCAAGCATAGATGTAGTGAATCAATCATTTACTTGTGAGCTTACAAGGACAAGTATGCAGAATTGTAACTGCAGTAAGAGACCGTCCAAAATCTGAATGAAGAAGTTTGTCTAGCACTTATTGTTTGCAACTAATCGACGTGAATAATTGGATATTATATCGAGTGAGTAAGAAAGACAAGTAAAATTGTCAACAAACCTGGCTTGCAGTAGTAATCTGGGTCAATGTCACTACGACCAACAATCCAAAATGACTAGTTTCTGTTCCGAGGGCCGGAACTTTGAAAACCCTGTGAACTTTAGAGGTACTAAAGATTACCGAAATACATCTGAACCATTAAGTGTAGGTAGCACTGAGCACACAACAAACCCTAATGACAGTCCTGCCTAATGAGTAATGAATCAATTAGAAAATGGGTGATGAGGAGTGGCTGCTGAGTGTTGAGGACATATCTCGGGATAAATCGGGTTGGCTTGGTGGGTGCTGCACGCCTGAGCCCTGAACGGACTGCGAAGGTAGGCATGGCGGCGCGCCCGGGCAGCGGTGACGCTGTTGGGCGAGTGGCTCCTGGCCTCCTGTTAGTCCGGCGTCTCCTCCTAGAGTCATGCCGTCCGGGGACGGCAAGTCGCGGGCGAGGCAGGCGCCTGGGGGCGAGTAGAGATCGGAAGCGCGCAGCAGAACAGAGGGGAATCGGGGCCTGGGATGACCCAAAATCCCAGGGTGGGCCGGCCCACCGTGGGCACCCTGTAGAGATACACACCCGAGCGGCGAACATGCATTTTCGAAACTAATTTAGGAACATTTAGCTGACCAATTAAACAACTCTGTTTTAATAATATCATATTCGTATTTGAACAACTAAGCTTGTTTAGCTTGATGGGTGGAGCAGTGTTATTATGACACGAAGCACGTATTCTGATCGTATAGTGATCATAAAGGGGGAAACTCTAAGCATATTTTTTTAGCAAAAGAGGGTTTCCCCTCCGATTTCTATTAAAGAAACCACCACGGAACCAACATGATCAATTAAACCCTAAGCATGATCAATTAAACCGTATTATGGCTGTGCCATGGCAGATTTGAAGCTGCAAACCGGAGAAATGATATTTAGCATCCATTGTTTGCTTCGAACTAAGAACTAAATTCTAAGAGCTGAAAAGAAAGTAGAGTAACCAAGTTAAGATCTATTTTCTGGTTGAGATCAAAAAGTTGAGGAGATATGAAGTACCACCTCTCTTGCGGCGCCGTGTAGGCATCGGGGGTGCGATGGCTGTCGGTGGCGTTGAAGCAGATCTGCGACAGTAGATAGGTGCATCGGGGGATAAGTCCCGTTGCGGTGGAAGAGAAGGTCGTGTGAGCGGCCCCGGCAAAGAGGACGACGGCGCCGATGAAGCGAGAGGACGCGATGCAAGGCTAATGGTCCGTCGCCGTGGATGAGAAACGTCCATCTCTAGCAGTGGACGACGCGGTCTTGGTAGGCGCTCCGGCATGGTGGAGGACGGTGGCGATGGATGTGGTGGAGGACGGCGGCGATGGATGGGGTGGCGGACGGAGGCTGGTGTGGGGATGGGGTGTTCTAGCGTGGACGGTGTATGAATGGGAAAATGGAGGGAGTGCTACGGGGAACCATGTTTTTGGGACGCGCCTGTCTGAAATATGGGAAAGTTACGAACTTAGCCCCCGTTTAAAATTTGGATGTTTCGTCGGTTGGGGATAGGACGGTAATCTCGCATCTCGCCAATATTTGCCCAGAGCGATTTCGGGCGAGGAGAGGGTGGTTGGCGCCCATGGTTGGCGCCCACGGTGTATGAACGGGGCTGACAGGTAGGGCGGTTGTGTCACGTCTGAGTGACGTTACAAACCTGCCCCTATTGAAAATATTTGCCTACATCGATTTCGGCCGAGTCGAGTTTGTTTTGCCGCCCACCGTGTATGAATGGGGAATGGAGGGAGAAACAGAGGTCTTTCGGACGAGCTTGAATCAAATGAGTTTTTTGACGCCCACCGTGTCGGAATGGGATCAGAGGCGGTCGTGTCACGTCTAATTGAAGTTACTAACCTACCCCTATTTAGAGCAGTGGAAATCGGGCCGATGGATTGTCCGTGTAATGGGTAGACAGTAATTTCCATCTCCCAAACACTTGGCTTCGGGCAGCCGATGTGGGAGTGGACATTTTGCTGCTTCTTTCGAATTTTGGGACAATAAGCATCCACGTTTACCCTGGCAACTAAATTCGAATCCATTTTGTATTCCTATATGAATCTTTATAAATCATTCTATGTGTTTTTATATATCTTCAAAAGGACGACAAAGATGTATTCCACTGTCATATATGAATATGGTTTACAAATGCCGATACTCAAATTCAGAAACTAGAATCCAGTT
Organism: Triticum aestivum; assembly: GCF_018294505.1. NCBI lineage: Eukaryota > Viridiplantae > Streptophyta > Magnoliopsida > Poales > Poaceae > Triticum > Triticum aestivum. The sequence continues at coordinate 568,753,546 of NC_057814.1, forward strand.
TAAGGTGAATTCGAATATTTGGAACACTTCATGTCCAACTCAAATGTCACACGCAGCATAATGTGTACTCCCCTTTAGATATGTTCACAAGCGATGTATCAAGATTCAAATATCGAGTCAATCAACCAAGAATGTACAGAACTAATAGACATATAAACACTTATAGAGCATATGGATCAATAATATCAACTAACATACATAAGCCAGGCCGCTGTACTTTTTTTTGGCTACAACAACATCCTTTTTTTAGCCAGCATCTTGGCCCTTTCCAATGCGTGCCACTTATGGTCCATCTATACTACTACTATTGCTGAATGCACATTCAGCCCGATTGGCATATTTGTAGGTCTGGCACAGCAATCAAAATGAAATGTCTCCGAGTCTTATCAATTGATACAGACTTGTGCTCAAATAAAATTACAAACCAAAAAACAAAAAAAAACAATTATTACATGATCTCTAAAACAAATGGTTTGATTGATTACATGAACAGACAACACAAAGGTTATTCAACTATGGAAAGAACATTTCACATATGATTTACCAAGTAGGAATTTAATTTCCTTTTTTCCTTCAGGACCTTAACAATCTGGTCAGTCTCAGCTTGCTTCGTTTTGAAATCCACCAAATATTTAATGGTTGTCTTGAGTACTGCTTGTGATTGTGTTGTTTGCTTCCTCAACATGTCAACTTCATCTCTAAGTGCAGAAGAAGAATCTCTTTCTACCACTAGTTTAGCCTCTAGAGCATCAGCAGTTGGCAATTCATAATGCACGATTGGGCCGGTGCCACTGCTGTGGGATGATGCAACGTCCATGGGACCTCGCTCTTTGATCTTGGGCTAACCTGTTTGGCATTAAAGTTCCGATTGGATTCAGAAAAGTTGAAGTTAGCAAAACATCTCAACTGGAAGTTATAACAGCAAACCAGTTAAACAAACAAGGAATTAAAGAGTTTCAATTGGATGCTGAAAAGTAGTTATTAACATCATTGTAACCTGCTGTTGCAGCAGCAAAGCAGTTAAACAAACAAGTAGATATTTAAGTTAAGGCAAACAGGTAATTCTTAACAGTAAGTATCAAACACATAGATAGGCGCAGTCTACAATATGATTAACAGGCTGTGCCATTATGTAATCAGTAGCAAACTAAATTAAGCCAAGCAACGTAATTGAACAATTTTTCAATAAGTGGCTAACTAAAATTCCGAGAAGCAGGTAACTGAACTTACGTTAGTTCTTTGTACAGGCACACTGCAACTTCTTTTTCGCTTACAAGGTTGTACGAAGGAGTCCATGGCATCAATTGCTTGGATACGCAGTCCCAATACTTCTTTCTTCCCACACTGCATGGGTAAGTCGAATGGTTAATCTGGTAAGATGGTGCGTCCTTGATATGTTATATGAGGACGTGTAGTCAGACTAGTTGTAGCCAAACACATCACACTGGCTTTTACTGTATATTTCATGTGATTACTTTTGGCATATCGAGATCTAAGCAATCTACAATAGGATGAAAAGACTGGCATCCTTCACATTATTGGCGAACTCAGTTCATAGAAACAAGCAATTCAACCATTCTGTGGGTAAATCAAAAGCGCCACTGGAATATTTTTCACTATCCAATCATACACGCAAAAAGGGGCGACGCCACCATAGGGGCTGGTATGGGCGGCCGCCTCAGGTGGCTGGAAAGTGTGCACCTAGTTTTAGTCGTCCAGGTTGGCCCACGCTAGTTTTGTTCGTCCCAACACACGAGCAGGCAATGTAAAAAATGAAGAAAATGTTTCAATTTGGATGGGCCAATAACATAAGTGCAAGGCAGGCCCTATAGCAGGCTCGCGGCCCAAACGAGCGCCTCCCATATAAATCGACAACAGGAAAAATCTCAATTCATTCGCTCCAGCCTCCAGTCTGGTTCGCTCCTAACCTAGCCGCCGCTGGACAGACCGACACAGCACTTCCTCGCACCCTCGTTGGAGGGCGGTCGCTGGGCTTAAACAATCATCAAAAGACTTCCCATAAACAGAAAAGTCATCCATGAAAACCTCAACAATATTTTCACAAAAGTCAGAGAATATAGCAGTCATACATCTTTGAAAGGTAGCAGGTGCATTACATAAACCAAAAGGCATACGTCTATAAGCATAAGTTCCAAAAGGACAAGTAAAAGTAGTATTTTCTTGATCAGGTTGAGAGACAGGTATTTGTGAAAAGCCATAGTATCCGTCTAGAAAGCAAAAGTGTGTGTGCTTAGATAATCTTTCAAGCATTTGATCAACAAAAGGCAAGGGGTAATGTTCTTTTCTAGTTGCTTTGTTTAATTTTCTGTAATCAATTACCATTCTATAGCATGTAACAATTCTTTGTGGAATAAGTTCATTTTTATCATTAGGAACAACAGTAATACCCCCTTTCTTAGGGACACAATGAACAAGACTTACCCATCTACTATCATCTATAGGATAGATTATACCTGCTTCCGGAAGTTTTAAGATTTCCGTTCTTACCACTTCCTTCATTTTTGGATTCAACCGATGTTGGTGATCAACAACGGGTTTAGCATCAGGTTATGTATTAACTTTATGCTGACATAGAGTGGGACTAATGCCCTTTAAATCATCAAGAGTATATCCAATAGCAGCCTGGTGCTTCCTTAGAACTTTCAATAATCTTTCTTCTTCATGTTCTAAAAGTTTAGCACTAATAATAACAGGATATATCTTCTTTTCATCGAGATAAGCATATTTCAAAGTGTCTGGCAATTGTTTTAATTCAAACACAGGATCACCTTTAGGTGGAGGAGGACCTCACAGAGTTTCAATAGGCAAATTATGTTTAAGCAGAGGATGTTGTTCAAAGAAAACCTTATCTATTTCATTTCTGTCATGCATATGTAAATCATTTTCATGGTCTAGCAAATATTGTTCTAAAGGATCAGTAGGTGGAACAACAATAGAAGCAAGACCAATTAATCATCCTTACTAGGCAATTCTTTTTCATGATAATTTCTACTAAACTTGGAAAAATTAAACTCATGAGACTCACTACCAAAGCTAACACCAATAGTTTGTTTCCTACAATCTATCTTAGCATTACTGTATTCAAGAAAGGTCTACCAAAGATAATGGGACAAAAGTCATCTTGTGGGGAACCAAGAACAAGAAAATCAGTAGGGTACTTTATTTTCCCACACAAGACTTCAACATCTCTAACAATCCCAATTGGTGATATGGTGTCTCTATTAGCAAGTTTAATAGTAACATCTATTTCTTCTATCTCACCAGGTGCTATGTCTTTCATGATTTCTTCATATAAAGTGTAAGGAATAGCACTCACACTAGCACCCATGCCACATAAACCATGATAATAGTGATCTCCTATTTTAACTGAAATAACAAGCATGCCAACAACAGGTCTATGTTTATCTCTTTTATCAGGTTTAGCAATTCTAGCAGCTTCTTCACAGAAGTAAATAACATGCCCATCCATATCGTCTTCTAAGAGATCTTTAACCATAGCAATGCTAGGTTCTAATTTAGTTTGTTCATGAGGTTTAGGTGTTCTAATATAGCTTTTGGTAACCACAGTTGAAACTTTAGCATGTTCCTTAATCCTAACAGGGAAAGGTGGTTTCTCAATATAAGCAGAAGGAACAACTGGATCAACATTATAAAGTATAGTTTCCTCTTTAACTAGTACTGGTTCTTTAATTTCTTCTTTAATAAGTGGGTGATATTTAAACCACTTCTCCTTAGGGAGTTCAACATGAGCAGCAAATGATTCACAAAAGGAGGCTACTATCTCAAAGTCAAGTCCATCTTTAGTGCTAAACTTTTGAAAAGCATCGGTATCAATAAAAGATTTAACACAATCATACTTAAGTTTAATACCTGACTCTTTACCTTCGTCGAATTCCCAATATTCAGAGTTGCGTTTAATTCTTTCCAAAAGATCCCATTGGAATTCAATAGTCTTCTTCATTAATGAACCAGCACAAGAAGTATCAAGCATGGTTTGATCATTACGAGAAAGTCGAGCATAAAAATTCTGGATAATAATTTCTCTTGAGAGCTCATGAGTGGGGCATGAATATAACATTGACTTAAGCCTCCCCCAAGCTAGAGCGATACTTTCTCCTTCACGAGGCCAAAAATTATATATATAATTCCGATCACGATGAACAAGATGCATAGGACAAATTTTTTGGTGGAACTCCAGTTTCTAACGATTCCAATTCCATGATCCAATATCATCACATAGCCTATACCATGTCAATGCTTTTCCCTTCAAAGATAAAGGGAAAAGCTTTCTCATAACTTCATCCCTGGGTAAACCTGCAAGCTTAAACAATCCACAAATTTGTTCCACATATATCAAGTGCATATCAGGATGTTCAGTTCCATCTCCTGCACAAGGATTAGCTAGCAGTTGTTCTATCATACCCGAAGGAATTTCATATTCAATATTTTCAGTAGCTACAGTAGGTTGAGGAGTAGATAATTGTGGTTTCGGACGAGGTGAAGATACCCCGAAAAAACTCCTCAAAGGATTGTTTTCCATAGTAACAAGTGACAATAAATTTTAGCACACTATATAAATGTCTCCTTACCAAATTCCACTTACCAAAGGCGCCAGAAAATAGCCTTAATGACCCACAAGTATATGGGATCAATTGTACCTCTTTTCGGTAAGTAAGAGTGTCGAACCCAACGAGGAGCATGAGGAAATGACAAGTAGTTTCCGGTAAGGTATTGTCTGCAAGTGCTGAAATTGTAAGTAGCGAGTAGTTTGATAGCAAGGTAATTTGTAACGAGCAAGTAACGATAATAGTAACAAAGGTGCAGCAAGGTAGCCCAATCCTTTTGAGGCAAAGGACAGTCCAAAACGGTCTCTTATGATAAGCAAAGCGTTCTTGAGAGTCCACAGGAATTTCATCTAGTCACTTTCATCATGTTGGTTTGATTTGTGTTCGCTACTTTGATAATTTGATATGTGGGTGGACCGGTGCTTAGGTGTCGTTCTTACTTAAACAAACCTCCTACTTATGATTAACCCTCCCGCAAGCATCCGCAACTACGAGAAAAGTATTAAGAATAAATTTTAACCATAGCATTAAACTTTTGGATCCAATCGGTCCCTTACGGAATAGCGCATAAACTAGGGTTTAAGCTTCTGTCACTCTCGCAACCCATCATCTAATTGCTACTCCACAATGCATTCCCTTAGGCCCAAATATGGTGAAGTGTCATTGATACGTCTCCGACGTATCTATAATTTATGAAGTATTCATGCTATTATACTATCCTTCTAGGATGTTTTATATGCATTTATATGATATTTTATATGATTTTTGGGACTAACCTATTAACCTAGAGCCCAGTGCCAGTTTCTGTTTTCTCCTTGTTTTAGAGTATCGCAGAAAAGGAAAACCAAACAGAGTCCAATTGACGTGCCACTTGACGGAGATCATTTTTGACCAGAAGAAGCCCACGGAGTACCAAAAGCAGGCCAGAAGAGTCCTGGGCTGCCCACGAGGGTGGGGGGCGCGCCCACCCCCCTGGGGCGCGCCCCCTGCCTCGTGGACAGCCCGGAGACCCCCTGACGTGAAATCAACGCAAAACTCTTCTATATATACCCAAACTTCCAGAAAGAAACCTAGATCGGAAGTTCCGCCGCCGCAAGCCTCTGTAGCCACGAGAAGTCAATCTAGGCCCTCTCCGGCACCCTGCCGGAGGGGGCCATCATCACCGGTGGCCATGGAGGAGTATCCCGGAGAGGCCATCATCTCCATGAAGGCCAAGGACCAGAGGGAGAACCTTTCCCATTTTGGGGGGAGGCCATGGAGGAGGAAGCACAAGGGGGAGAACCTCTCCTCCTCTCTTCCGGTGGCGCCGGAGTGCCATTGGGAGGGGAATCATCGCCACGGTGATCGTCTTCATCAACATCACCATCATCATCACCATCCTCATCTCTTTTACGCGGTCTACTCTCCCGCACCCTGCTGTAATCCCTACTTGAACATGGTGCTTTATGCCACATATTATGATCCAATGATGTGTTGCCATCCTATGATGTTTTGAGTAGATATCTTTTGTCTATGGGTTGATTGATGATCTAGATTGGTATGAGTTGTATGTTTTTACTTTGATGCTGTCCTATAGTGCCCTCCGTGTCACGCAAGCATGAGGGATTCCCGCTGTAGGGTGTTGCAATACGTCCATGATTCACTTATAGTGGGTTGGTGAGTGACTGAAACACAAACCCGAGTAAGAGGGATTGTTGCGTATGGGAATAAAGAGGACTTGATGCTTTAATGCTATGGTTGGGTTTTACCTTAATGATCTTTAGTAGTTGCGGATGCTTGCTAGAGTTCCAATCATAAGTGCATATGATCCAAGTAGAGAAAGTATGTTAGCTTATGCCTCTCCCTCCTATGAAACTGCAATAGTGATTACCGGTCTTGTTAACAATTGTCTAGGACAATTCCGCACACCGATCCACAATTATTCCACACTCGCTATTTGTAATATTTAGTAATATATTCTAACTTTATGATAACAGCACGCACTTTTATATTTTAGCTCTCCGATATCATACAAAGTTATCCTCTTCATACCCACAACATAGTTTTATTTCTCGTTGCTAGTTGGAAGCAAATGTTCGGTGTACGTAGAGTCGTATCAGTGGCAGATAGGGCTTGAGAGAATATTGATCTTACCTTGAGATCCTTGTGGGTTCGACATTCCATCTTATCACTTCCACCTTTGGAAATTGCTACGATGATTCCTTGCACTTGGGGATTATCAAGCTCTTTCCTGGCGCCGTTGCCGGGGAGCAATAGCGTGGGGTTGATATTCTCGTGTGTGCGTGTTTGCTTTCTTCACTAAGTAGATTTTGTTTTTTCCTTTTTGTTTCTGTTTAGTTGTGGGTGAAACATATAAAAAAATTAAAAGAATGAAAATACAAAAAAAAATTACTTGCCTTTCATGCCTAAAAAGTTTTTCAAAAAGAGAAGTGATTGGAAAGTTATACATTGAAAAAGTGAGGGTCGACCTTGAGCACTTGGGTTCATGCTCACGGAAACAATGTAGAATTTTTCATGGAAGTTTCTCTGTAAATAATTATCCCCTTGTATATATCCATTGTATTATAAAAATAATGTGCCAAGCTTTGGTTTTAGGATAATTAGATTGCTTGTTTATTATGTGCAGAACAAAAACAAAAACTTTGGCTGTAGTGCGTGAATTTACATTTTTTACTGGAAAGTCAAATGGGTCTGAAATTTTTTTTCACATTAATTCTGTACAAATTTTTCAAATTTTCAAATTTAGTTCATAATTTTAGGAGTTACAGAAGTTTACTAAACTTCCAGATTACTACAGACTGTCCTGTTTAAGACAGATTCTGTTTTTGATGCATTGATTGCTTGTTTTGATGAAACTATTGATTTCTATCAGTGGATTAAGCCATGGAAAAGTTATATTACAGTAGCTACAATGCAAAAACAAAATATTAATTGGTTTGCAACAGTACTTATAGTAGTGAATTGCTTTGTTATACTAACGGATCTCACAAAGTTTTTGTTAAAGTTTTGTGTGGATGGTGTCCGAAGAACAAGGATTTACCGATGTGAGAAGAATAAAGAGAGGCAAAAGTTCAAGCTTGGGGATGCCCCGGTTGGCATCCCATCTTTCTTTTTCAACAATTATCGGTATACCTCGGTTTTTGTTTTGTTCACATGATTTGTGTCCTTTGTGCTTTTATTTTTCCTTTAAGAACCATGCTAGCATGAGATATCCCTTCATTGATTTATATAATACTTCATGTGTTTCACTTATATCTTTTAAGAATGATCTTATAGAATTGCTCTTTGTGCTTCACTTAAATCTTTTGAGTATGGTTTTATAGAATGCTTCGTGTGCTTCACTTATACATTTCGAGCTTGGTTAGTTTATATTAATTGTAGAATGCTCCATGAAATTCACTTATATCCTTTGGAGTATGAATAATACTATCATTTAAAGTGGGTTTGGAAGAGTGTCAACTTTAGGAATTAGTGATCCCACTATTTTGGAGGGTGTTGAATCTTAGTGTGATATTTATGAAAGTGGATTTGGAAGAGTGTCAACTTTAGCTAGTAATGATTCCACTATTTCGAAAGAGGTTCCAATTGAGTATGAGAACAAAGTTGCTATCCATGATGCTACTGAAAATTATTATGAGGGAGGAATACATGCTTGTAGGAGTTGCAATAATATCAAGTTTCCTCTCTATGTGCTAAAAGTTTTGAAGTTATACTTGTTTTGCCTTCCTATGCTAGTTGATTGTTGTTCTTATAAATTGTGTGCTCACAAATCCCTAGGCATAGGAAGTAGGTTATATTTAAATGTGCTAGTCATATTCTTCAAGATGCTCTCTTTGTGCTTCAATTCCTATCTTTTATGTGAGCATCATTGAAATCATCATGCCTAGCTAAAAGGCATTAAAGAAAAGCGCTTGTTGGGAGACAACCCAATATTTACCCTTGATGTTTTTGTGTGTTTACATGATTAATCTACTGTATTAATCATGTTTTATAGCTTTTGTTTCAATAAAGTGCCAAGTAAGACCTTTGGGAAGACTTGGGAGAAAGTTAATGTGATCTTGCTGTAAAAAACAGAAACTTTGCGCTCACGAGAATAGGTGTCATTTTTTACAGAAGAGTGATTTTTAGTTGATTCTTTTTGCAGAAGATTAATAGACAAATTCCTCACGTCCACCAATTTATTTCATAATTTTTGGAGTATCAGAAGTATGGTTTATGTTCAGATCATCACAGACTGTTCTGTTTCTGACAGATTCTGTTTTCATTGCATAGTTTGCTTGTTTTCTAATTTCTATGACTTATATTTCTCAATATAAATTGTAGAAATGATATGGTACAGTAGCAGTGTGTGATAAAAATTATGAACCTTGTCTTTGACAGTACCAAAGTGAATGGTTTGCTCTTTATCATACTAACCTATCTCGCGAAGTTTGGTTAAGTTTTGTGTGATTGAAGTTTTCAAGTTTTGGGTGAGATGTCGATATGAGGAGAATAAGTAGTGGAAAGACCCTAAGATTGGGGATTCCCAAGGCACCCCAAGGCAATATTCAAGGAATACTCAAGTACCTGAGCTTGGGGATGCCCCGGAAGGCATCCCCTCTTTCGTCTTCAAAATTATCAGTATACCTTACTCGGAGCTATATTTTTATTCGTCACATGCTATGTGTTTTGCTTGGAGCGTATTTTCAATTTTACTTGCTGTTTGAATAAAATCATTGGATCTGAATTATTGAATGAAAAAGAATCCTCCCATGGCTAGTTAATTATTTGACTACTCAGTGTTCTCCACTCATATCTTTTGGAGTAGTTTGTCATTTGCTCATGTGCTTCATGTATATCCTATGAGTAAATGGTTGAATAAATTGAATGTCATAAATCTGAATTTATATATGTTTCGTATGCTTATAACATGGGGAGTAATGACTTCACACATAATAAGTATAGGTAGTAAACTTATTGAAAGTTAGCAAACGTAGAATTGGTCACTTGAACAATTCATGAAAGAATATTGAAGGGAGAGGGATTTCACATATAAATATACTATCTTGGACATCTTTTGTAATTGTGAGCACTCATTAAAATATGACATGCTAAAAGGTTGACGTTGGACAAGGAAGACAACGTAATGGGTTATGTATTCTTATATCTAAAATAAAGTATATTGTCATGGATCGCCCAACACGTTGAGCTTGCCTTTTCCCCTCATGCTAGCCAAATTCTTTGCACCAAGTAGAGATACTACTTGTGCTTCCAAATATCCTTAAACCAAGTTTTGCCATGAGAGTCCACCATACCTACCTATGGATTGAGTAAGATCCTTCAAGTAAGTTGTCATCGGTGCAAGCAATAAACATTGCCCTCTAAATATGTATGATTGACTAGTGTGGAGGAAATAAGCTTTATACGATCTTGTCATGTGGAAGAAATAAAAGCGACGGACTGCATAATAAAGGTCCATATCACAAGTGGCAATATAAAGTGACGTTCTTTCGCATTAAGATTTTGTGCATCCAACCCCGAAAGCGCATGGCAACCTCTGCTTCCCTCTGCGAAGGGCCTATCTTTTACTTTTATCTCTTACCCTTATGCAAGAGTCATGGTGATTTTTCACCTTTCCTTTTTACATTTTATCCTTTGGCAAGCACATTGTGTTGGAAAGATTCTGATATATATATATATCCAACTGGATGTAAGGCATCATGAACTATTATTGTTGACATTACCCTTGAGGTAAAAGGTTGGGAGGCGAATCTATAAGCCCCTATCTTTCTCTGTGTCTGATTAAAATTTTGAACCCATAAATATCGCGTGAGTGTTAGCAATTGTGAAAGACTAAATGATAGTTGAGTATATGGAGTTTGCTAAATCAAAGCTCTGACATAGACTCTTCCTGAAAATAAGATGAATTGTAATTGTTTGATGACTCATAACACGGTTTGTTAGTTTTCAAGAGAGTTTATGATCTATACTTTAACATGTGAATAGCTTGTTACTTTATCATGAGAAGTTTTATGAGATGAGCTATTGTTATGACATATAATGATGCTAGAAAAAGTGATTGGAATTAATATTGAACAAACTTATGTACTTGCTAGCATTCACACTTCATAAATTATTTCTTTTATCAATTACCTACTCGAGGACGAGCAGGAATTAAGCTTGGGGATGCTGATACGTCTCCAACGTATCTATAATTTATGAAGTATTCATGCTATTATACTATCCTTCTAGGATGTTTTATATGCATTTATATGATATTTTATATGATTTTTGGGACTAACCTATTAACCTAGAGCCCAGTGCCAGTTTCTGTTTTCTCCTTGTTTTAGAGTATCGCAGAAAAGGAAAACCAAACGGAGTCCAATTGACGTGCCACTTGACGGAGATCATTTTTGGACCAGAACAAGCCCACGGAGTACCAGAAGCAGGCCAGAAGAGTCCCGGGCTTCCCACGAGGGTGGGGGGCGCCCACCCCCCTGGGGCGCGCCCCCTGCCTCGTGGATAGCCCGGAGACCCCCCTGACGTGAAATCAATGCAAAACTCTTCTATATATACCCAAACTTCCAGAAAGAAACCTAGATCGGAAGTTCCGCCGCCGCAAGCCTTTGCAGCCACGAGAAGTCAATCTAGGCCCTCTCCGGCACCCTGCCGGAGGGGGCCATCATCACCGGTGGCCATGGAGGAGTATCCCGGAGAGGCCATCATCGCCATGAAGGCCAAGGACCAGAGGGAGAACCTTTCCCCATTTGGGGGGGAGGCCATGGAGGAGGAAGCACAAGGGGGAGAACCTCTCCTCCTCTCTTCCGGTGGCGCCGGAGTGCCATCGGGAGGGGAATCATCGCCTCGGTGATCGTCTTCATCAACATCACCATCATCATCACCATCCTCATCTCTTTTACGCGGTCCACTCTCCCGCACCCCGCTGTAATCCCTACTTGAACATGGTGCTTTATGCCACATATTATGATCCAATGATGTGTTGCCATCCTATGATGTTTTGAGTAGATATCTTTTGTCTATGGGTTGATTGATGATCTAGATTGGTATGAGTTGTATGTTTTTACTTTGATGTTGTCCTATAGTGCCACGATTACTTTGATGCTGCCTATAGTGCCATGATTACTTTGTTACTAAGGGAATAACAACATACATACTATCAAAATATCAAACACATATCAAGTTCACATGATTACTTACAACATGATTTCTCCCGTGACCTCAAGAACAAAAGTAACTACTCACAAATGGTAAACATGTTCATGATCATAGGAGTATTAAATAGCATAATGGATCTGAACATATAATCTTCCACCAAATAAACCATATAGTAATCAACTACAAGCTGTAATCAACACTACTAGTCACCCACAAGTACCAATCTATAGTTCTGGTAACAAGATTGAACACAAGAGATGAACTAGGGTTTGAGAGGAGATGGTGCTGTTGAAGATGTTGATGGAGATTGCCTCCCCAAGATGGGAGAGTTGTTGGTGAGGATGATGACGATGATTTCTCCCTCTGGGAAGGAAGTTTTCCTCCCGGTGGATTCACTCCGCCGGAGGGCAAAAGTGCTCCTGCCCAAGTTCCGCCTCAAGGCGGCGGCGCTTCGTCCCGAAAGTCCTCTTCTTTTTTTCTATGTCAAAATGACTTATATACCAGAAGATGGGCACCGGAGGTGGGCCGAGGAGGCCACAACCCACCAGGGCGCGCCTCTGGTGTTTATTGGCTCCAGTATTTCTTATATATTCCATAAAAAATCTCTGTAAAGTTTCAGATCATTTGGAGTTGTGCAGAATAGGTGGCCTGACGTAGCTTTTTCAGGTCCAAGTTTCAGCTGCCGGAATTCTCCCTCTTGGTGTGTTCCTTGCAAATTATGAGAGAAAACGCATTAGAATTACTCCAAAAATCATTATTATGGATAAAAACATTATAAATAATAGTAAGAAAACATGATGCAAAATGGACGTATCAATGACATGATGTAGCGAGATAAACTCAAGCAATTGTTGGGGAACGTAGTAATTTCAGAAAATTTCCTACGCACACGCAAGATCATGGTGATGCATAGCAACGAGAGGGGAGAGTGTAGTTCATGTCCTCGTAGACCTTAAGCGGAAGCGTTATGACAATGCGGTTGATGTAGTCGTACGTATTCACGATCGACCGATCCTAGTACCGAAAGTACGGCACCTCAGCGATCTGCACACGTCCGGCTCGGTGACGTCCCATGAACTCATGATCCAGCAGAGTGTCAAGGGAGACCTTCATCACCACGACGGCGTGATCACGGTGATGATGAAGCTACCGGCGCAGGGCTTCGCCTAAGCACTATGACGATATGACCGAGGTGGATTATGGTGGAGGGGGGCACCACACACGGCTAAGAGATCAATGATCAACTTGTGTGTTCTAGGGTGCCCCCCTGCCCCCGTATATAAAGGAGCAAGGGGGAGGCCGGCCAGCCTTGAGGCGCACCAAGGAGGGGGAGGAGTCCTCCTCCTAGTAGGAGTAGGACTCCCCCTTTCCTAGTCCAACTAGGAGGAGGAAGGGGGAAGGAAGGAGAGGGAAAGGAGAAGGAGAGGAGGGGCGCCCCCTTCCCTAGTCCAATTCGGACTCCCTTTAGGGAGGGGCGCGGCTGCCCCTTGTGGACTGCCTGCCCTCTTCCCTATGGCCCATGTAGGCCCAGTAGTCCCCCGGGGGGTTCCGATAACCCCCCGGCACTCCGATAATTATCCGGTGACCCCCGGAACTCATCCGGTGTCCGAATATAGTCATCCAATATATCAATCTTTATGTCTCGACCATTTCGAGAGTCCTCGTCATGTCCGTGATCACATCCGGGACTCCAAACTATCCTCGGTACATCAAAACACATAAACTCATAATACCGATCGTCACCGAACGTTAAGCGTGCGGACCCTACGGGTTCGAGAACTATGTGGACATGACCGAGACACGTCTCCGGTCAATAACCAATAGCAGAACCTGGATGCTCATGTTGGCTCCCACATATTCTACGAAGATCTTTATCGGTCAAACCGCATAACAACATACATTGTTCCCTTTGTCATCGGTATGTTACTTGCCCGAGATTCGATCGTCGGTATCTCAATACCTAGTTCAATCTCATTACCGGCAAGTCTCTTTACTCGTTCCGTAATGTATCATCTTGCAACTAACTCTTTAGTCACATTGCTTGCAAGGCTTATAGTGATGTGTGATGTCTACTACACAACCTTCTTCTTGTAGACGTTGTTGGGGCTCCAAGTGCAGAGGTTTGTAGGACAGTAGCAAATTTCCCTCAAGTGGATGACCTAAGGTTTATCAATCCGTGGGAGGCGTAGGATGAAGATGGTCTCTCTCAAGCAACCCTGCAACCAAATAACAAAGAGTCTCTTGTGTCCCCAACACACCCAATACAATGGTAAATTGTATAGGTGCACTAGTTCGGTGAAGAGATGGTGATACAAGTGCAATATGGATGGTAGATATAGGTTTTTGTAATCTGAAAATATAAAAACAGCAAGGTAACTAATGATAAAAGTGAGCACAAACGGTATTGCAACGCTAGGAAACAAGGCCTAGGGTTCATACTTTCACTAGTGCAAGTTCTCTCAACAATAATATCATAATTGGATCATATAACTATCCCTCAACATGCAACTAAGAGTCACTCCAAAGTCACTAATAGCGGAGAACAAACGAAGAGATTATTGTAGGGTACGAAACCACCTCAAAGGTATCCTTTCTGATTGATCTGTTCAAGAGTCCGTAGTAAAATAACACGAAGTTATTCTTTCCGTTCGATCTATCCTAGAGTTCGTACTAGAATAACACCTTAAGACGCAAATCAACCAAAACCCTAATGTCACCTAGATACTCCAATGTCACCTCAAGTATCCGTGGGTATGATTATACAATATGCATCACACAATCTCAGATTCATCTATTCAACCAACACAAAGAACTTCAAAGAGTGCCCCAAAGTTTCTACCAGAGAGTCAAGACGAAAACGTGTGCCAACCCCTATGCATAGGTTCATGGGAGACACCTGTAGAGCACCTTTATAATCACCCTGTTACGTTGTGACGTTTGGTAGCACACAAAGTGTTCCTCCGGTATTCGGGAGTTGCATCATATCATAGTCATAGGAACATGTATAAGTCATGAAGAAAGCAATAGCAATATACTAAACGATCAAGTGCTAAGCTAACGGAATGGGTCAAGTCAATCACATCATTCTCTAATGATGTGATCTCATTAATCAAATGAAAACTCATGTCTATGGCCAGGAAACTTAACCATCTTTGATTCAACGAGCTAGTCAAGTAGAGGCATACTAGTGACACTCTGTTTGTCTATGTATTCACACATGTACTAAGTTTCTGGTTAATACAATTCTAGCATGAATTATAAACATTTATCATAATATAGGGAAATATAAATAACAACTTTATTATTGCCTCTAGGGCATATTTCCTTCAGTCTCCCACTTGCACTAGAGTCAATAATCTAGTTCACATTGCCATGTGATTTAACACCAATAATTCACATCACCATGTGATTAACACCCATAGTTCACATCGTTATGTGACCAACACCCAAAGGGTTTACTAGAGTCAGTAATCTGGTTCACATCGCCATGTGATTAACACCCAAAGAGTACTAAGGTGTGATCATGTTTTGCTTGTGAGAGAAGTTTTAGTCTACAAGTCTGTTACATACAAACCCGTATGTATTTTGCAAATTTCTATGTCTACAATGCTCTGCATGGAGCTACTCTAGATCGAGACTTAGATTCATCCAGATCGGTGTAAAAGATTGCATCGACGTAACTCTTTACGACGAACTCTTTATCACCTCCATAACCGAGAAATATTTCCTTAGTCCTCTTA
Source organism: Triticum aestivum (assembly GCF_018294505.1). Classification (NCBI taxonomy): domain Eukaryota; kingdom Viridiplantae; phylum Streptophyta; class Magnoliopsida; order Poales; family Poaceae; genus Triticum; species Triticum aestivum. The sequence continues at coordinate 568,769,027 of NC_057814.1, forward strand.
GGTAACTATGGATAACTTTGACCGCTGTCCAGTGATCTACTCCTGGATCACTATCGTACCCCCTTGCCAAAATTATAGCAAGGTATATAATAGGTCTGGTACACAGCATGGCATACTTTATAGAACCTATGACTAGGGCATAGTGAATGACTTTTCATTCTCTTTCTATTTTCTGCCGTGGTCGGGTTTTGAGTCTTTACTCAACTTCACACCTTGCAACACAGGCAAGAACTTCTTCTTTGACTGTTCCATTTTGAACTACTTCAAAATCTTGTCAAGGTATGTACTCATTGAAAAAACATATCAAGCGTCTTGATCTATCTCTATAGATCTTGATGCTCAATATGTAAGCAGCTTCACCGAGGTCTTTCTTTGAAAAAATCCTTTATGCTTTCAAGAAAAATTCTACATTATTTCCGATCAATAATATGCCATTCACATATACTTATCAGAAATGATGTAGTGCTCCCACTCACTTTCTTGTAAATACAGGCTTTACCGCAAGTCTGTATAAAACTATATGCTTTGATCAACTTATCAAAGCGTATATTTCAACTCCGAGATGCTTGCTCCAGTCCATAGATGGATCGCTGGAGTTTGCACATTTTGTTAGCACCTTTAGGATTGACAAAACCTTCTTGTTGCATCATATACAACTCTTCTTTAAGAAATCCATTAAGGAATGCAGTTTTGACATCCATTTGCCAGATTTCATAAAATGTGGCAATTGCTAACATGATTTGGACAGACTTAAGCATCGCTACGAGTGAGAAAATATCATCATAGTCAACACCTTGAACTTGTCGAAAACCTTTTGCGACAATTCGAGCTTTATAGATAGTAACACTACTATCAGCGTTCGTCTTCCTCTTGAAGATCCATTTATTCTCAATGGCTTGCCGATCATCGGGCAGTTCCACCAAAGTCCATACTTTGTTTTCATACATGGATCCTATCTCAGATTTCATGGCCTTAAACCATTTTGCGGAATCTGGGCTCATCATCGCTTCCTCATAGTTCGTAGGTTCGTCATGGTCTAGTAACATGACTTCCAGAACCGGATTACCGTACCACTCTGGTGCGGAACGTACTCTAGTTGACCTATGAGGTTCGGTAGTAAATTGATCTGAAGTTTCATGATCATCATCATTAACTTCCTCACTAATTGGTGTAGGCATCACTGGAACTGATTTCTGTGATGAACTACTTTCCAATTCGGGAGAAGGTACAATTACCTCATCAAGTTCTACCTTCCTCCCACTCACTTCTTTCGAGAGAAACTCCTTCTCCAGAAAGGATCCATTCTTAGCAACAAAGATCTTACCATTGGATCTGTGATAGAAGGTGTACTCAACAGTCTCTTTTGGGTATCCTATGAAGACACATTTCTCCGATTTGGGTTCGAGCTTATCAGATTGAAGCTTTTTCACATAAGCATCGCAGCCTCAAACTTTAAGAAATGACAACTTGGGTTTCTTGCCAAACCACAGTTCATAAGGTGTCGTCTCAACGGATTTAGATGGTGCCCTATTTAACGTGAATGCAGCTATCTCTAATGCATAACCCCAAAACGATAGTGGTAAATCGGTAAGAGACATCATAGATTGCACTATATCCAATAAAGTACGGTTATAACGTTCGGACACACCATTATGTTGTGGTGTTCCAGGTGGCATGAGTTTGTGAAATTGTTCGACATTGTTTTAATTGAAGGCCAAACTCCTAACTCAAATATTTGCCTCTACGATCAGATCGTAGAAACTTTATTTTCTTGTTATGATGATTCTCTACTTCACTCTGAAAATCTTTGAACTTTTCAAATATTTCAGACTTTATGTTTCATCAAGTAGATATACCCATATCTGCTCTAATCATCTGTGAAGGTTAGAAAATAACGATACCCGTGCGAGTCTCAACTTCATCGGACCGCATACATCAGTATGTATTATTTCCAACAAGTCTGTTGCTCGCTCCATTGTTCCAGAGAATGGAGTCTTAGTCATCTTTCCCATGAGGCATGGTTCGCAAGCATCAAGTGATTCATAATCAAGTGATTCCAAAAGCCCATCAGCATGGAGTTTCTTCATGCGCTTTACACCAACATGACCTAAACGGCAGTGCCACAAAATATGTTGCACTATCATTATCAACTTTGCATCTTTTGGCATCAATACTATGAATATGTGTATTATTACAATCAAGATTCAATAAACTATTTATGTTAAGTCTATGCCCATAGAAGGTTTTATTCATGTAAACAGAACAATAATTATTCTTTGATTTAAATGAATAACCGTATTGCAATAAACATGATCCAATCATATTCATGCTCAACGCAAACACCAAATAACATTTATTTTGGTCCAACACTAATCTCGAAGGTAGAGGGAGTGTGCGATGGTGATCTTATCAACCTTGGAACCATTTCCAACACACATCGTCACTTCGCCCATAACTAGTCTGTGTTTATTCTGCAACTCCTGTTTTTTTAGTTACTACTCTTAGCAACTAAACTAGCATCAAATACTGAGGGGTTGCTTAGAAACACTAGTGAAGTACACTTCAATACCATGTATATCAAATATACTTTTGTTCATTTTGCCATCCTTCTTATCCACCAAGTATCTAGGGGCAGTTCCACTTCCAGTGACCATTTCCTTTGCAGTAGGAGCACTCAGTTTGCTTGAGTCTAGCTTTGGGTTTCTTCACGGGAGTGAAAACTTGTTTGTCATTCTTCTTGAAGTTCCCTTTCTATTCTTTTGCCCTTTTTCTTGAAACTAGTGGTCTTGTAAACCATCAACACTTGATGCTCTTTCTTGATTTATACCCTCGCCAATTTCAACATTGCGAAGAGCTCGGGAATTACTTTCGTCATCCCTTGCATATTATAGTTCATCACGAAGTTCTAGTAACTTGGTGATAGTGACTAGAGAACTTTGTCAATTACTATCTTATCTGGAAGATTAACTCCCACTTGATTAAAGCAATTGTAGTACCCAGACAATCTGAGCACATGCTCACTGGTTGAGCCATTCTCCATTTTGTAGGCAAAGCACTGTCAGAGGTCTCATACCTCTCGACACGGGCATGAGTATGAAATACCAATCTCAACTCTTGGAACATCTTATATGCTCCATGGCGTTCAAAACATTTTTGAAGTCCTCGTTCTAAGCCATAAAGCATGGTGCACTAAACTATCAAGTAGTCATCATACCGAGCTTTGTCAAACGTTCATAACGTCTGTATCTGCTCCTTCAATAGGTCTGTCATCTAGCAGTGCATCAAGGACATAATTCTTCTGTGCAGCAATGAGGATAATCCTCAGATCACGGACCAAGTCCGCTTCATTGCTACTATCATCTTTCACCTTAGTTTTCTCTAGGAACATATCAAAAATAAAACGGGGAAGCTATTTGCGAGTTATTGATCTACAACATAGATATGCAAATACTATCGGGACTAAGTTCGTGATAAATTTAAGTTCAGTTAATCAAATTACTTAAGAACTCCCACTTAGATAGACATCCCTCTAATCATCTAAGTGATCACGTGATCCAAATCAACTAAACCATGTTCGATCATCACATGAGATGGAGTAGTTTTCAATGGCGAACATCACTATGTTGATCATATGTACTATATGATTCACGCTCAACCTTTCGGCCTCAGTGTTCCAAGGCCATATATTCATATGCTAGGCTCGTCAAGTTTAACCCGAATATTATGCGTGTGCAAAACTGGCTTGCGCCTGTTGTATGTGAACATAGAGCTTATCACACCCGATCATCATGTGGTGTCTCAGCACGAAGAACTGTCGCAACGGTGCATACTCAGGGAGAACACTTATACCTTGAAATTTTAGTAAGGGATCATCTTATAAAGCTACCGCCGAACCAAGCAAAATAAGATGTATAAAAGATAAACATCACATGCAATCAAAATATGTGACATGATATGGCCATCATCATCTTGTGTCTTTGATCTCCATCTCCAAAGTACCGTCATGATTTCTATCGTCACCGGCATGACACCATGATCTCTATCATCTTGATCTCTATCAACGTGTCGTCATATGGTCGTCTCGCCAACTATTACTTTTCCAACTATTGCTATCGCACAGCGATAAAGTAAAGCAATTACATGGCATTTGCATCTTATGCAATAAAGAGACAACCATAAGGCTCCTGCTAGTTGCCGATAATTTCAAAAACATGATCATCTCATACAACAATTTATATATCATCACGTCTTGACCATATCATATCACAACATGCCCTGCAAAAACAAGTTAGACGTCCTCTACTTTGTTCTTGCAAGTTTTACGTGGCTGCTACGGGCTGAGCAAGAACCGTTCTTACCTACGCATCAAAACCACAACGATTTTTCGTCAAGTATGTGTTGTTTTAACCTTCAACAAGGACCGGGCGTAGCCACACTCGATTCAATTAAAGTTGGAGAAACTGACACCCGCCAGCCACCTGTGTGCGAAGCACGTCGGTAGAACCAGTCTCGCGTAAGCGTACGCGTAATGTCGGTCCGAGCCGCTTCATCCAACAATACCGCCGAATCAAAGTATGACATGCTGGTAAGCAGTATGACTATTATCGCCCACAACTCACTTGTGTTCTACTCGTGCATATAACAAATAAGCATAAACCTGGCTCTGATGCCACTGTTGGGGAACGTAGTAATTTCAAAAAAAATCCTACGCACACGCAAGATCATGCTGATGCATAGCAACGAGAGGGGAGAGTATAGTCCACGTACCCTCGTAGACCGTAAGCGTAAGCGTTATGACAACGCGGTTGATGTAGTCATACGTCTTCACGATCGACCGATCCTAGTACCGAAAGTACGGCACCTCCGCGATCTGCACACGTTCGGCTCGGTGACGTCCCACGAACTCACGATCCAGCAGAGTGTCGAGGGAGAGCTTCGTCAGCACGACGGTGTGATGACGGTGATGATGAAGCTACCTGCGCAGGGCTTCGCCTAAGCACTACGACAATATGACCGAGGTGGATTATGGTGGAGGGGGGCACCGCACACGGCTAAGAGATCAATGATCAACTTGTGTGTTCTAGGGTGCCCCCCTGCCCCTGTATATAAAGGAGCAAGGGGGAGGCCGGCCAGCCTTAGGGCGCGCCAAGGAGGTGGAGGAGTCCTCCTCCTAGTAGGAGTAGGACTCCCCCTTTCCTAGTCCAACTAGGAGGGGGAAGGGGGAAGGATGGAGAGGGAAAGGACAAGGAAAGGGGGGCACCCCCTTCCCTAGTCCAATTCGGACTCCCTATAGGGAGGGGGCGCGGCTGCCCCTTGTGGGCTGCCTCCCCTCTTCCCTATGGCCCATGTAGGCCCAATAGTCCCCCCCCCCCC